>NW_022589732.1:11802126-11849398 GCF_004348235.1 Phoca vitulina | reverse complement strand
CCAGCCAGCCAGCCAGCCAGCCAGCCATCCTCCCATCCACCCATCCACCCACCCATCCACCCATCCACCCATCCTTCCATCCAACCATCCACCATCCCTCCATCTACCCACCCATTCATCCATCCACCCATCCATCCATCTATCTACACACACATCCGTCCACCCACTCACATGCCCACCTGCCTACCCACCCATCCATCCATCCACCCATCCATTCATCCACCCATCCATCCATCTATCCATCCAACCACCCAGCATGCCCTCTGCCTGTAGTGTCAGACCAAGGGCCAGGCAGACCAAAAAGGAATCCAACAGCCTCTGTCCCCAGGAAACTCCAGGCCAACTGCCCTGGGGCAGAGCAGGGTGGGCAAGGCCCCAAGGCACCCAGGCACCAGCACCTATTCTTCCCAAAGAGACAAGGATAAAGTCAACCAGTCACCAAGGGTGACTCCGGCAGCCCCAATACCCACCATTCAAGGGGTTATAGAGTGGCCGAGAAGAGGAACACTCGGATGTCATCTAGGACAAACACCCCATTGGACAGGAGGAAAGCATTATGCCAAGTGAAGAGAACAGTGTGAGTGGAGGTGAGGAGTAGTTAGATAAGCAAGTCTGAGTACAGTGCCTGAGGGCAGAATGGGGGACAGAATGGCCCAGTTGAAGAGCTGGCGTGCAGGGCGACTGGCAGGGTGGACAGGATGTTATCACCCACATTCCATCACCAGCTCCTCTCTGGCCTGCACATATGCAGGGGTCACCCCAGACCCACTGCTCTGCATCTCTTCCTCTCTGTCCAGGAGGCCCCTCTCTCGGGCCAGTTGGCTGGCAGTTGATAGACGCAGTCACAACCCCCATTACATCTCCATTGCCCACAATTCTTTCCCTAATTTTTCTTGCTAAGAGACAGTTTTTAAAAATGAGTCCCTGAGCTCAGCCCTTTCCAGCCTCGTTAATTTCATGCCCCACCTCATTTGTTCGGGGGACCTACTTTCCCCTCGCCCGCTGCCGCCTTCCTCCCGCCAGCTATATTGGGATCTCTGTTCCGTCCTCAGTAACCTTGTGCGCCGCTCAGAGTTCTGCGGCTGTTTTTCCCTGCCAAGGAACTCTGGACTCGAAGGGACCGCAGAGGTCATCTGTTCACATCCAACCCCCTCCTCATGCCCGAAACTGGAATCCCTTTTCCAGCATCCCTGCCCAAGGTTATCCGGTCCCAGCTGCATTCCTCCAAGGACAGGCTGTGTACGGTCCACAAGACAGCCTCACTGCTGCAGGGCAGCCTTCCCCGGGCCCGAGTGCTTCCAGAAAGGTGGAAAAGACATGAGTGAGACTCCTTTGCCATGGTTCCCTCTGTGTGTTCTGTCTGAGTCAAGTTCCCCGCACACTACCATCAGCCTCCAAGAGCAGGGCTCATGGCATGCCTGTCTTGGGCATCCCTTGGACCACGTGTTCTTTGGGTACTTTGGATGAGCAGGACATGTCCTTTGCTTGCAGTCTTGTCAGTGATGGGACTCTCGAACCTGTCTGCGTGCCTCCAGCGCAGGAAAGTGCTGACCTAGAAACTTCTTCTCCGTTTCAGTTGAAAATCCCCATTTCTGTAGCTAACTCTGCCTTCAGGAGTCACCCAGAGCAAGCAGAATTCCTCTTCTGTGGGACAGACCCTCAGATGTTTAAGAACAACCATCACTTTCCCTCCAAGTTCAATGTCAGAATTCCTTCAGTCATCCTGCCTCTGGCCTGGGTTTTGTGGCCCAGGCACCCACACTCTTCCCAGGGGGACACACGGCAGTTCACCGATGTCCATGCCTGGGTGTAGTCCCTCTGGCCATGGTGTGAGCAGAGCTGACAGATGTCACCTGTCACAGCAGCGTGAGCTTGCCCTGCCGCTCTGGCAGTCCTGCTCTCACCGCTGGTTCCTGCTCCTGTCTCCCCAGGAGAGCCAGGCAGGGAGCAACCTCACCCACTCTGCATCTCAAGTGGACAAAGCACTCAGGGACGGGGCTCCCAAGAGGTCTATGCCTGGAATCTCCACAGCTGACTTTTCTCTCGCTCCTCACCCCTGCTATCAGGCCATGCCCACATACACCTGCTCTGAGCAGGCTCTTCAGCCTCCCGACTGTTACCCTGGGCCCCCCCGTACAGCAGCTGATGCTGCAGGCCATCTCTCTTCGCGTTTATGATGCACAGCCCTATTCCAGTCCTCCAACTCTCGAGGGACTCTTGTCCCAGTAGGCTGCTCAGTCTCCCACTCCACCCCTGCCGTGCAGACCTTCAGTGGATTTGCACCCTCAGCCCACCCCTCCTCACCGCACACTGGCCCTGACTCATGCCTGCTTTCAAAGACCCTCTGGGCAGGCGGTCCCCAGTCTACCTTATAGCACCCGCTGAGCTGTGAACAGGGCTTTCACCACTTTCTGAAGCCTTCCTTCTCCTTCAAGATCAAGCCCCGACTCCTGTCTTCCAGAAAGTGTGGTGCAATATCCCCATGTCACTCAGGGTGCCTGCCATACCCATGTCCCCTTGTAGCTACAGGGTAAAACATGGCCCTCTGTGGGCAGCCTGGAGCAGCTCACGTGACCTGGCACCTGGGGTCGGCCCAGCGGGGCAGAGACCATCAGTCAGGGGTCCTTGGGATTTGGGCTGAGGATATGGTGAACTGGAGCTAGCATCCAGAACAAGGAGGATAAACAGGCAAGTAGAGGGAGAGGCTGTCCTGGGAAATGCGGGAGGGGAGGAGGACGGAGAGACCACTGAGAGAAGCAGCCCAGAGCTGCTGGCCCCTGGCTCCACCCGACTTTCCTGCCAGGGAACCCCTTGGATGAACTTCTGGCCTTCACGACTAAATGTTCTGCAGCCCCAGGCGGATGGAAGCCCTTCCCCCCGCAGGCTCCTAGGCAACGTTTTTGTGTCAGGGTCCTTAACGCGGGGAGGCTCAGGGCGTCTGAGCTCCCGGGGGGCTGATTCCTTCTACTGACCGAGGGCCATCTGAACAGTCCCAGGGCCCCTTTGTGGAGAAAGAGAGCGGAGGAGACAGACAACCTGAGAACACCAGACAGGGGCATGGGGGCGGGGAGGACCATTCAGTACAAGGACTGTTACAAGGTCACGTCTCCTCTCGGGGGACACATCAGGATTACTTGCTATGGCTCTGAATTCAGGTTCCCTGTCCCCAGGGGCCCTGTCACAGCTGGGGGTGAGGCTGAGGATCTCTTGGGGGTGTCAAGGCAGGAAAAAGACTGAGAAGCATGGCCTGACCGGCCTCCATTGCAGACTAAGGAGGAAACCAAGGCCCAGGGAGGGTGGCTGAGGCCAGGGGTGGAGATGGCGGGGCAGGGCAGGCACAGACGCCGACTCCCGATGGAGGCTCGATGTTTTGAGCACATCTCGCAGCCTCTCTGGGGAGATCTGGTTTCCTCCCTGGTTTCTGCACGACCTTGGGCCAGTCACCCCCACTCCCTCCCGCCTGGTTTCCTCCTGCATCTTAAAGAGGGCTGAAGCTCAGTGTCAGGGACGTGGAGCTGGAGTGCCCAGCACCGCCTGGAACCAGGCTGTACACGGGGGCGGGGCCCGGCGACCTTCCAGAGCCATGCAGGGCTGCTGGGATGAGATGGTGCCAGGGGCCTGGGCTGGGGGGGTCCGCTCGGACTCCTCTCCTACGGGGCACATGTGCCCGGCTGATCTGCCTCCCCGGCCGCCTGCTCCCCAAGGTCTCAGGGGGCAGGGGTATTTGTGTGTGTGCATGATGGTGTGAAAGCATGGGGGGCATGAAGGCGGGTGTGGGCATATGTGAAGCTGTGTGTGTGTGTGTGTAAATGGAGGCGAGTATGGGTGTGCGAAGCTGTGTGTGCGTTCCTGAGGCTGTGCGTATGGGGGGGTGAAGGTAGGTGTGGGTGTCTGAATGTGGGTGTGCGTGTGCACACTTGGGTGTGGAAACCATGAGGGAATGGGTCTATTGCTCAGGCTGTCCCCTGCAAAGAGCAAACTGGGGATTCAGCCCCCTGGTGAGCTGAGCAAGAACTAGTCCTGCAGAAGAGTTTTCGTGTCCACCCGAGGTGTTTGAGCCGCACAGCAGATGACAGGAAGGAAGAGTGGCCGGGGAGGACACCAAGGCCCTGAGAGGGGCAGTGGTTGGCCCAAGGTCCGTGCCGAGGTCAGCACGGGGCCTGAGCTGCCTGGCTCCTAGGTTGGCGTGGCCCCTTCCTCGGACCATCTGCCCCGCGTCCCCCTGGGCCCAGCTATGGTGCGCCCTGGGACCCCAGGCCTGCCGCCCTGAGGACTGATGCCTGAAAGGGCCGCTCTGGGCTTCACACTCGGTCTGCCCTCTCGCTGTGAAGAGCAGCCTTGCACTGATAGGCTCACACCTAGGCCTCCCCCCTCACCAGCCCTCTCCACCTCCTCCTTCCAAGGCATGAAGCCAGGGCCCGAGGAAGCAGGGGGTGGCCGAGCACTGCCAGGGACCTGGCAGGGGACAGCCTGATAGACAGCTGGGGCAGGCCACATGCAGGAAGCTGGCCGAGGGCAGGCCCCTGGGCCCTCTGCCCCGCCCCCACCAGAGAAAGAGGGAGGCTCTCGTTCCCTGCCCCCTCAGCGTCACCCCTCTCCCCCACTATCCCCATGTGCAGCAAGAAGGAAGCTAAAAGTCCAGAAGTTAATCTCTGGCCAGGGGGAGAAAGCGGAGGCTGATGCTCCTATGTCAGGGGATGATGGATAACCATGGGTGCAATGTCTCCAGTCGCCCATCTACCCCCATGTCCATCTTACAGAAAGAGGAAGAGAGGCCCAGAGAAGGGAACAAGTGGCCAGGGCTTCTAGCTGGCCTGGCCTAACATCATGGAGAATTCCTGGTGGAGAGGGTTCCACGTCTGCCCTTCCCAGCTAGTTGGGCTTACAATGCCAGGGAAGGAGGTGGGCCAGGCCATTTCTTCCAGCCTTGGTGTTCACTGTGAGGACCAGAGCCATGTTAGCTTGGGAGGGGGGATCCCCAAGACACTCCTGTCCCAGTGTGCCTAGGACTTTCTAGGTTTTAGCACTGAAAGTCCCACATCCCTGGAAACCCTGTAGTCCCAGGCAAATCGGACAGTTGGTCCCCCTACTCGAACCAACAGGGGACATCTCCCAGTGCGTCCATGGATTGTGGGGCCAGGCTGGAGGGTGGGGAAGAGTTGTAGAGGCCATCAGCTTAACTGTCCTGCCTCTCAGCTCATCCTCACCCACCTCTGCTTGAATACCCCCAGCTCCCAGGAGCTCACCACCACATTAGGTACCTTCATTTGTTATGGAGCATCTCCAAGTGCCAGAAAGTTCTTCTTCCAGCAGGCTGATGGCTGCCGTCCTGTGGCTTCTCCCCCTCTCCGTCCCCTTTCCCCCCGCCTTCCTTCCACTCCTGAGAACACTCAGAAGACGCGTGCCTTCTTCTAGGTCCTTGCCCTTCAGACACTTGAAAGCTGTGATCACACCTCCTGGGGCATCTTGGGCACATCTTCTCTGGTGAGAGATTTCTAGGCCCTCTTGCTTCATCCAGCCTTGGTGTGCTGATGATGAGCAGACAGCAGACAGTGGGGTCTACCTCATCACCCCACTCCCACCATGTTGTCCTCATGCCCCTCCCCGGCTCACGCCCTCTCAGGGCCCTCACTTCCAGCTGCTCCCCCCTGCAATCTCACATATTAATTGAGCACCTACTGCATACTGGTGAGGGGGGAGGCCACCGAATGGGACAAATACCATTCCTGACCTCACCAGGGTTGCGGTGTCCTGCACACAGAACACAGCACCACAAATCGGGGTTTAGGAAATGAGGGGAGGCCTGGGGGGGCTGTGAGGCTTTCACAGGAATGGGCACCTGAGCTGCGTCCGGGCGCCATGTCATCCTGAACCAGGTGAAGGGGGAAAAGAGGGCTCCAAAGAGGGAAGCAAATCCGCAGCTTGGAGAGCAGGGCTGAGTGGGGAGGGCACCCTAAGTGCAACGGGAGCCTTTGGGAGGCGTGGGACCTGGTCTGTGGGAAAATGCTCGCTCTGGCCACCATACGGAAAACAGACAATATTGGGAGGCAGGGATGGAGGCAGGATAGTGGGGACCAGTGTGGTCATCCATCTGGCTCTGCCCTCACAGGCCCCCAGCCCTGGGGGCCCACGCATGGGCAGGGTGGGCATGCAGCCCCCAGGGGAGGGGACAGGGCCGTCCTCCCCCAGGCTTCACCTGTTAGCCTGTCACACTCCTGCCTGAGATCTAGACAGAGGCAGCCCTCTCCCTCCTGCCCTGCATCCCCATCTCCTCCACACCGTAAACCTGTCTTGTAAAAGCCGATGAAAGGCCTGGCCGTCAGCCACGAAAGCCTTCTCGGGCCTTCTCTCTGGTCGCGTGTGGCTCCTGGAGAAAGCAGGAGGGGGCAGGAGGCTGGCATTCAGCTGCTCCGTAAATCTATCAAAGCTAGTTTCTCTCACTTCCCGACATTCCTCCGTAAAAAGCCACTCAGCTGCGTTTACAAATTACAGAATTCATTTGATGTCAAGGACCTGGCTAATGGCTTGGGTAAATCCAGCAAGAGCCAATGGGGCCCCTCCCAGCTGGGCTCCTGTCTGGTTGTGCAGCCTTGGGCACCGAGGCATGGCGTCTCAGCCTCTGCCTTCCTGTCTGTAGAATGGGGGAACAGGTGGCTGTGAGGGTCAATATCACAGATGCGTGTGCCTGACTTGGGGGCTGGCCCAGAGTTAGGCCCCGAGTAAAGGATGGTGGTGATGATGCATATGGAAGCCTGTCTGAGGCCAAGGTTTGGGGAAAGGTGACGGGGGCAGAACCCAAGGCCTGGGGTTTCTAGCCGCTGACTTGCATCTCTCTGCCAAGCAGGCCCTCCTGCATCACTGGGCATTCTCTGGGTGAGGATGCACTGGAAACAACCAGGCTTATGCACGTAGAAGGATTCTCTTCCTCTTCCTCTTCCTCTTCTTCTCATACAGCAAGCTTTAGATCCTCTCCCCATCTAGACTCTTTGAGCCTTCCCACATCAAGACTATTCTAGCCCTTAGAAATTCCTTATCTTGGAAGTTCAAGCAATCCATGAACTGATTGGTTGAGGTTCCCTGGATCCTGGGTTAAGAAGGATTCTGAGGCTGCTTCCAGTTCATTAGTGATGTATGTCATTGGCCTTAGACCGTGTGAGGTGGCCCCAAATATGGCCCCATGCTTTGCCATCCTTTCAAGTTCCAACCCCCTTGTCCTGTAGATGAGGCAGCTGATATTCAAGAAGGGCCTGAGCAATGAAGAAAGGGGGTGATATTCCCTAAGCACCACTGTGTGTTACACACCAGCCACCACGCACAGACACCTTCCCATCGGACCCTCCCATCGGACCCTCCCGACAACCCCCACCATTTGACAAAAGCTCTGAGGTTAGAGCAGTCACTCAGCCAGCTGGTCGAGCTGTGCCTTCCAGGGGACATCGTACTGGATTCCAGGGTCCCAAAGAACGCAGGACAGCCAAAGACCCGGTCCTTGGAGCAGAGGGGGCCAGACGTGCAGTGTGCAGATGGAATGGCACAGCCGGAGGCCACAGGGACCTCCCAGAGAGGGGATGAATCATTGCAGGGGGGACGCTTTCCCCAGCCAGAGTTTCTTATTTATCACTGGAGAGGTAAAACAGAGTAAATTGGTAGTAGGGCTGGAAAAGCCAAGCATCCTCCAGTTTGGGCGATTCCGAGAACTTTGCAGGGAGCTTCCGCAACCGTGCGATGTTGTTGGAGCCGCGGAGAGACCCTGCAAAGGTGAACAGTTGGTGGCTCGGCCTGGCCTGTCTCATTGAGGAGGAAGTGAGGCTCAAGGAGGTGATGTGATGGGCACCCCTAACTGGTGGGGCCGCAGCGTCAGGGACATGTTCCCGCGCTGCTTAGCTTGTCTTCTGGAGAAAGGGTGTCGTGCCCCCCCATTCTTCCTCCTCCTCCCCGTCCCTCTTACCTGTGAAGGCCCTGTGTCCAGGGCTTGACACACGCCATCGCTAACCTTTACAAAAGCCACATGCAGGGGGAGCTCTCATCAGCCCCATCGCACAGATGAGGAGACTGAGGCTCAGAGCAGTTGAGGTGCCAAGGTCAACATGGTGACTCCGAAGCTCGGCACTCTCAGCGCCCGCTTGGGCAGCACGCACGCTGACGTGGGGCAGGCAGAGAAGCTGGCACGGCCTGCACGAGGATGGCACACCACGCCTGCCGCGGTCCACGCTTCCAAAAGAAAAAATACTTTGCCCTCTCGGCTGGAAGCCTGTTGTCTTCAGCCGTCCTGCCGCCCGTCCCAAGCCAAGGAAGCTTCTGCCGGGGCCCAACTCCTGGCCCAGGAACACTCGCGGGGCAGAGACCGTCAGCAGCCAAAAGGGGGTAAAGATAAAACATCTCCCTTCTGGGGTCACTGAGTAAAGTCAGGCCGCGGGCAGGAAGGCGAGCCCGACACGGATCAGCAGCAGCATCCTTTTGTCATCCTTGTTGCGGAGTGAGCACAGTGCGCAGCACCCAGTGGGCCCACGGGAGAGAGTCTGATGAGCGCGGGATCCAGCGAATGAATGACCGAAGGAAGGAACGCAGCACCTGGTCCTCTGCTCCCTCATCTGGAAAGTGGGACAGTGACAGCTCCCCCCTAAGGCTGTTCGAAGGCTCGGGAGCCCCGTCCAAGCACTTCCCACAGAGGGCACGCTGAGCGCTCCGTAAACAGGAGCTATTATTTTAAGGGAAGACCTTTACCCTCTCAGAGATCACAAGCTAATCACCTCTCCCTTGTCGGCCTTCACCCCCCTACTCCTGGATGAACCACAGGTCGTCCCAGAGCCCCTGAAACTCAATCACTTCTGCTGAAGTCCCGGGCTTCGGGCAGCCGGTGCCCCCCACACACACACATCGGGAGCAGATGTTAGAGAAAATCAAGGTGGCCTGGATTTGAAAGGCTCTGCGTGTAGTTCTGAGTTTGTCTCAGAAGATGAAGTCATCGTGTGTGACACAGATCAATATAAACATCAGTGTCCGCTGGGCTGGCCAGGCTAAGGTGTAAAGGAGGTGACAGTGGTGTCAGCTTCCTGCCTAACTGCAGCCACCGTCCCGCCCCGGGAAGGTCCGGGAAGCCGGCGAGGAGGAGGGGCTCTCCCGTGCGCTCGGCCCAGTCCCCTCCTGCGGCCTCATGAGACAGGGTCCCTTCCCAGACCCCACAGGCTGGTCTGCTGCATCACGGGGACCCTCTGGGTTCTGGGCAGAAGTGGGCTCGGGGATGTCTCTCTCTCCAGGTCTGGGCCATACTCCCCGTGGGAGCTCCATGTCCCCAGAGTCCCTTCAGTGTGGCCCACCACCGGCTCTGTGCCAGGCAGAGGGGCCCAGCCATGCCGGCAGTCCTGCCCTGTGGGGACTCGTCCCCACACCAGTGGGCTGCCGTCATGCCCAGGGCTCTAGAGGAGTGCCTGGTACTAGAAGGGCGTTGAACAGGGACCTGGCCTCATCGGGGGCGTGGCCCAGCTGAGCCAGAGGAGTCCGGGTGACACGGAGGTGGACGGAGGCAGAGGAACCACCTGTGCAGGAAGTGGCCAGGACGTGGAAGAGAACAGACACATTCAAGAAAAGGAAAGGAAGTCATGTGCTGGGGTGCAGAGTCAGCTGCAGGCCCCGTGCGGGGGGCAGGGGCCGAGTGTCATCCCAGGTTTCCGGCTCCCGGACCCCCTGGGCCCGTCTCTGACCACCCACAACCACAGACGCATTCCCCTTGCAGACCAGTTTATGCAAATCAGGTCACGGGCGCCGGCTGCTGCTCCTGGCCTCACCATCCAGCCGGTGCCGTGGGACTGGGAGTCCCCCCCCCATGCGACCGTCCCGGCTACACCCACTGCCTGCCTCCAGGACACACAGAAGCCACACTCAGGAGCCAGCATCTGGGGCTCAGAGCAACACAGCACAAATACACGGACATCTCCAGAGCCACGGACGCATGGGTCACTAGCAACTTACTGAACTTGGCAGTGGACAAGGACCAGGTTGGGGGAAGGTGTCAAGAGCTAAACCTCAGCACTTCGCATTTCACCCCAGCAAAGAGACGAGGCAGGCACTGGAGGCCTGTGGCTTACGATCCACTCCGGCTCCTTCTGAAACCGGAGCAGGGCAGGCTGTGCTCCAGGCCCAAGCTCTCTGCAGCCCAACCTGAGTCTCCATCACCGCCTCCTCCAGGTAGGCTGCCCTCCTCCCTCCATGACCCTGGTGGCCTTTGTCCCCATGAAGTGCTGAAGCATGAACTTCACTAATCCTCAAGGGTCTGGGGACCTGGACAGAGCCTGCCCCTCCCCACCCCCTAGGAAACTGGTCCAGGGGAGAGTCACACTGAACAATTCAAAATGAGCCCAAAGGCCATTACCTCCAGGGAGTGGTCTAGCCTCTTGCTTCTCTATTTGAGAGACAGAGACATAGAAAGACAGGGGGTGGGGTGGCAGTGGGGACAAAGAGATAGAGACTTGGAGGAGGGTGAGAGACAAATGTGGTATCATCCGTCACTATACTTACACTCTGTGTCCCTTAATGGGCATCCCGGCTGTCTTGCTCTGCCCGGCACCCGGAACAGAGAGACCCAGAGCAGGGGCCAATGAATGTTTGTTAAATGAAGCAAGGAGAAAGATCATAAAGCAAAGAAAGCAGAACGAGAGGAAAAGGCGAGGAATGGGGTAGCAGGCTGAGAGAGTTGCTGGGTCCCTCTTTCTGTCCTGTTATGTTTGTATATTTTTGGTGAGAGCAGAGGCTGACTACGGGACCAGCTCTTCTACCCAGGACCTCGAGGGGCAATGGTGAAAGCGAAGCCTGACGCTGAACTCCTGGTCATCCCTCCCCAGCCACCCAGGCTAGCCTAGCACCCACAAGTCCAGCCGGGGAGCCAGGCCGGGGGCCCCGTCCTCTAGGTGGCTCGACAGCACCCATGTGCAGAGCAAACAAAGCATCCACGTGGGCGTGTATGACTTATGGCTTTAATCTCCCTGATAGAAGGCCTTTAAAGATTATTTCAGGGAGGAAAAAAAATAATCCTGGGTAATGAATCACGGCCTTAAGAAGCTGATAAGCAGCAGGGAAGCTGGCGGGGCCCGAGTTCCTGATTTAATTAAAGTCTCATGGATACTCCCTGAAACAAAATCCATTGCAGCCATCAAGGTGATAAAAAGACTGCAGGTTACTTTAAACTAACTCACCTGTCTCATGAATCTTCTTCCAGGTGGAGGGGACAGACGAAGGGGCCGTGTCCCTGCAGAGGGCCCCATGTAGGGCTGCGAGGGACCCCTGGGGGATAGAAGGTGGCTCACAGAGCCCAAGAGCTAACGTAGATCAGAACCTGGAGGATGCAGGAGGATCCGTTCAGACAGGGAGTGGGACACTGTGTGTCCTTAGGTCACTCGCTGGACCTCTCTGGGACTCAGTTTCCAATCTAACATCCGGGGAGCAAGAGATGGGTCCAGCTGGTCTCTGAGAGGCATCCCCGAGCTGGCCTTCAGGGTCCTAAGCCCCACGTTCCCCGAGGAGGTGAGGAGAAATGGGTGGTATCTGCACCGGGAAGGCCCTTCTCTCCGGATCCTGCCCACAGTGCCAGCCCCCCCACCCCCACCCTGCTTCCCCTTCCCTGCCCTTCCCGGTCCCACTCACACACACGACTACCTGGTAAAAGTGCAATTGCCGACACTCTTGGGGACACACTCCTGGTCCAGGGAGGGGACGGTGGGGTGTACGTGTCCAGCCCGAATGCACCATGGAAAGCAGGGCCTTCAAAGCAGGCAGGAGCCGTGGACTCTTTTCTGCTCTGCCACCAGGCTCTGCCGAGGCTCCAGAGAGAAGCCGAGTGGACTGGACCTGGAAGGACAGAAATAGAGCCCAGGAGAACGTGACGACAGTGGCCAGTGGTCTGTACGCCCTCTGAGACTAGCCGGTCCACAGGGAGTGAGAAAGACGGCTGGCTGGGTGCTGGGTGCGTGCATGGATGGATGGATGAGTGGATAGACAGGTAGGTGGATGGATGTGTGAATGGCTGGATGGACAGGTGGACACAGAGATGAGCAGCACGCAGGGGAGGGGACTGTGAGCTGAAGCTGGGTTTGGTCTCCTGGTGCCACAGCTCCCTCCCTGAAGCTCTCAGCCCTGGCAGACTCTGCTCAGCGCAGATGTGTGCGTGACCACGGGCCATGTCACCCATGAGGGCCAAGGCCACGGGCTCAGGGTTGCCAGATAAATGTGAATTTTAGATTAATTACAAATAATTTTTAGCAAAACTTTGTCCCCAATACTGTATGTAGTTGCTCCATATGGCAGCCCTACACAGAGTGTCCCCCGGGCCCCGGGCCTGGCAAAGGGCTGCTCCGGAGAGAGGCCCCCACCCAGGCGGTGTGCATGGTGAATTTCTCATTCATGGCCTCCCCCCCTGGGCCCCGAGGCCCCGGAAGCCTCTGGCTGGTGAGTGGGTAAGGAGAGAAGAGTCCACCGAAAAACTGCAGGCTGAGAAGTGGCAGCGCCAAGCCCGGTGCCCTCCCCAGGAACGCCTCCGGGCCCAGGCCAGGCTGCAGGTCGGGCTGCTGGGGGCTGGCTGCCACCTAGCTGCCAGGGTCAGAGCGGCAGGCTGCCGCGCCCCAGGGACAGTGGGCAGGTAAACGCCCTCACAAAACAGCCTCCTTATGCAAGGTTAGGATTGTTATGCACTTGACAGAAGAGGAAACTGAAGGTCACCCAGAACCTCAACTCATATCCAGACCCTACCATGGGCGTAGCCTGGTCTCCACCTCCAGGCACCCCCTCTCCTATTCACAGCCACTAAGTGGGTCCCCAAGGCCCGCCCTACCATAGGCATCTCCAGCTCACCAGCCTTCCTCAGTAGCTCCCTGTTTTCGATGCAATAAAACAACGCCTCTCTGCGCTGATGTTCAGAGCCTCTTCAACCAGCCCAAACTTCGCTTCCCTGACTTTTTCTCTGCCTTCTAAATCCTCCTGTGTTCCGCCTCCTGGAAACTTCCCCAGCCCTCCTCTGCCTCCTTCCCTCCGGGCCCCTCATCTCTGAGGCTGCTGTGCCCCCTGCCCTTCGTCTGCCCTGAGGCTGTTCCCCACCTCCACATGGCCCTAACTTTCTAAAGCCCATGGGCCCCTCACACCCTTAATAAGCTCATCTAATTCCACACCTTCAAGTTCCATCCACTAACAACTCCCGAATGCCTCTCGCCTGAACTCCAGACTCACACTGTGCACCATCCACCTCCTGGGAGCCCTCCCCTAGGAGCCCAACAGGCCTCCCTCCGAAAGCCGCTCACCCTCAGCCTTTCCCGTCCCAGTGGCCACCTCCACCTCTCCAGTTAGGCCAGATTTCTCTTGCATACACCCCACATCCACTCTGCCCACAAAGCCTGTTGGTGCTGCTTCCAATATCAGCCTGAAGTCTGACCACTTCTCACCCCCCTCCACCCAAGGAGGCCAGCCACGCATGCCCACCGCGCAGGGGCACTCGGCCAAGGACAGCCTCCTGGGCGCACCAGGACCACCGCACAGGCCCCCTGGCTGGCCTCCTCACTTCCTCGTCCCCTGCAGTCTTGGCTCCCATTCATTCATTCATTCATTCAAGGACGGGCAAGGCCCCCGCTGTCGTGAAGCTTCCATAGTGTGAGGGCAGGGGGTAGGATGGTGGGGCTGGAGACAGATAGTTAGCAGCCAGTGAGACACGCTATTATTTCGCTGCAATCGAGATCATTGCTACAAAGCAGAAGTGGGCGGGGCGTGGGGGGGGTCACAAGGCAAAGAGCAGGTGGAACCCACGTGGTCTGAGGCACAGAAAAGGCTTCCCTGAGGAGGGGCATTAAATCTGTGTTCTCAAAGATGGGTCTGTGTTACGTGGACGAAGAGAAAGGAGGGTGGGGAGGTGGAGGGAAATGATGCAGGGAGAGCGATGCACTGGGAGGGAGGCAGAGGTGGGAGGAAGGAGGCCCAGAGGTGGGGGCGGGTGGTGTGCGCTGAGACCGGGGGCCCCGCAGGGATGAGACCCTCCTGGCCTTGTGGGCCTTGGAGGCACTCAGGGTTTTATTCATGGACCCCTCCATACATGATTGCCCATACACCCCTGATTCAGGCCGAACAGGGCAGTGAGGGGTTAGTGAGACACCAGCCACAGAAACATTATGTCAGGCTGGTGACAAAGGTCTGGAAGTCCACCTGTAACACCAAGGCTCAGAGAGCCTGCCTCCGAGAGTCCCCAGGTGCCTCCCTGTCCCGCACACTTGGTGAGTGTGGAGCCCCTGTGCCGGCCCCAAGCAGCCCAGACAACCCAGGGGAAGGGCCCCTGCTGTGGCCTTGATGGCCTTCCCAGGGGCTGGACCGAAGGACCTCAGCTGTCCTGCTGCCTGGGGGTGCTCCCAGGCCCACCCACACAGAGGAGGGACCTGGGGTTGCCACAAGAGTGCCCAGGGAGAAAGGGAGCCCTTTTCAAGGGGTCTGGGAGTGGGGAGTCAGGGAAGGCTCCCTGGAGGAGGGGACAGGAGAGAGTCCTGCACGTAGAGGGAGTGGCAGGAGCAGAGCAGGGCTGTGCAGCACCCATCTTCAAGAAGGGCTCAGGGAATAGGGGTAGAAAGTTGGATGGAGTGAGTCGGGTTTGACTGTCAGGGGTGGAGGGAGGTGGGAGGGACACATGTGGCCGGATGGGGAAGAGAGCTGAGGAGTGTACCTAATTTGGGGTGTGGGTAGCAGTGGCCTTCCCCCATGGGGATGGGGACAGTGACGTCCTTGTCACTGCATCCGTCTAGCATGGCATGGCTGTACCCACGGGGCACACGAGACAGGGAAAACTCTCCCCAGCAGGCCGAGCGGATCCCAAGAACCCAGGCTCTTGGTCTGGGGCAGAGTGGGGTTACCAGGGGCCGGGAGCAGTGGGGAGATGCTCTTGCTGCCGCGCCTCCGGCGGGGGGAGCAGGGGATGGACCGAGGGCAGAGGGGAGGCTCCCGGACAGGGATTCTGACAGGGGACTCGGAGTCTCGGAAGTACTGGCGTCAGAGCCAGGGGCGCAGGGGATCCTGTGAGCCTCAGCGGCCCCATCTGCCAACTGGGTGGATGATCCTCCTTCCACCAAACCATGGGTGGACGGGGGTGACGTTGGCAGATGCAGAGCTGTGCGCGAATGCCAGGCTTTCTTGAGGGGGGTTCTTGATGAGGCCGGGGGTGAAGCCAAGACTTACTTGAGGTCCCTGTCTTCCTTCAACAGGAAGAATCAGGAAGGACAGGGAGCCCTCCTATTGTCTGGCCTCCTCCCCAGAACCCACAATGACCCCATTGTCCCTCACATGCCCAGTCCAGCCCCGCCCGACCCGGGCAAGAGCCGGTTGCGTCTTCCTCCACCCCCACAGGCTCAGGAGGAGGCTGGCTCTGGACTCCTGAGGCCGTCCCAGGCGCCTGCTCCTGAAGGAACCCCAAGCTTTTGGGCACTGGTTGTGTCCAGCAGAAGGAAAACTGAGGACAAGTTTCCCACCATTGAAGATCTACGAGGGCACCAGGACTGGAGCTCTGTTGCTGGTCCTTGTCTCTAGGAGAGGAAGAGGGAGCACTCCCCCAGGTCTTGCAGATTAGCTTGGAACAGATGCCGAGGGTAGCCCAGGGTCTACAACTTATCTCTGAACATGTAGCTTAGCCCAGGCTAGCCTAGAACTAGCCCACAGGTCAGCCCAGGCCCACACACTAATCCAGGGACACACGATATCCCCAAACACTTGCGTTGGTTTGGAACACCTGTTAGCCCAGGATAGCCCAGGACTCAGAGGTCAGTTCAGAGCACACAAGTTAGGCCAGGTTAGTCCCTGACGCATAGGTTTCCTTGGCACACCCAGGATAGATGACAACAAATAAATTGGTCCAAAAGAATAATTTTTCAGGGCACCTGGGTGGCTCAGTCGGTTAAGCGGCTGCCTTTGGTTCAGGTCATGATCCCAGAGTCCTGGGATCGAGCCCCAAGTCAGGCTCCCTGCTCAACGGGGAGCCTGCTTCTCCCTCTGTCCCTCCCCCCCCCCGCTTGTGCTCTAGCGCTTGCTCTCTCTCTCTCTCTCAAATAAATAAATAAAATCTTTTTTAAAAAGAAGAATTTTTCAAAAATTGATAAAGCAGTAGAATTCTCCTTCAAATGAAATCTCACCCAGAGTCCAAAGTATAAAACCGATGAAGTGGAGCTGCTGTGGTTGGGGATGGAGGGGGCGGGAGCAAGGGGGCCGGGGTGCAGTGGCGCGCTGGGAACCGTGCCTCCCTCAGTGGCCAGGGAAAACCCTGCCTCGGGCATTAACCAATTTCCATGATACAAACACTCCCACCAAGGCCTCTGCAGGCCAGCAGCCCTAGTTACTGACTCAGAGATGGGAAGAGATGCCCAGAATTACCTCCACGAGCCTGTGAGCCCGCGCCAGCTCCCAGAGCTACCCACTGGACCTGAGCTCTTCTGGGGTCATCCCAGGACTCAGAGGATCTCAGTCCTGGGGAGCCCAGGTCCAAGACACAGAGGTTGGCCCAAGCCTGGGGGTTGACGAGGCAGTTTCAGGATTTCAAAGTCTGAGGGGAAGCCAGAAAAATGTATCCCGATCCCCGGCAAGCATGGGGGGGCAAGTCGGAAGTGATGTCAGCGGGAGGGACCCGGCCCCAAGAATCGCCCGCATGACTTTGACCAAGTCCTCTCTGGCCTCTGGCTCTCAGTCTCCCCACCTGTACAAATGAGGGCCGTGGGGCCCCACTCTGACCTCGGGAAGTCAGTTGAGCTTGCCTTTGTCACTTCCTGCCTCTGCCCCCTTTGCAGGCCTGGCACCCCGTCCCGGCAGAGCCCCAGGCCCTGGGTCACTCTCCCTCCACCCCTCAAACACCTGTCATCAGCCAGCTGCCATCCGACGGAGTGTGCGGAGCTGGACACAGGGCGTGTGTCCTCCTTTGTCAGAGGCGAGTCCCACACGTGCCCACGACAGCCCATGCAGGCCGGCCTGATCCACGTGCGGTGCCTGAAGGAGCAGCGGGAGGGTGGCTCCTCACAAGCAGCCCAGAGCATCGGGAGAGCCCAATCTGGCTTTTCTTTTTCAATTTGAAAAATAAGGTAAATTATGAAATAGTTTGAACACTCAGAAAAGGACATTTAGCTACCACCTGGACTGAGATGCTAGTATTCAGCCAGGCTTCTCGGACTGGGACATGCTTCTCCCCCGCTCAGAGCGTGCTCAGTGCCCCTCCCGGGGCCCCCTCCGTTCTCACGCAGGCGCAGCGGGCCAGGGGTGCCTGACGCCTCCCTCCCAAGCAGGGGCTCGCCCGGGGCAAGACTGGCTTCTCTGTGCATCGGCCCTGTGTTCTGTCACACGCACGTTCCCCTGACATCTCATAACCCCCTGGTGAGGTGTGGGCAAAGGAAGACTTATTCTCTCCATTTCACAGAAGAAGAAACTGAGGCATAGAGGGTGAGGGAGTTACCCGAGAGCACACGGTACATGGTGGCAGGTCAGCACTAGACCCGGGTCTGTCCCTAAGACGAGGGTTCTCTTCCCCATCAGGCCCTGGGTGGCCTCGCCCGCTCCCCTCCCCTCAGGGCCTCCAGGCGGGTTGCTAATAAGCATGCTGCGTCCATGGGTGTCAGTGGGGACTGTCCCAGGCAAACTGGGCCATACCTCAACACTACCTTGAAAACCTACCCCAAACGGTGGTCGAGAGCCAGCATTGTGTGAGGTACAGGACACCGTCCCGCCCCAGAGGTGCACACGGACGCCCAGATGCACACATTTATGGTAGCCATCGGGCTGTGCATGCTGAGCATGCCAAACACAGAGCTGCCAGCCGTGGAGCAGGAAGCAGGAAGGGCTGGCTTTCTAGAGGAAGTGGTTTGATTTAGGTCTTGGACAGCAAGCCCGGCGAGGTGGGGAGGAGGGCAATCCCACCTGGCAGAGGGCCCCCCACATTCCAACCTCAGTGGTAGGAACCCGCACCGCCCAAGGAGCCAAAGAGAGGGGTTTGTGAGAGGATGGGAAAGTAAATGATGACGATAGAGAAGCATATGCCTGTACACGCATCCACAGACGAATCAAATCCAGAATATGTTTAAAAAAAAAAAGATGGGGCGCCTGTTTGGCTCAGTGGTTAAGCGTCTGCCTTCGGCTCAGGTCATGATCCCAGAGTCCTGGGATCGAGCCCCACGTCGGGCTCCCGGCTCAGCAGGAAGCCTGCTTCTCCCTCTCCCACTCCCCCTGCTTGTGTTCCTTCTCTCGCTGTGTCTCTCTCTGTCAAATAAATAAATAAAATCTTTAAAAAAAAAAGAAGAAAGAAAAAAGAAAAAAAATATCTCCAAATCAAGAAAAAAACCCAGCCTAAAAAAAAAAAAACAAGCACTGGCCAAGGCCTGGAACAGGTGCTATTCAGTGAGCCCGAGTCCAGCTGCCCAGTGAGCATGTGAAAAGTCCCCAACGCCACCACTCGCGGGGGGAAATGCAAATTACAACCACAATGGGATCCCATCATACTCCCACCACGATGGCTAAAATTAAAAAAGAATGCTCGCTCCCCGAGCTGACAAGAATGCGGAGCTACCAGAACTCACACACGCTGCTAGTGGGAGTGTTAATTAACCGCTTGGGAAATGGCTTGGCAGGATTTACGGAAACTAAACACATGCCTGGGTTGTGATCTGGCAAATGCCAGTCACAAGAATTTGCCCAAGAGAAACGAAAGCAAAATGACCGCCAAAGATGTAAACAGAAACGTTCATCACAGCTTTTTCCATGCGAGCCAGGAACTGAGAACCGCTCTACAGCCCAGGGATTGTGGGGTGCATATGTAAGTGAGGGCCCATCCCGTCAGTGAAATACTACACGGCGATGAGAAAGAACAAATTGCGAGGCCTTTAAGTGTGGGATGGACCTCACAGCCATAAGGTGGAATGGAAGGAGGCAGACAGAAATGCCTGTGTGCTGTGTGGGTGCATTTGAATAAGCTCAGGGGTAGACGCAACTAATTTGGGGGATTAAGGTCTGAAGAGCGGTTACCTCTGGGAGATTATTGACTGGAAAAGGGCCTGGGCTGTTGGAGTGTGCTGTATCTTGATCGATGAGGCATTTACACAGTCTACACCTGGAGAAATCCATCGAGCCATGCACACTTAAGATTTGAGAGCTTTATACTAAGAAATACCCCCAATAAAGAGGTTTTTTTTAATCCCTCTAGATAAAGTTCACGAGTGGAGTGGAGAGAGCCAGGGAGGGCAGGACAAGCACTTGGGAGGCTTTTGCAACACCCCAGGTGCGAGAGAATGAGTAAACCAGCGGGAAACAGGTGCCAGGCATGGGCTCAGCCGATCATGCCACAGGAGGCTTGAGGAAGATGTCAACAGCGTGGGCAGCTGGGGGAGGCTTCTGGAAGGAGAAAGAGGGACTCGACCAGCAGGCAGAGGCAATGACTCCTGGTCCACATGCCCAGGTGTCATCTAGAACAGGCACCCTCGCTACCCGTCTTAGAGGGGGTGAGCCCCCCAACATTGGCGGGCTCAACGAGAATAGTCAGCCCCATTCGTTGGGCCCTTCTGATGTCTGTGGGGCCCCGCAGTGAGAGCTTTATGGGAGCTCTCTCATCAAGCCCGGGAAGGAGGCCTTATTCTTCCTATTTCACAGATGTGCACACTGAGGCTCTGAGGGCTGAGCAGTGGCACCAGCACCCCCATCCGTTAGCCCTCCTTGTTAATGACCGTGACGCACCAGAGGTGGATGGCCCTCTGCAGGGACAGCTCGGCAGGGCTGCCTCATCGGTGGGGCAGTGGGGCAGAAGCAAGCCCCGCACGATGGCCCTCCGAGGCGAGTGCTGTTATCCCCATCTTACAGATGAGGAGTTGGAAGCTCAGAGTGATCAACCGGGGAACCCCCATCCCCCCCAGTGTGCGGTCCCCCAGCCCAGCCTGTCCCTCTTGCCTGTCAAACGTCCCCCGGGTCCTGGGCACTGGAGGGCTGGCACCCCCCAGTGGATGGGGCAGAGATGACCAATTCTGAGAGACCCAAAGAATGAGAGGGGAGGGAGGAAGAACAGAGACGCCAAGGAACTGAGCAAAGCCGTGGACTGAGCAGGCGGGGAAGGCAGGCAGCTGGTGCAGAGGTGGGAGACTGAGCAGATGTTCCCAGCAGCTGTGAACTCATGAGACAGACGCTGCTGACACCAGCTTGCGGGGCCGGTCCCCGCTCCTGCCTGTCCCCTGCACCCCCTCGGCGGCCACCCTGGTCCAGGCGGCAAGGGGTGTAAGTTGGGGGAGGATCAGCAGAAGGCCAGGCCAGACTCTCCCAGGGAGCCCCCCAGGAGACTGTGCGACCCTGGGCCTCAGTGTTCTCATCTGGACAATGGGTCTCAAAGACCCTGCCGCTACCGTCAGGCTCCGAGCCACCAAGGCATTTCCCCCGCACCAGGCCTCACTCCTGCCAAGAGGACACCCTGCAGCCCTCCACCCCCTCACCCAGGCTCCTGGCTCCCCATGGGAAGTGCAGCCCACTCGGCGCCACCATCCTGGGGCCTCCAGCCTCGTCTCTGAAGGACGGGGTGTGCTCGCTTCGGCCGCACACACACCAACACTGAAACAGGGCGGGGAAGAGGAGCGTGGCCCCTGCATAGGGATGACACCCAGAGTCTTGAAGTGTTCCATGTTTAAAAAACGTAAAAACAAAAGATGAGGCCAAAGACTGCCTGCAGCATCCCTGTCCTCCCCGTGACCCCCAGGCAGGCCCTTGCTTCAGGCTCTGCAGGGCGGGAGGTGCCTTGTGGCTGACCTGGGAGGGGCCAATGTGACAGCAGGGTGGGAGGGATCCGGGGGACTCCATCAACCCCATTGTCACCCCTGCCCCCCAAGAACTGCCTGGCCTCAAACCAAGCTTTGCCAAACCAGCTGTGTGACCTGAGGCAGGTAACTCAACCTCTCTGAGTGGCTCATCGATAAGGTGCCGATGGGCTGGCCGCCTTGACAGAGCTGGAGTGAGAACTGGCTGCCACGGCCGCAGTGGGAGCCGCCCAGCCGGTGCCCAGCGCTCCGCGGTATAAGGACAGCTCCCGGGCATGAGAGAAAAGACAACCGTGGAGCTTGAAGGGACTTCAGCCAATGCTGACCCCAGGCCTCACTTGACGTCCACAGAGGGCAGCTAGAAAACGGGCCACACAGCCCTTAGGGCTCAGAGGGCACAGAGCCCAAGTTTCTGGCTCCCAGGCCAGTTCTCCCTGGTCACCTGAAGTCACTCCTGCCCCTGCTGCAGATGCGACAAATGCCTTCTCCATGATGGCATCCAGAGATGCCGGGCAAGAGTGGGCACGGGAAAGCACACCGTGGGCCTCTGGAACCCCCGCTCCGTTGTCAAGGGCGAAAGAACCACAGTCCCTGGGCCCCGAGTGGGGCATCTGCCCGAGAAGGCGAGGCCAGGGTGGGATCCAGGCTACTGAGGCCGCGCTCCCTCTGCCTGCTGTCCGCTGGGCCCCCCTTTCGCTGGCAGAGGCTCCAGGCTTGATGAAGCTGTCTGTTGTCTGCAGTGTCACTTCAGATAGAGTCCAAAGGGGACAAAGGGAACAGGAATCACAGGTCCCTGAAACAGGCTGAACCCGATGTCAGCGGCTTCCTTGGGTCTTTAATGCCAGCCAGCTGCCCTGTGGATGCTCAGCCCAGCCCCTGCCCAACCTCACACGGAGGAGGGGGACACTGTGTACAGCCCCTGATTAATTAAATCAATAAACCACCAATGCAAATCTGGCCAAGGACCAGCTCTTCACAGTGCTCCATGCTGAGGGGAGGACTGCATGAACCACTGCAGCAGGAGAACAGGAAGTAGGGAGGAGAGACAGAGGAGGAAAAGAAGGAAGAGAAAGGCCAGCAGGGAGGGGGCTCAGAAGCACGCTGAGGGTCCTGGCCCCCAGACCTCCTCTCTGGACCACATCATGACTCATATCTGTAGCATCCCCTGGGGTCCCGTTCTCACCTTTGTGCTCTCCTTCCCACCTCCTGCCAACATGGCTTCAAGAAAAGTCCTCTATCAGTCATTCACACTATAGTAAGAATTTGAAGCTGGACAAGAGTGCAGAGATGCCCTGATCCCACGTCATCTGGGGGATAAAGCAACTGAAGCTAGGAGGGCTAAATGCCCCTGGGCATCAGTAGCCAAGCTGAAAACTTCTGAGCACTAGGCCTATACCATTGGTCTTTGTGATGCACAACCTCCCCATGCCAAGGTCTTTCTTCGGTGGAGAGTCAAAATGTCTAACTTGGTGGAAAATATAGGCATATACTAGTGTGGGCCAAGGCTGGCTACCACAGTAGGAGTCCTGCAGGGGCCCTTTCTTCAGTGTCTTTGGGTCTGGGCAGTGTGGGACCCTGGCAAAGGCCCAGGCAAGCAGCCCTGCTCACCCTCTATTCTGGATTCTCAGGGGACCTGGTTGTCAGGAAGTTTGTCCATTAGGAGAAGCTGTGTGGCCTGGGGCCAGCCCTGGTCTTTTCTGGGCCTCATTTTCTCTGTCTGATCACAAGGGACTCAGAACTAACCATCTGTAAGTGACTCTTCATCAGGGTCTGTAAGGGGAGAACTGCCTCTTTGACAAGCCTGGGGTCTGGCCTGAACAGAGAGCTTATGTTTGGAGCCAGAGCCCCTCTAGCCACCCCCAAACTGCTGGATGGGCCCTGGGGTTCAGCCATGAATTCCAAGCACCCTTCATTTCCCCATCTATAAAATGGGGTCTCACAGGTGGGAGGCTATGCACTAATGAATGCTTTCTGAGCCTCAGAAGAGAAAAAGGGGAGCCTCTGTGGGGACCAGGGGATATAAGGCTGCAGCCTAGGGGCCCCTGATGCCAGGCTGGTCACTGGGCCCTGCCCCGCTGGTCCAGGAAACACCAGCAATCCAGCAACCTCTAGTCTACTAGAGAGGTTTTCCTGGCATTCACTTCCTCTGGGACCTCAAGGAAAATCTTCCGCACGTCATGCCCCTACAGCCCTCCTCTGTAGATGGTTCGGAAGCCCTGTGACCCAGGTTCCCAACTCTAGAGAAAGTGACAGCATTTTCCTCATGTCCCTCTCTCCGACTGGGGTTTGTCAAGTCTTCACACATCCCTACCACTGTGAGGGACACAGGGGATACATGGGAAGGTGCCAGCCATCAGGAGGCTATGTGTCCCCTGGGTAGACAGAAGGCAAAGCAATGAGAGAGGCTGAATGTCATCACGTGTGAAAATGTTAGAATAAATGGCCTCGCGGCCCAGATGCCTCAGCAGGGAAAGGAAGCATAAAGCCCTGCAGTCTTCTAGTTCCTGACCCTGGCAGACAGCTCCAATAGATCCCACAACTCTTTCCAGCTGAGCCCGGATGCAGCCTCCCTGGTCTTTCTGTGAATGGTGCTCCGGGCAGCCCCCGGCCTGATCGCTGGAGTTAGCAAGCAAAGCGGGGCTCACCTGTCCCCAGAGGTCTAAGAATTATAGCTGAGCCGGCTGCAGGAGACTTCTTGGAGGGAGAAGTCTTCACCTAGGCCTTGAAAGAAGAATCTGGATAGTTGGAGGGAACAGAGAGATGTTCCAGGTGGCAGGAGCAGTGTAAGTGGAGATCTGGAGAGAGAAATCTGCACGGTATATTCAAGGACCATGAGATCAGGTGCCAGAGGGGAGAGAAGCCCAGAAGAGTAGAGGGAGGCAGAATGGGAGGTGGGGGGGGGGGGGCCCAAAGTCAGGCCAGTCCCACCCCTCTCCCCAGTCTGGTTGACTGAACCTGAAGCCCCACTGCCTTCTGTACCCACTCCCTAGCCTGGAGAGAGGCCCTGGAGGAGCGTGGGGTGAGCGAGGTGGCTCTGGGTGACAAGGAAATTTGTAGCCTCATTAGAATGACATGTCACTGCCCATTCGGAGTTGCATAAACCATCTCCGGCAGCTCTGCTCCGTGGGTGATTTACAGCCGCGTCCAGCCCAGTCCGGCCACCGGTCCAGGGGCAGCCCACACCACAGGGAGAGCTGTCCTCCATCACTGCACCGGGGGCCAAGTGCAGAACGGCCAGCTCAGACACCAGGGCATCTAGGGCTCTAGGATGCAAGGGGCACACAGGCCAAGGACAGGTGCACAGTGCAACCCCTTTCCCTTCCCCTGGGCCCCTCCTTAGAAGACAAGTCTCCACCCACACTTTCCTTTAGGACCTCTCTTAGTTTTCACCTCTAACAGGGAGCCCACCAGGATTTATCTGCAAGACCTAACCAACTGCACAGAATGGCAGGAAACCTGTTTATAGGTCTGACCCAATGCTAACATTCTAAGGGACTTGGGCAAGCCATCCCTCTACCCAGGACTCAGTGTCTCCATCTGTCACCAAGGGAGTCAGACAAGAGAGCCCTCGGGCCTCCAGCACTAACTCTCTCGTCATTTCTGTCCAGAGGAGGCCAGTTGCCTGGCTGGCTCCTACAGCATCATCTGGAGTCTAGGCACCTTGTCCCGCTGCCCTCAGAGCCTAGCCCAGGTGCTGACCAGCAACCTGAGGGGTTCAAAGGCCCAGAACCTTGGACCGCCATAGCTGGAGGGGCCTTCAAAGACCCTATGGTCCAAACTCTGCTTTTCCCAGATGGGCCATGGAGGCCCAGAGAGGGCAATGACTTGCCCAAGGCTGCACAGCAAGCCCTCCACAGCCAGGACTTTTACCTTAGTTGAGATCTTGGTGATGTGACTCATGGGTACAAAGGCTGTGCTAACTGTGCTAACTGGAGTCCCCTGGGGTAAGGGAGGGTCACTGGACCCTGATGGGTGGGGTCAACAGGGCAAACAGAAGAAATCTCCCCCACCTGCCAAGAACCCACAATCGAGACAAGAGGAAGAGATTCTCGTGGGAAACAGGAGCCAGAGAGTGCACTGTCCCAACTAAAGCTCCCCCATCAACTCCCCGCTGCCTGTCATTCCACCGTAAGTGAAGTGTCGCTTTGGGGTAAAAACTGCCCTCTTTATAGAGGAAGTTCCAAAGTCATTTCCTAGCATCTCAGTATAAATGAATTTGTCAGAAGTCCTTCTCTGAGGCAACGGGGGCCCAAGATCAAATAAAGGATCCAAAGAGAAAGACCCCTGCTTCTTCTGGGGTGCAGACAAAAGTTCCTAGAATTCTCTCCCCATGGGCAGCCCTCTGGCCTCATATGCTGGTTTACAGCTTGTCCCAGCACGGGCGCGCGCACACACATGCACACGCACACACCACACTGCCAAGACCAGAGTGAAAGCATCAGCCTAGCAAAGACCTTCTCAGTGTCAGAGAGGGCTTTCTCAGGGGTGGGGAGCTGCCTGACCCTGGAGGCATCCAAGCCAAGGGAGTGGAATGACGAGGGGCTTTTCCATCCCAGAGAGACTCGAGGACACTTTGCCACTCCTCGTCCTCCCCCTCCTCCTCCACGAGCCCCCCAGTTCTGCCAGCCTGAATGCAAGTCCATGAATGTCCTGCCCATCCTCTGCCCTGCTACTGGGGCCCTGGCATTCAAGGGTGTTCTCTGAGTGGCCAGTGCCAGGGTGGCCCCTCGCAGGGGCTGGTAGCCCCCTTGTCACGAGGCTCCAGGGCCCCCAGAGCCCCCCACCAATCAGGCCACAGCCCACCCTTCAGTTGCTGGTCCCAGGCTACAGGACCCCTCGTTAGCACTCATGGGGGCACAAGGAGCCTTGGCCTCCGACCCGGAAAATGACAGTCCCCAAGGCCCTCACTCACTCGCTCACAGTCTCCCACGTGCCTGTGGGCAGGCACCCAGGCGGGGGCGCGGAGACCGGCCTGCAGTCCTCCTACCTCTCGGCTCCGCATTGCTCTCCCACTCCGAGCCTTTGCTTCCTGCTCTGCCAGTCTCTCCCTCCCCTCTGGCTCTCCTTCTGTGGGTCCCATCTCCTCCCTGTCCGGCCCTAGCGCTCTTTGCCTCTGTGCCTTCTGCCCCTCATTCCCCGCCTCCGGCTCTCCCCACCTCCAAGGGCCCCAGCCCTGCGGGGCTGCACACCCAAGCCAATGCTGAATCAGCGTTTCTGAGCCCTTCGGAGCTGAGGGCAACTCTCCCTTCTCCCCAGCGCAGCCCACCCGGCAGCCTCCTCCCGCTACTCCCTGTCCTCTGGCCATCTCCTGGGGGCCCAGCCCTGCGCCAGGCCCCAAGGCAGGCAGGGGAGGGGAGAGGCCCAGGCACTTCCCTCAGATAGCCAAGGTGGGTTTTACATACAAGCAAATGGAAGCACAGAGACATGAAGAGACCACCCCAGCCAAGCTGCGGTTTAAACCCAGGTCTGCCGGACTCCAAAGCCCAGGGGCTTTCTTATCTCCACGTCGGGGAGCCCAGACAGCTGGGCTAATGGTACAGCCAGGACTCGAACCTCCAGCCCTGCAGGCGCACAGGGACTAGTTCCGTCAGAGCCAGGAGATGCTCACGGAGGGGTATCCCTGCCACCAAGGGGATACCATCTAGGACAGGGGTGGGGCTGGGGGGGTCCTGGAAGGAAGCATCAGGGAGAGGGAGATGGGGGACCCCGGTGGGAGAGCAGGAGGCAGGGAGGGGATGAGCGCAGCAGGGGAGGAAGGTGGGGGGGAGGGCAAAGCAGGGAGGACCCAGGAGGAAAAGACAAAGGGAAGGAGACAGGAAAAACCACAGAGCCCTTCCTCCCCTCCCCCAAAGCTGAAAGTTAAAAATAGGCTGTGTGGTGAAAGAGACAGAATGAGAGCAGGCATCTGAAGCAAGAGGTATGGGGGCTGCACCAGGAGGAGTGTCCCCGCAGGCCTCAGCCAGGACGAGGTGGTGGCCGCGTCTGCCCCGCCTGCCCGGGCCCCGACCCGGGCCTGAGGACATCCTTGCACCCAGGAATAACCCACCCGTGCAGCGTTCGGCCGGCTCAGAGCCAGGCTCTGGGCACCCAGACCTGGCAGGTTGGCCATTACAACCCCACTGTACAGATGGAAAAACTGAGGCTCAGAGAGCCACATGACAGGCCTGACTCCCGGGCACCACCATGAGGACTTGGCCACAGAGGGGACAGACCCCCTGTGGGATTCCCTGGGCTCAGAATTAAAGATGCAGACCCCCACCCTCACCTCCGAGTGCCGCCCACCCCACCCCGGGCTGACACCCAACATCAAGGAGGGCAGAGAGGAAAGGGTGAGGGACGAAGACCCAGGAGATCTGGCCGCACACACCACGATGCCCCACCACCTTCTTGCGTTGGCAGCTCTGGGGGAGGCTGAGGCCCGGAGAGGGCGAGCTGTCTGCCCTGGTGCTCACCACAGCGGCAGAGGTAGGCGCTGAGAACCGGGAGATCTTTTTGTTCCCAGCCCGGCCCTGCCCCTAAGCGGCTGGGTGGCAGGGTTAGACCCCCCCTTCCCGGAGCTTGAGCTCCCTCATAACCCCGTGCCCTTCCTGCCTACCTCCTGGGCACGCCTGTGGAGGAACTAATTAGTGGTTGGTTTGTGGAGGCGAAGGCCCACATGCACACAGAGGGTTATTAGCCCTCCGAGCCCGAGAGGAAGGCCAGCTAGGAGCTGCCGTGCTGACGGGGCTGGTTTCTCTGCCCAACTGGAGGGCGTCATTACTTTTGTTAGCAGACAGCGTGATTATTGGATGTTGTTAATAATCTCTTAGGTTTATAAACAGCCTTTCTTCCAAGGATCTTAGGGCTCTTCCACATTTAGCTTCCCCTGTTGCCAGCAGGTCAATACCGCAGCACGGGGAAGCACAGATCTCCGTGCTTTTATGAGACACAGAGGGGTTAGGCCTCTCGACCAGGGTCACACAGCGAGTCAGAGACAGAGCTGGAACCAGTGGTCATGGTCTTCGGGGGTCCAGGAAGAACCCATCTTCTGTAGACTCACTGATTCTCTCGGTCTCTCTCTAGCCATCTCAGGACAAGCCCACCCCTCACACTTGTCTCATGTTTTCTATCAGATTGGATCCCCTGTGATAAAGGCAGGGCTGGTGGAATTGTTGTTACCATGGGGCAGGTGAGGCTCAGAGAAGTGAAGTGACTTACTAAAGATCACACAGCAACAGGCAGGTGTCTGGACTCCCCCTCCAGTGCTCTAACCAGGCTGGCAGCTGAGCTGGGGAGGCTCCAGGGGAACAGTGAGGTGGGTTCTATGACAGGTAGGAAGACCTTGTCCTGTTAGTCCTTCCTGCAGGGTGCGGGGGAGGGGCCGAGCCAGGACAGCCCATGGCCATCTCCCTTCCGTGGCCCACAGGTGGTCGTGAGGGAGCAAAATGAGGAGGAAGAAGGTAGCCCAGACGGAGAGGAGACCCCAGTGGCTGACTGAAGGCAGCTAACTCCCCTGTTTGCGCCTCCATGTCCACAGCTGCCATATGAGGATGGGGCTGGGCAAGGGGAGCCCTTAGGTTCCCTCTGGTTCGGAGGCCGCTGAGGTCTCGAAGAGCCTGAGGTCCAGCCCCCGAGTCCAGCCCGCTAGAGCCCCTCCAGCATGTTGGGGTGGGGGGGAGGGGAGAACCCAGCCAGTAAGGCAGGAGCCCTGGCTTGTATCGCAGCTGACAGGGACCTTGAGCAGGTCCCTCACCCTCCGGGCATCTGTCTCCTCGTCTGTCGAGTAAGGGACTACCCTGAGGTCCCTTCCAGCCCCGGGGCAGCCATGACTGAGGCTCCCGGGGGAGCGGCTCACAGCTGGCTGGTTTGGGCACACAGGAGTCTGATTCAGACATGGATAAACATCGGTCACCCAGGCTCCCCGGGCCACCAGGGGCTACAGAGACACCCCAAGGAGGCCCTGTTCATCTTCCTTCAAAACCACAGGCCCCAGAGCTCTGGCCCAGGGTGGCCGGCTCCGAACAGCACTAGCAGCCCAAGTCCCTGGTTAATGAAGACAGATGGGCTCGTCTGGGCTGCAGGGGAGGTAGGAGGTGAGCAGGGCTGGGACTGGGGGAGCTGTCAGAGGGGCGGGGGCTGGAGGGGAGAAGAGATTCCTAATCGAGAAAGATGAGGAGGGGGACAGTCCCCGGGGCCTCCTCCCGAGAAACTGCCCTCAGGGCCCACAGGGCTCCTGCTTTGTAGGCTCTCGGGCTGGGTGCGGCCCCATCCCCGGTACCCTTCTGACTTTGGGCAGGGAAGGAACAGCAGATTAGATCTCAGCCCAAAGGTCCAGAAGCGATGGGGGAACGAAGCTAGCCATGACCCTCTCATCACCAGGCACAGCGCTTCAGCTGGTCAGGATTTCCCGGCACAATCTCCCTGGAGTCGCCATGATGTAAGTCCTCCCACCTCATTTCATAGCCAGAGAAACTGAGGCCCAGAAAGGGCTGGAGATGCTTACCACATCACCCAGTACGAGCCTGAGCTTGGCCGTGGACTTGCTTGCTCCCACCACCCCTGGCTCCCAGTCTGCAACCCGAGCCAGCAGGAGGTCTGCCCGGAGGGATGCTCCATCAAGGCATCAAGGCCCAAGAGAACTGGCCAGCCCTCCGTCACGCATGTCAACAGACGGGACATTCCGTGGGGTGGGGAGGAAGGTGAGGAATGGGGGCAAGCACGATCTCCTCCTGAGGATGTATTACAAGGGCAACCGAAAGGGACCGTGTCGGCCCCGGTTGACCAAGTCAGCGCAGTCAGTGGGATTCTGCCGGGATTCTGCCGGCAGCGCGGTGGCCCCCTGCCTCATTCACATGGAGAATGGGGACAGACAGCCCACCTGGGGCACCAGGACCGGGAAAGCAGGGCAAGGGCAGAGTTGGTTGGAACACTTGCAGTGTTGTTGGTACAGGGGAGCAGAGAGGACACCTCGCCCACGCCCAGCACCTCCACCCTCCGTGGGCACCCATGGGAATTGGGAATTGAGAAAGAGACAGCTCCCTCCCCCACCCCTCACATGCCAGAGGCTCCCCTTATACGCCTGCTTTTGAGCCCCCCCACTCTCCCCCCCCACCTTCTGTGGCCCTCGGCTGCTGGGAGGGCTGCAGGGAGGCAGAGCTTGGGGAATGGTGCTCTGCAATTCAGGCTGCAGAGCCGTGGTCTCCTGACCTGTGAATGAGACATAACAAGACCTCCCTCGTGGGCTTTGTGAGATTAAGACAACACGTGCACCCAGTAAGCTCTCCACCACTCCTCCCTTTCCGGCCGGGCCTTAGCCAAGTGCACATCCTCATTGCTTTACCCCAGCCTCTCATAAGGGACTCCTGGCTGATGCCCTGACAGCAGCCCCCTGCCCCTCCATCTCCTCTGCACAGCCTGGCACGGTGAGCTTCCTGAAATGCTAACCCGAGTCCCGCCACTTCTGGGCTTAAAAATCTGTCGGTCCTGGATATGGGATGAAGTTAAAGAATGGTTGTTAACTTCGTTCAGGGGTGGTCATGGTAGCACGGTTATGTTTTGTTTTTAAAGAGTCTCCAAGTTTTAGAGACACAAAAATATTTATACATGAAATGATACGTGATTTGCCTCAAAATAATCTGAGGGTGGGGTACAGCTGGAACGAGCTGGGCAAATTGTCCATTGCTGAGCCAGGCAGGTGGTCGGTCTATGAGGATCATTATACCTGCTTCCTGCTTTTGTGCATGTTTGAAACTTCCTATAGTAAGAAGTTTTTCAAACGTGGAGGGAGAATGGATGAGAACGTGGGAGAATGTGATCACCCTTGGTGGGCACAGGGGAGTCATTATACTGCATGCTTTGGTGTATATTTGTACGTTTTCACAATGAAAAGTTGTTTTGATATTGTGATCCTAAAAGCAATTCTGTCTGCTCCTCCTTGCTGCCCCAGGATGGGGCTCCTTAGCACAGGTCCTCCAGAAAACTGCACCTACAGCCCCAGCGCACTTGTCACTGTGCCCGCCCCCAGCCCCCCGGACTTGCCTGCACCTCACGCTCTGGGATCAGGGACTGCAGTCAGCTGCCAGACACTCCAGTCCGTGTCCCTGCTCTGTCCCCTCAGTGGCACATCTCGAAATCCCGTCAGCCAAGAGGTCTTGGTTGATCCCCAAAATGGCCTTCTCTAGGAAGCAGGTCCTGCTTCTCCTCTGGTCTCCACCCTGCTGGAAGAGATCACTGCTTCCTTGCAGCCCCTACAATCCATGTGGCCAGGGACACGGGCTGCAAGGGGCTGGGTTTGTCTTTGTCTTCGAGCGCCCAAAGCCTAGCACCAAGCCTGAATTCTCAGTCCACTGAGAATCCAGAGGTCTCCGGTAACACGGGACATTCCCAGTGAATCCCAGAGAACCAGGATCATTTCCTGAGGTCGCTCTGCCCCCTGTTGGTGGAAAGTAGCTTTGCAGGGTTGGGTGGAAGCAAAACTGGATTCCTTGCACCCCCAGAGCCTATAGCAGAACTCTGAACGAGGCTCGGAGATGGGGGAGCCCCCGCCACAGAAGCATGCAGAGCCCATCACCGTCAGCCTCCTCCCACCCCTTGGGGCTCCCATATTCTCAGCCCACTGAAGACTCTCTTTAGGAACTGGCCACACCCTCCCTCTGGACACCTGACTTTGGCTAAGCACCACCCCCAACACATACCTTGTCCCTGCCGGGCCAGCTCCTGGTGAATCTTCAAGGCGTACAGTGAACATCCCTCCATGCGGACACTGCCCTGTCCCCCACGTGTAGAGTTACTCTGTGTCACTCTATTTTTGCCCAACCACAGTCCTCTAGGATGGCACCTGTCGCCTGTATTACTGGGGTAACCGACTCCTTGCCCAGACCAGAGGGTCCTTAAGACAGGCCACTTGGTCTCAGCATGGGAGAGACCCACTAAGAGTTTCTAGCACTCTTGCTGAAGGTCCCCGCTGTCTTTGGGAGGGAAGGCTGAGGCATCAGACAGGAGCCAGTAGCAGTTTTTGTCTCCCTCGGAAGAAACGAAGACTTTCTATCTCTAATGTCTAGAACGGTCCCGTCCAGTATGGCAGCCCCCAGTCCCACGTGGCCCTCAGTTGGAGGTAGCTGACCTACCCTTCCCTCATCAGCAAGGACTTCGGCTCAGACGGCCGGAGCCATCCCAGAATGGAGAGTGCACTTAAGGGAGTGAGTGCCCCGTAACCGGCGACATTCAGGGCACCCTGGGGACACCTCATGCTAAAGACCAGTGGCCACCTCCAAGTGTGCTTAGGACTCTTGGACTGCTCCTAAGCTGTCTTTCAGATCTCATTTCATTCAACCACATTTAGTGAATGCCTGGCTGAGCCAGGGGCTAAGCTGAGCCCCAGCAATATAATGGGGAGAGACCACATGATCTCTGGGGGACAAAATCGTCACCGTCACCACCACCCTGATCGAGAACCACTGTCCCAGACCCTCCTGGTAGGCAAGCATGGTCCCTGTGAGACACGGGTGGGAAAGAGCCATTTGTGTTGGGGGTGATGGAGGGGAGCAGCCCCCCCTGCGGGTGGCTCCATGGGCCTAGAAGGAGGGCAAAGGTGGCCGGTTTCAGGATTTCCACCAGGCAGAGCCTGCTGTCCTTGCCCACCAGCTCTGAGGCTGTGTGCCCCTCAGGAACTGCTGGGAGGGTCCAGCCTCAGCTGTCTGGGGGGAAAGGACACCCCCACTTTGGCCTCAGAGAAGGCCAGTTGCTGGAACAGAAGCATGGGCTACCGAGCAGGGGCCCAGGCCCAGACAGCACACCCTCTGGGGCAAACGTTGAGGCGGGCAGCCTGGAAAAGCCAGACTCTTTGCTCATGGAGAATGGAAGCTTTCCTTTGGGGTGGTACAAGCCCCTGGGGTTCATGTCTGCCTAGGGACATGGCTTGGAGGAGGAGCCCCCAGAATATGTATTGAACTTCTGGCCATTTTGGGGGGGTGGGTCCTCCCATGCTCTATTTTGACAATATTTTAAGTGACACCACTTGCATCCCAAGGGTGTGAAGCATTTATACCTGTAACTATCATCTCAATATCCCTCTCCCCTCCTTCCTGCCACTTGTCACAGTACTCAGCATGTAGAAATCAAACAGTAACAGATGAAGAAGGAAAGGAAAGAGGGAGGGGAGGGAACTCGCCCTTGATTACCATGGGCTTGGGAACATGGTGCCTGAAAACAGACATGGCGACCAGAATTATGAACGCAGAGAAGCTTAGAACTGGAAGGGATCTAGGGCCGTAGGTGGAGAGCTCTGTCCCATGCAGCCATCCCTACAGCAGCCCTGACGGGGTCGGTGCATTCAGCTGCTGCCAGCCAGGTACAACAGAGCCCTCCGCTCTTGAGGGAGGCCCGTCCCGTGTGGGACAGGCATGGCTGGTTTAGAGTTCAGCTAACCCACAGAAAAACATTAGAACTAAATAGAGCATCAGTGTGACTGCAGACAAGGTACGATCAAAATTCACACCCCACCTGCACACCCAACAATAGCCAGTTAGAAATGTAACGGGACAAATATCCTATGCACAATGGCCAACCAAGACTATAAAATACCTAAGAGTAAACTTAATGAGAAATGTCCAAGTCCTATACAAGGAACACAATAAAACTTTACTGAAGGACATAAAGAAGGCCTGAATAAATGGAGTGATATATCATGCTCCAGATGGGAAGACTGGATAATATGAAGATGTCAATTCTTCCCAAATTAAATCTATAAATTCAATGCATTTCCAATCAGAACCCTAAAGGGATTTTTATAGAACTTGACAGGCTGGTTTTAAGGCTCATCTGAAAGAGTAAACAAGTAAGAATCACCAAGAACATTTTGAAAAAAGAAGAAAAATGAGATGAGACTTGACCTACCAGATATCAAAACACATTGTAAAGCCAGAGTAATTACAACAGGGCAGAGTGGCTGCATCAGAGGAACAGAACAAAGACTCCAGGAACCATGCTACGGGGATCATGGGAACTGGGCAAAATACAAGAGCAGCATTCAGGTCGGGGGTGGGGGAACAAGATAGACTAGTTGAGATACGAACAAATAGTGTGGGATTTTTCCTTATCCACTTGGAAAACAAAATAGTAAGTATTGCTCTCGGGGTTTTCGTTGTTGTTGTTGTTGTTGTTAGTATTATTATATCTCACATGACGCCCAAAAGAAAATTCCAGAGAGATTAATAATCTGAGCACTTTTTACCAGCTGTCCAATATTTGTTCATCTTGATGTGAGGAAGTCCTTTCTAAGCTAGACGTGAAATCCAGAAACCACAAAGGAAAAGTCAGGCAAATCTGCCTGTCTAAAAATTTAACATTTCAGGGCGCCTGGGCGGCTCAGTCGGTTAAGCGTCTGACTTGATTTCGGCTCAGGTCATGATCTCGGGGTTATGAGATCGAGCCCCGCCTCAGGGTCTGCACTGGGCATGGAGCCTGCTGAAGATTCTCTCTCTCTCCCTCTCTGCCTCTTCCGCACCCCCTCTCTCTACCCTCCCTAAAAAAAAAAAAAAAAAATTAACATTTCGCTATGTCACTAAGCAAAAAACAAATGAGATGCAGAGAAATATTTACAACACGTAATAAATGAGGGGCTATTATCCTACAAATCAATAAGAAAAAGACCATCTTGAATTAAGAAAAACAAACAAAAAAGACTGCAGGCGGGTTGGTGGTGGAGGGATGAAAGTCCAGGGCATGTGCTTTGAAGAGTAGGAGGTCCCTGAATAGGCTGAATCTGCTGGGGACCTCTGAGAGACCGTGTAGAACACACGAGGATTGCTCCCCCAAGGAGCAAGGAAGCGGATTTTACCCCCTAGGCCCTGGTCCCCATTGGTGGAGAGTGGGGCATTACCCTCCCACTCTAAATGTCTAGACAGAGCTTGTTCTAGGGGTGGAGAATGTCCTCCGGGGGAGGGAGGCCAGAGCAGCAGCGGACGACGGACAGACCGTGCACGTGACCTTCACCTGGGGTTGAGAGGGCACAGGCATGGTGCTGGGCACGTGCCACAGACCATCTCATTTAGTCGTTGCAAAAACCCTACAAGGCAACTATTATCATTATTATTATTATTACTCCCATTGTACAGTTGAGTAAACTGAGGCTCCGAAAGGTTCAGTAACTTGCCCAAATCCCACCATTAGGCCAGTGGAGGAGCGGGACCTCAGAGCAGATGCTGCTCCAGTTCCTGCCACGGCCTCCACGTGGTGACCCTCGGTGGGCACGAAGTGGCGTGGAAAGGTGGTATTTACCTTTCTCTTTATGCCCAGCCATATTATCAACGCTCTTCTTGTTATTTTTTGTTGTGTTGTTTTTTTTACTATAAGCATGTGTTCCTTCCATAATTTAAAAAAAAAAAAAAAGGTTGTGTGACTTGTCCAATCACAATGTGTAAACCTGAAATTAATGTATCATTATATGTCAGTTATACTTCAATAAAATTTAAAAATATTTTTTTCCAAAGTTATGTGTTTTTTGTTTTGTGGTTTTTTGCTTTAACTTTTTAGATCCTTAGCCTAGGATCTGGCAAATAAAAATTAGCGGTAGGGAAATGTGAGTCTGAGCGGTGTCCCTTGTAGAAAGTACTTCTTGAATACGGTTTCTGTGCTGCTCGGTAGCCATCCCACCCAGCAAATAAACAGCGCATGAACACGGATTTGGGAAGCATTTGTTGAGAGCGTTCTAAGTACAGCAGCGTGCCAGACACCGTGGGGAATTCAGAGATGCCATGTTTCATCCCGCAGAGCAAGGGAAGGAAAGGAAATGTACTGAGGAAACAGACCCCATAAAGCTTGGCCAGGAAGTGGGTGGGGCCCGCGGGAAAGGCCCCTGGCAGGGGTGCATTGACTGGAGCAAACAGATTCTGAGCCTCAGGGCCCTTCACCTGAATGGGACCCTTCCAGGAAGCAACCTGGTCATATATTTTTGCGAAATTTGCAAAAGAAACATATTTTGATATTTTAAACACAATGCGCAAGCCCCTTGTCTTCTGTCTCCGCCGCTTTGCTGGTGTTGCTCACCTCAGGTTGGGTTGTGTTAGACTAGATGCTGGGTGGGTTTGGGGATCTGGCTAAGGGCAAGCTGAGTTGGGGATACACTTAATTTGGGTTCAGAGGGACAGATACATGTATGTGATTCTCAGTCACTTCCATGTCTAGATGAGCTACTGCTGGCCATTCTGGTTGTAGGAACACCTTCCAGAAATATTCCCGCCTCCTGCTGTGCGGACTCACCAGGTGAGCGACAAAAAGGTGCAGGGCCAGACACTGTAAGTGACATGAATTTGTCCCTTGGACCCTGGCAAAGGGTATGTGGGTAATGCAGGAGAAAAAAGGCTCCTTATGTACAGAGCCAGCATTTAACCTCTAAAACATTCTTGCAGTTGTCAGTTGTATAATATTTGCAAGCAGGCATTTTCATTTTCATCAACACCTGGTAAAAAAGGCACCTTCTTGGAGTGCCTGGATGCTCAGTTGGTTAAGCGTCTGACTCTTGGTTTTGGCTCAGGTCATGCTCTCAGGGTCCTGAGATCGAGCCCCACATCGGGCTCCACACTGGGCATGGAGTCTGCTTGAGATTCTCTCTCTCCCTCTGCCCCTCCTCTCTCTCTAATAAATAAATAAATCTTTACAAAAAAAAAAAAGACGTCTTCTCCCTTGTTAGCAAAATTCTCAATAATGTAACATATTCAATTATAAATACATGGTTACTTTTTTCTTTTTGTATTGCACAGATAGAATGTATCAGAATTTCATTGTTGGTCAGATCCAGCTAGGAAGTCCGTATATGTGTGAGGTCGGTTTATGCATCTAAATTATCAACAAAATAATTAGTCTTTCTTCTAGCATAATTATCAAAATTTATCTTCCTATTCTCTCTCTAAAAATGCTAATGAAACTATCATCATATGAAGCAATCAAAATGTAGAAGAAATTGTAGGAAATAAAAACTACTTTAGGTGTGTGTCAGGCACCTAATTAAAATATTATGTTATTTCTATGAACTCTGTGAAGTTTATGGTAGTTCTTTTAAATTTGCAATTTGTTGTGACTGTCTTTGTCCTTCTAAATAAATACTGACATTGGAGCTTAAATTTGTGTGGGGAGATTTTTTTTCTGTAATTTATGTTATTTTGTTTAAAGAGGGCCTCCACAACTGCATACACATTAAAGTTATACAAAAATTCTGGATCTGCCCCTACTTCTTGGAAGAGGTCATTATTAAGTCATTTTATTTTATTTTTTAAGATTTTTATTTATTTATTTGAGAGACACTAGCAGGGGGAGGAGCAGAAGGAGAAGCAGACTCTCCACTGAGCAGGAAGCCCGATGCGGGTTCCATCCCAGGACTCTGGGATTGTGACCTGAGCCAAAGGCAGACACTTAACTGACTGAGCCACCCAGGCGTCCCTCTTAAGTCATTTTAATGGAGGGGTGAAATTCTACAGGTAGAATGGGAAGATCAGAAGATGGCCTAAACAAATCCAGACATTATGAGCCTCTGGACTCAACTAGGGAGCCTCAGAAGTTCCCTTGGGCCGGATCATGCCCCTGGAGCCTCACACATGCCTGACCCACTGTCCCACACTATGTGGCCTAAAGGACAGCCTGCCTTTCCACCTAGGCCAGCATCCAATCTCTCTAGGTGCTCCATCATGGGGGTAGTGGACACTATGGTCCTTCATGCAAGTCACCAGTTATTTCCAGCTTCACTTCCCAGGCATATGGTAGAATTGCACTTCCTCACTCCCTCTGAAGCTAGGCACAGCCATGTGAGCTGAAACTGAAGATTCAGTGCTAATCCACCACACCCCCATCCCACCCTTGCAGTGATTAGTGGTCCTGGAAATACAGAAGACAAGAGACCTCCATCGGCCTAGGTCCCCATTTGACTACAGTGGATAGAATCCACCTGTCACCCTGCATTAGGCGTGTTGTGAGAGAAAGCAGCTTTTGTTCTGTTGAGCCACAGAGATCTGGGGGGTTATTTGTTACTGCAGCAAAACTCAGTCCATCCTGACAGAGGCATGAAACAGAGGAGTTGAGGCTGCTTAGCCCAACGTGAGGACCCCAGACTACTTGTTAGTTCATCTGTTCATATTCTACCCCCAGAGAACATGGCTCATGAGTCAAAGCATACCCTGCTGGGGCAGAAGGGACTACAAGGGACATGACCCTTCCTACAGGAAGATGACAAGGCATTTTCTTTTTTTTTTTTTTTTTAAAGATTTTATTTATTTATTTGACAGAGAGAGAGATAGCGAGAGCAGGAACACAAGCAGGGGGAGTGGGAGAGGGAGAAGCAGGCTTCCCGCGGAGCAGGGAGTCCGATGTGGGGCTCGATCCCAGGACCCTGGGATCATGACCTGAGCCGAAGGCAGATGCTTAACGACTGAGCCACCCAGGCGCCCTGACAAGGCATTTTCACTTTCGCCAGAACATTGCCCTACTTCAAAGTTTCCCTCTTAACCCTCCCACACCCAACATGCAATAACAGGGATAGGATGGCTAGAAAAACATTCCTGCTCAAAAAGGGGAAGGAGAAGGAGGCACGTGGCAGTCAGTGGGCCTTAGCAAGTCTGAAATCCAGCAGGGCACGCTCATCGTAAGATCCTGGATCGTAGCTCAGTCCTGCCCCTGGGAGTGAACCTTCATAGCTCTTGCTTAGAACACCGAATTCTTGTCTCTGAAATGTGGCTTACCTTTTCTTCTTGATAAGAAATGCTCCTGTTTGAAGTGCAGTAGCTTTTTCAGTCTGAATCCTACTCCTAGAAGGTAGGAAGTACAGTGGACTCTTTGCCTTTTCAATTGTCTCTGTCTTTTTCAGTCCAAGTTGGTAGTGCTACTACCAATACAATTCTCTTAAAAATTTGGTGAAGTTCCTATGAATCTTATGGAGGTTTATTCTATTAGACAAAAATTCCAGCCACAAATCTCCTCAAGAGAAGCCCCTCTCTACCTTGGGCTGTGAGTCAGGGCACTGCAGAACCATGTCCTTAGGATTTTTAACAGCCCTCCTGTCTGGCAAAGTTGGTCTAAGAGTCACATCCTCAAGATTCTTCTAGAAGTCTACCTGAAAGTATGACACACAGCCTTAAATCTCTCTAAGGTCATAACAAAGAGTCTTACAACTGCACCCCTGACTTGATCTTTCCTGTGAAGCCATTTCTTACTTTGAGAATCTTTTGCAAGCTGGGAAGACTGTCCTGGACCCTCTCTGTTTCCTCTAAATTTTGCTCAAAAACCAAACAGGTCAGAGTGCCTGGCTGGCTGAGTCTGCACAGCATGCAACTCTCGATCTTGGGGTTGTGAGTTCAAGCCCCACCGTGGGTATAGCAATTACTTTAAAAAAACACCACCGCCAATCAGCTCATATTCCCTTTTCTCAGTATTATCACAGGCAGCTAGAAAGCTCAGCACAAGCTCATTAGGTAGCCCCTCTCTCTTCCAGGGTACTTGAAGAGACAATCTTCCTAATTGCTCTTGAGTCCTCTTTTTCCCAATAATTTCTTCACTGTCTTTTTTTTTTTTAATTTTACTGAAATATACATATAAAATAGTTCATAACTCATAGAGGTATAGCTTGAAGAATTTTCACTAACTGACATACCCACATACCCACCACACAGATTCAGGAACAAAACATTACCAGGAGCCCACTCACAATCTTTCCAATGCTAACTGTCATTGGGAAATGATGGGCCTGAGATTTCACACTCTAGATGCATTTTTTTTTAAATTCAAGTTTATTGAGCTATCATTTACACATTCATACCTTCTGGCACAGGCATCCCGTCATCTGACCGCACCACAGTCACTGTGACATCTGATGGGAAAGGGCCTACATGTGGTGTGCGCAGGGCACCAACCCCAAGGTTTACTTCAAGCAGTTTTGCAGAACTTGTCAGAAGTCTTACAGCCCTTACCAAGTGGAGGATATCACCTGTCAAAGCTGTAAACAGACTAGATGCTCCTGCACTGTAAAACTCCACCACGTTGACCCTAAAAGGCCCCATCGTCAAGATTTGTGTGGGAGACGCAAAGGCAAACGCCTGTCCTGTGACAGTACTTTCAGCTTCAAATATATCATTTAAATGAATGTAAAAAACAAAACAAAACAAAAAAAACAATGGTCCTACTTGAACATGAGCTAATGAAGCAAAGTTAGCTTTTCTCCACGCTCCTTTCTGCCTCTCCCTTCTCAAAATACTTCATGAAAGGCTGTATTGTTGACAAAGCCTTCAAATGAAAGTATTGCAAAAACAATTAAAAAATATATATATAAAATATTATAATTACCCCCCCCCAAAAAAATTCCCTTGTGCCCTCGGTAGTCAGGTCCCACCCCTCCAGCCCCTAACAGTCAATCAGGAAACTTTGCCTCCGGTCGTGTGATTTTCAGAATGTTATATAAATGAAATAATATAGTATGTAGACATCTGAAATACTGTCACTTAGCATAATGTGTTTGGGATTCATCCACTACACTGAATGCACCCACGGTCCACTCCTTTCCATTGTCGAGTAGTATTCCACTGTCTGAATTGACCACACGTGTTTATTCATTCATCTGTTGATGGACATTTGGATTATTTCCAAATACAGCTGCTCTACACATTTGCAAGTAGGTTTTTGCACGGACATGTTTTCATTTCTCTTGGAGTAGGATTGCTGACTTATAAGGTAAATGGATGTTTAACTTCATAAAAAAACTGCCAAACTGTTTTCCAAAGTGGCTTAATGATTTTGTATTTCCAGCAGCAATGCGTGAGAGTTGCAGTGGCCCCGCATCCTCATCAGCAGGATGGTATTGGCCCAGGATCCCAGGCCCAGAACGGTTTCCAGCACCAAACCGGAGCGGCAGAGGAATTGTTTCACCTACTGGAAATGAAGCCCCCGTGGATCTTTATCTGCGCCCTGGGAGTGGCTTGGTCTGTGGCCCCTCTCCTAGTGACTTAGGCTTTTGCTCCTGTGTAACGGGATGTGCAAGAGGAGGGCGGGGTTTGGCACTTTCCCCATAAGCTGTCAATCCCCTCCGGCCCCTGCTCAGCTGCGGGGTCTTCCTTCCATCTTCCACCCCAGCACCCGCTGGAGTTCCTCTGTGCAAACTGTCCCGGTGTCTTGGGCCCCAGCTATACATGCTGGCATGCCCGCACACACCCGGCTTCCAACTATTTGTTAAGATTTTAGCTGATTTCTGGGGCGCCTGGGTGGCTCAGTCGGTTAAGCATTGGCCTTCAGCTCAGGTCATGATCTTGGTGGTCCTGGGATCAAGCGGGGGGCTGGGCTTCCTGCTTAGCGGGGAGTCTGCTTCATCCTCTCCCTCCACCCTCCCTCACCCCCACTCATGTGCTCTCTCTCTTTCTCTCTCTCAAATAAATAAACAAAATCTTAAAAAAAAAAAAAAAGAGATTTTCACTGACTTCTTCTTCCCACATATAGGGAGGCTGTGTGTGTGTGTGTGTGTCCCCCTTCTCCCCAGGGGCCAGCACAGATGAGCGGTCTGCATTCCTCCCTTGGAATTCAGGCTCCTTGGTTGCCCTGTGAGCTCAGCTTCCTGGCGAACAGAAGAAAAGTGCTGATTTTGTAGTATATCCAGGCCTCCCCGTGTCAGTGTGGGAGCAACACTCTTTGCAGCTTCTATATATCCTGGGTGGAAGCAAACCTTCCTTCCTGTCTTTGCAGCCTTCCTTCTACCCTCTTCCCACCACTATTTCCAGGCAGCTTGTTTTCAGCATTCCACTTCTAGGAACCAAGTTTTGTTCAGGAATCTATGCGTCCTATTCTCTATTGCTGTATGAGAAGCCACCCCCAAAATCTGGTGGCTTACAATTAAACTGTACTACTAGTTCTCATGGTTCCATGGGTTGACTGGTCTCTGCTGAGCGATGTTCTCGCTTGGGTCTCACATGGGACAGCGGGGGCCTAAGTCATCTGAAGGTCTGGACAGCCAAGGAGCCTCAGCCCCACGCCAGCAGATGATTAGCAGAAGCCACAGGCATGAGCACGGACAGTCAAGGCCCAGTGGAGGGCCGTCTTTGGAGACTAGCTAACATCCTAAGAACACTACACATAAAAGGGGACCTTTCACATTTAGGTCTTACGTTTATCTAGCCATAAAGTTAACAGGAGGAAAGGAAGAATATTATCGTGGCAGGAAAATTATCAGATAAATCCTCCAAAGCACAAAGTTATAAGTCAGAGAAAAAAAAGAGAGAAGCCCGGTACGCCAGTATATAAAATTTCTACCAACAAAGGACACTATGGAAGAAGTTAGTATACCGATGGCCAATGGGAGGAGATATTTGCAATATTGAAAATGGACAAGCAGTTAGTGTCTAGATATAAACTCCTGCAAATCAACTTAAAAAAGAGAACACTGTAAACTCTAAAAAAATAAAAAAATAAATAATGAAAAGACTATTAAAAGGCAATTTATAAGCAATAAGCCTCAAGTGCTAACAAGCAGATGAAGAGGTGCTCAGAATCACTAGTAATCAGAAAAACAAAGTAAAACAGTGAGCTATCATTTTATACCTATTAACTTGGCAAAAATTAAAAAGCTAGATAATGCCAAGTGTGAGCATTATGTGCGAGCAATATAGGAGAACAGAAACCCTCCCTCACACGATGCACAGCATCTGAAACTCTTTTGGGACATGTACCCATGAGGGGATTGTTGGATTTATAGGAGATATATATATTTATATTTACATATTTATACATTTTTATATATTTATATTTAAGCTGATAAGAAACTGTCCACAGGCCAGAGAGCTACTGAGTTGGAAGAGATGTTCACTGCAGCATCACCGTTGTTGTTCTGTTCTGTGTGTGTTGCACATGCACACGCTTGGGGGCGGGGTAGTGGTGGTGGTGGCAGGTTGTTGGAAGCTACCTGAGTGTCCACCACTGGAAGAATGATAACCTATGCGGGGTGGTCACCACGGAATACTGCGCAGCAGTTAGAAGCTACAAGCAGATGCTAACAAGCAGATGGACACTATGGAAGCTATTAAGTATATATCTATATCTATATCTATATGGCAAAAATAGGTGAAAGAAACAAAATGAGACACAGCACACAGATCCATTTACAAAAAACAAAAAGACATACAGATGAAACAACAGCACCTGTTGCAAAACATATACAACCAAAAATACGTATATAACACATCAGAGTTCACAGAGTAACACACTGGGAGGAGAGGAATAAAAGTGGAGTATGGGGATGAAGGTTAATGGGAAAGAAAAATGTTTTTGAATGTGAGAGAACCTGTCCTAGCTGACTCCAAGACTTACACAGCTACAGTGATCAAGACGGATGGCATGAGCAGCAAGATGGACAAACTGATCGGGGCACCTGGGTGGCTCAGTTGGTTAAGCCACTGCCTTCGGCTCAGGTCATGATCCTGGAGTCCCGGGATCGAGTCCCGCATCGGGCTCCCTGCTCAGCAGGGAGTCTGCTTCTCCCCCTGACCCTCCCCCTTCTCATGCTCTCTCTCTCTCTATCTCATTCTCTCTCTCAAATAAATAAACAAAATCTTAAAAAAAAAAAAAAAAAAAAAAAAAGATGGACAAACTGATCAATGAACAGGATAGAGTCCACACATACAGGTCAATTATAAGTAAACCACACCTATACCTTCAACTGAGTTTTTACAAAGGTGTAAAAGCAATTCCGTGGAGAGAGGAAGAACTGAATATTCATATGCAAAAAGTGAATTGGGATCCATAACTCAAAGCATAGGAAAATTTAACTCAAAATGGATCATAGACCTAAATGCAAAACCAAAAACTATAAAACACAGGAGAAAACATCACAAAAAGAAAACATAACAGAAAAATCTTCATGACATTGGGTTAGGCAAAGATTTCTTAGTTGCAACACCAAAATACTAATCCATAAAAGTAGCATTGGATAAATTGGATTTCATCAAAATTAAGGGCGCTTGCTCTTTGAAAGACAGTGTGAAACACAAAGAAGAAACTGGCAAACCACATCTCTGATAAAGTGCTCATATCCAGAATAAAGAACTCTCAAAACCCAGTAAGAACACAAAAGGGGGGGGGGCAGGAAATTTGAAGGCAATTCATCAGATTTACCAATGAAAATGAACACCTGAAAAACTGTTCAATATCATTAGCCATTAAGGAAACTCAAAGGAAAACCACAATGAGATACCACTACACAGCAAATAGAATGACTGAAATTAAAAAGATTGACCATAACAAATATTGGTGCATCATTGAGGGTGTAGGGAAACTGGAACTCTCATACACTGCTGGAGGGCACATAAAATAGTACAACCACTTTGGGAAGCAGTCTAGCAGTTTCCTAACAAGTTATAAACACACGTCTGCCATATGACGTAGCCATTTCACTCCCAGACGTTTACCCAAGAGAAATGAAAGTCTAAACAGACTTGGATGCGAAAGTGCATAGCAGCTTTATTTGTAATAGTGAAAAACTGCAAACAACCCAAATGTCCATCAACAAGTGAACAGATCAACAAATTGTGGTATATCCATACAATGTAACACTATAAAATAAATTTTACTTAGCCATAGAAAGAAAGAAACTATTGATACATGAAACCACAGGGGTGAACCGCAAAGTAATTATGCTGAGTCATAAAAAGCTAGACACAAGAATATACGCTGTATGATCTGCATTTACATAAAATTCTAGGAAATGCAACCTAACATACTGTGCCCGGAAGCAGATGAATGGTTGTCAGAGAAAGAAGGAAACCTGCAGGGACGATGGACATATGATATGTTTATGAGCATGATCTTAGTGCTGCTTGCACGAGAGCTCACATATATCAAAACGCATCAAATTGTACACTTAAGTTATGTGCAGTTTTTTGTAGGCCAATACCTCAATCAGTTGCCTTTAAAAAAGAAAAAGGTAATCTCGCGTCCAGGGTGACACGGCTGGTAAGTGGCAGAGCGCGATTCAAACGCAGAAGTCCGCACCTGGAGCCCGCGTTCTCAGCCCCTGAGCTCCGGGGAACAGGAGCCCGGAAGAAAGTGCTGGAAGGGGGCAGAGGCCGAGGGCGCGGGTCGCGGCCGAGTTAACGATTACCGGTGGGCGGGTCCTCTCGGCCCCTCCCCGCCCGCGGCCCCGAGCGCCCGGCGCCGTCCCGCCGCCCCGCGGCCACCTGCTGCTCGACCGCGTCCGCACCTGCGCCGCGCCCGCCATGGTGAGGGGGTCGCGCGCCGCCGCCCGCGGGGCCCGGGCGCGCGGGGTGGGGAGCGGAGGAGAGGAAGGGGCCGATCGAGGGGGCGGCGAGGGTGGGGGACGGTCCCCGCGAGCGCCTCGCCCGCCGGCCGCTCGCCAGGCTCGGAGAACCGGGGTCTCCGCCCCGCTGCCACCCGCACCCTCGGTGGTGCCCCAGGGCGAGCTGAGGCCGGGAGAGGGGCGGTGGCGCGGCCTGGTGACAGCGAGGCGCAGCCCAGGCAAGGCCCTGCTCCCAGGCCCGTGTCCCCGGGGCGCCTCTCGGCTGCAGGCGACGCATGATCGATGGGCCCAGGGCGGGGGGAGGGGCGGTGAGAGGCAGCTGGTGAGCCCCGTAGACATCGCCCCCACTCGGTGGCAGGTTCTCGTCAACATTGAGGGGAGGGGGGCGACTGTGTGTCTGAGTGTGAGTAGGAGGGAGGATGGTTCTGTTTCTCTGCCCTCCTCGCTTGCACTTCTGGCACAGGGTCCTGCAAAGTCCTCTGTGCCCCCCGCACTGCCCCCTGGCCTCAGAACCAGCCCCTGGTGCCTCGCTTGAGGCCTGTGCCCAGCCACGGGGACCCGATTGCTCAGGATCAGCCCCCCTGCAGGCTGGGCTTTTCCCCAGGAGGGCCTTGGCGCTGTGCTCAGCCCTACTTCAATACCCCTGCCCTCCGGGAGGTGAATGGGAGCCCTGGCAGGGGAGGAGGGTGGTGTGTAGACCTGGGAAGCTTTACTAAACAGCCCCTTTCTGGTCCCAAAGCCTGAGGAGCAGTAGGGACTGTGGTGACAGCTGAGAAGGCACTTGGAAAGCTGTGGCTTGGAGGGAGGGCAGGGGGAGAGTGAGGCTGGTTGTGTGGTGCTCTGAGGCCCCAAAGATGCAGGCAGGGCGGGTAATCAGTAACCGGAGCGCACACTCCCCCAGATGACCAGGCCAGGCCAGGCCTGGCCTGCGATTTACTAAGCAAACACTGCCCCTTCCCCCGCTCTGATCCCAGCTCTCAGAGGCGCTTGTCATTTCAGCCCCAGGCTGTGAAACTTGGGGGATCCCCGAAGACTCTAAAGACCAAGGGGTGCCTCCTAAGAGCTCACTAGTACCCACCTACTTCTTTCTGGGCCAGAGACCTAAGCAGTGGGTTCTGATGCCTGGGCTGACATTCATCTGGTTGCCTGGATACATGACCAGGCTTATCAGCCACTGAGAAGGGGCCGGATCTGGAATGGAGCAGGGGTTGGGCGCAGCAGGCCGATCTCGCAGAGCTGAGGAAAGGAGCTGAGCTGGACCAAGCCGGATCAGTCCAGAGAAAACAAGTGTTTTTCAGGAGAGAGAAAGATTGACTTAGGGGAGGCTGTACTGCTTTTCTAGTTCAGCACCACACCTGCAGGGCCTAACAAGCCTGCTAGCCCCAGAAAGTCTCCTTTTACAAATGCAGATGGCAGGCCCTTAACAAGGATGGACTTTATTGATATGTCCCATTGGCTCCTCTTGCTGATCTGAAATGGAAGTTCTGGGCCCCTTCTACCTTTCAAGCCAAGGGAGGTGAGTGCCACAGGGCCACCCTGCTGGACAATGGCAGAACTGGGGCTTGAACCAGTCCTGCCAACGGCCCCCCACGGCTGCCAGGCTGCGCGCTGCCTCATGAAGCTACATTAGCCTCCCTCACATTCTCTTCCCAGACCTTACTGGTTCATTTTTCCTTCAACACTCTATTAGAGTTTCTGTTGCAGAAGTCTCAATTCTGGGATCCCTTCAGTGCCTAGGCCTGGGTCCATCCCCCCAGAGAATGGACCTGGCCTTTGCTTCTTTCTGTCTCTGAGGGTTCCACTCAGGGCCTGAACTGTACCAGCTTGGGCTGCCTGGAGGGCACTTTGCACAATAGGTAAATAGCCTGAGGCATTAGGCTTGTCCAGTCGCCCTGGGCCAAGTTACTTCCACTTTGGGCCTGAGCTCTGTTGGCTCAGGCTCCCCAGGCTGATGGAGTAGACAAGAAGGTGGGAATCCGAAGCCCCCAGGCCTGGCAGCTGGTACTCAGAGGCTGCCTGGGGGCATGAGGAACACCCACTGGGAGGTAGTACCAGTGGGTGTCCACTGTGGTGTGGTGAAGAACCACCTGGAAGGTGTTTTAAGTGCTGGCTCCTTTGCCGCGGGCCCAGGAAGCAGACTCAGACTCCCTTTGAGAACAATGCCTGTGCTCTCAAGGACGGGGGGGGGGGGGGGGGGGGGTGGAGGGCGCAGTGTGGAGTACTTGTCCGTTTGGGCTGTCATCTCCTTCTT
>NW_022589732.1:11734811-11802026 GCF_004348235.1 Phoca vitulina | reverse complement strand
GAGGAGAACTGTGGTCATTTTCCCTTTCTAGGCCTCAGTTTCCTTGAGTCACAGTGCAGGCGTGGTGGGGATGAACTGGATACAGTCCATAACAGAAAAAGGAAGGTTGGACAGTCATGGATACTCTTTCTCTGAAAAGTTGTGTAGTAACACATTCGCATCTGGGCTTGATTTTGCTTTTACTCCCTCATTATCATAAGAGACCTATGGTGGGGGGGGGATGTTGCTCAGCCCCAGGGACTTGCATCACACCTCAGGATTTTCTGTTCTCTGAGCAGAGTGTCCAAATCTAAGAACCTATCAGCGCGAGAGCCAGGGCCCCACCCCCAGGGCAGGGTGCCACCCTCAACGCCTCCCTGTCCCTTGCGTTAGACCCAGCCACCAGAGCCCCTGGGGAGGCTGGCTGACTTCCGCTCGTGACTGGAAGGAATCTGTTGATTTCCTCTCCTAGGCTGGCAAAGCGCACAGGCTAAGTGCTGAGGAGCGGGAGCAGTTGCTGCCAAACCTGAGGGCTGTGGGGTGGAACGAGCTGGAAGGCCGAGACGCCATCTTCAAGCAGTTCCATTTCAAAGACTTCAACCGGGTATGTCGCCGGGTGGGACAGAGTTTCTGAGACTGGGGCGGATGGGGTTACACTCCAGAACTTGTTCTCTCCCTTAAAGCCCTGCCATCCAAGCCCCTTCAGACGCTACCCTAGTCGGGTTGGAGTGTCACCCTTGGGGACTGGAGAGTGGGGAGATGGGTGTTGGGTTCTCCATACCCGGAACTCTTAGAGCAGCCCTCTGTCTCTCAGAGCGCTGACCTGGGTCTCACTTCACTACATAGGCTTTTGGCTTCATGACGAGGGTGGCCCTGCAGGCTGAGAAACTGGACCACCATCCTGAATGGTTTAACGTGTACAACAAGGTGAGCGATGCGTGCCCGGCCCAGTCCTGAAGGCCCTTCGCTGGCCTTCCCTAGGGGCCTGCCCACCTAGAATCAACATGAACAGCCCTGCAAAATAGTCAGGCTCACTACCAATGAAAGAAGTGCAAATGAAAACACTGGTGAGAGAACAGGCGGGTAAGGCAGACAGTGAGTAGGCATCAAGAAGGCCGAACCACGGAAGGCAAGGCTGTGGGATGGGCCGTATTCATGGCTAATGGCTCTAAAGGGCGTAACCCCTCCTGGAGGTGCGGCGTGGAGGAGTGACAAAGTCGTCACCTGAGCTGAGAATAGCACGCACAGCGAACAGCTCGGACCCCAGGCCAGGGCCACCACGGGAGGGTGTGCAGTGTTGCTAGAGACTCGGGAAGGCTGCCCCCCAGGCCAGAGCGTGGAGACCGGCTGCTACCCAGGAGCGCTCGGTGTGGCCGAGCCGCACAGCCGTGACCCTCTCCTGCTCGGGGCCCGAACCTCTGATTTTGTTCCAGGTCCACATCACCCTGAGCACCCACGAGTGTGCCGGCCTTTCGGAACGGGACATAAACCTGGCCAGCTTCATCGAACAAGTAGCAGTGTCCATGACCTAGGCCCTGCCCTTCCTCTGTGAATTCTTCAGGGGAAGGGGGTGACTGAATCGGAAATCCAGGGAGGGAACCGGGGAGCCCTGAGATGTTACTGCAGCCGGAACGGCCAAGTGGACCCTGCTGCCTCCGGCTAGGGGGAGTCCTTGCTGTGGAAGATGTCCGCATCACCGCCGACCTTTCCTCCTCTTCTTGCCAGGCTGTGTCCTGCTCCCTTTCTAATTCATTTCCCAGGAAGCTGTGTCTAAGATGCACCAAGTCTTATCTTAGAAACCGGGACCCTAAAGTCAACCCCACTCTATGTGACAGAAGCACCTGTGCTTTTATGCCTCAAATAAAACTCGTGTTTCACTTGGTCTCAGGCTCTAGAACCTTCCTTTCCACAGGTCAGTCCAAATTGGAGTCTACAGGCATTTAAGCACTTACTCTGTGGGAGGCGCTGTTCAAGGCATTGGGGGGGTGCGGAGTGGGACCAGACCACCCTGTCTTCATGTAAGGGAATTAAGCAGGAAGCGGTAACCACCACTAGGCAGGATGAACGAAGTCAATGCTAGAGGCAAGGGTAAGAAATGAGCTACGGGAACATGAAGTGATTGACAAGGGTAAGTCTGGACGCTTCACTGACTTGTGCCTCGAAGACCTGAATGGGATTCCTGAGGCAGGGGTGGCCGAAGTGGCACCATGACTAAAAGAAAAGGTTTGCAGGACACCTGTACTTATGCATGGTGGGATCTACGACTGGGAAGGCAGTCTGCGGCTGTGTTCTGTTCTTCCTGGTCTACAACATCCCAGGGGGAGATTTCTAATCCTGATAGTTTCTTGTGGCTTCTTAGAGACTTAGCCAGAGTCTCAAGCCTTGCCCGCTTTTACTGTGTAAGGGAGAGGACAAAAATCCTAGCTTAGGAGGTGACAGGCTACTTCCCATCTGAGCAGTTATGGAGTGGATTCCTACAACTCAGTCCTCCAACCTAGTAACTCTAGGATAGACTGTTCCCACTAATGTGCTGTGACTGGGAGAAGTGGGGCGGGGGGTGCACAGAGCACAGTCTCCTCTCTCCCCAGTGCAAGCCACGTGGATGGCAGTCTGCGAATGCCATGATGCAGGATTGTGGGAAGCCCTTCTCCTGATGGGTTCTCATCCAAGATCCCCTAGCCTGAAGCTGCCTGCGTTCTAAGCTGACTTGCAAATGCCAGGGTTCCTTGGAGCATTTAGCAATGTCACAACCCAGTCACCCTGGATGAGTTAGTCCTATAAGGGCCAGAAAAGAGGCAGAGGTTGGCATCCGAGAAATAAGCATATTGTTGGTAGAGGTACCAGCAGGATCTGAGACTTAATACCTATGTCAATGGCAGGTTCTCAGAAAACTTAATAATCAAAACCAATGAGATTCTGATGGTGGTCCCCCATCTGCTCCACTTCTGAGTTCCCTTTTCCTAAGTGTGCTTTGATCTGACAACTGTGGATTAGGGGACAGAAGCCACCAGACGTGGAGGTACGGAGCATGTGTTAGGTCACCGTCCCGCCTCTGCTTACCCATGGATCAGGGGTTGAAAGGCGCCAACCTAGAGGACGCTACAGTTCTATGAAAGACTGATGTGGGACAAAGACATAAGTGATACTTTTTCAGAAACAAATGTTTATTCTACAATTCGTGCAAATAACTGACGTTACAGGGGAAGATGTTAAGGACAGATTATGAAAAAGAAAGCCCAAGAAAAAAGATGGCAATTAGGACTCCAACTTGAGAAAAGGCTCACAAACGCTGACTTCTGCTGACCCAGGCTGTAGTTGGTGGCTGTCAAGTCAGGCCTGTCACTACCTCTCCACTGCCGCGTCTGGCTGCAGGTGGCTCGCTGCTACCAAGAACCCTCAGAGAAGGCAGAGGGGTTCACCGCGGTTACATAGCAGGTGCAAGCATCCAAACACCAATTCTTGGATGGAGGGGGCCAGGCCTCCTAACCAAGCATATCCTGGCCTCATCCTCTAGGGCTAACCCCAAAGCAAGTAGGTGCTCAGGAAACCAAGTCATTTAGCAGAAAACTAGCAAAGACGGCATTCCTTGGCTTGATTCTGGCAAAGTCCAAACGGGTTGAAAAGCTGGGTTACCTCAGTGACAGGCTCCAGGCCCTTTGGAAGGACTTCTCACTTCTTACTTGTAATGGAACAAGATGCCCAGCGGTTACATGTGCAGAGATATTCTAAGGGGTTCCATCCACTCCCAAACCATTGAAGCCAGTGCCCAGCTGGCTGGAGCCCACCCTGGACGGCTCAATCCATCATTAACGTATAGGCAGAAGTAGATGGTGAAGAGGACAGAAAACACAAGCTGGGCCCGGGCCCTGGGGAACTAAAGACCTGAGTTCCAGCCTCCTTATAGCAGGCATGACCAGCACTCCTGGGGAAGCCTCCCGTGGAGGTGCTCTGGCCCACAGACGGCTAGCGCCCTGAATCTCCATGACCACCACAAGGGGGCGATCTCCCACCGGCCGCCAGTTCTCCAGCGGCCACCACCCCACCCGGGATCTCCGGCCACCCCTACAGAAGCAAATGAATGCAGCCAGCCACGTCGGTTAAGATTTCGGTCATTTAATTACTGAATTGCTTTTTAAGATATTATTGCTGCAATTAGGAAGGGAGCACTGAGCTGGGAAGAAAGAGGTTAAATACAGAAAAGATTTAAAAGAGGCAAGTACCATTTTCCAAGTATAAAACCGGTAATATTAAAAGTGACATGGCAGGAGGGTCACGCGGCTGCTTACTCCGTGTAGAAACCAGACGCTACAGTTTCTGTAGAGGCCCATGTGACATCTGCTAGCACATGACATCTGAAGACATTGTGCCCGCCTCTGCCAGACTAGGTGTTCCTAGGCGCGCAGGTACGCCTAGACTGGAAAGCCCACAAGTGTCAGGCAAACTAAGGCTCGTGCTAGGAAGTGGCTACAGGAGGTCCCTTTGAAAAACACCACTGCCCCCGGGGCAGCAGAGGAAGGGCCCGCAGACGCTGGGAGCAACAGCACGCTCTGTCAGGCACAGCTTCTCCATTTTCGCAGCTGACAAACCACAGTGGTGCCGGCGGGGTGGTTCGGGTCCCGGGTCTTCCTCCAGCACCATGAACGCGCCGGAGACCCAGGAGCCCCGGCGCACAGCTCCGGCCACAGCAACTCTCTCGGGAGGTGCCCCCAGTTCAGCGACGGGAAGGAACTCGGCTCCCGTGTCCAAAGGATCTTAGCGTCTCCCTCTAACATGCTCGCGCGCACACATACACGCGCACGCGCACACACACGCACACACACCGCACAGGAGGAACACACACACTCCAGCCCTGCAATGACATGGCCAGCTCGTCACAGTTATCGTGGAGGAAGTACAGTGCCAGAGGCCACTTCAGACAAACGTGCCACGGAGCCCAGGGGAGAGTCTGGTGGTCCTGGCTCTCCCGGCCGGCATTACCAGTGAGGGAGGCCAGAGGACAGCAGCCTCAAGGGGCTGAATGGTTCAGGAGTCCCTGAGAAGGGGATTGGAACAGAGGCTATTTTCTCCTGACTTATCCTAAAGTCCTCCCCCACCCAAATAAAAGCTCAAAGACTGACCCATTTCCCCGAGGGCCTGGGTCAGGAGTAGCCCTCCACCGCTCTCTGCTGAGGAGAAAAGGCACACGGTATGTCGTCTTCAGAGGCAGACAGTGCTCCACCTAGATCAGGGCCCTGTGCAAGGGGGAGGAGGGTGGGGAGTGGGCGCAGGGTTTGGTCCTCTCCCTGCACCACCCTGAGGAACTAGTCTTAGGAAGGAATCCCAGGCCCCAGGCCCCAGCTGACAGTTGCCATCATGCTTTCCTAGTCCAAAGTTAGCCGGGCCTGAGAAGTGTCCAGTACCTGAGGCTAAACTGCCATAGTACCTTTGGGAGCTGAACAGACGGAAAGAGGCAGGAGGGACACACGAACGGGGAGAAGTTTCCTTGCCTTGGAGGCTCTCTCACGCGCTCCATGCACCCACCTAGGGTAAGTCAAGGCAACTTGTGAAGGTGCTCTGAGCTGTTCCTTCAAGCAAACATATTCTCAGACGAGATGGCTTACAGCAGTGGGTGAGGGGAGGACCACCACCAACTCTGGGGACATGTATTCCAATGTGACCCTCAGAGAACTTGAGAAAAGGCTCTGGTTTCCGATCCTCAGCAGCCCAGGAGAGGGGTCGGCTGTGCTCCCAACGCTGCCAATGCAGACAGGAAGCACCAGGGCCAGAAAGGCCTAGGCTCTCTGGAAACCACGTTCTCTTCCTAATCCAGGGGAACAACAACAAACCAATGGGAGCACGAGTTCAAACACAAATCTCCAAAGATGGTGGCCACCAAGTATCAAGTGGGGACAGCAGAGGGCCACTCCAAAGCCTGCCTTGATAGACTGAGCAGATACGCTCAGCCATTCTAATCCCGAAAAAGAGGAACAACGGCCTGTCCATCTGTGTCCTGGAAAAAGAAACTGAGCTGCACTACGTGACTCTGCGAGACAACTCACCTACTCAAAGAGGAGGCTGAGAAGGCGTCGTGCTTAGAGGGTACCTAACTCCCACCCGGGGAAACACCTTCCGATCTGCCTCGCCAATCTGCCTGAGAGAACGAAGAAAACCTTCTTTATCACAGAAACCACCCCCAGCCTCCGTAAGGACTCGGGACCGGTCAGAGCTGCCACACAATGATTAAGTGAAGTTGAAAGCTAGAAGGTTAGAGAAGGAAATGGCTAAAACAATCCCTAGGGTAACATTTGAGAACAAGGGCAAAATAATTAGGTAATGAACTCCTTCAGGGTCTCCACATTAAAGACCACAGAAGGATGACAAGAGGAGGAACAAGAATCCTGAGGATCAAGCCGTCTCGTGGTCTGTCTCGTCGTGCTCCATGGAGCAAGACCAGATGCTGAAACTGTGCGTGGCCTGTTCCACTCCCCGAGAACCCTCTGAAGGCCAGGAGCCCCTCGGGGCCACAAAGGGTCGAGGCTCAGCGGGGTTTTGGAGAACCATTCATCTGGCTGCTCTGAGTTACACTGTCAGTGCTGAAAAGGCTGTCCAAGAAGACTGAGGACAATTCTGCGACCAGGTTCCTGTCGACGGTCGTCTGGGCCATGCCGTAGATCGCACCCTACAAATTCAGTCAGAGAGCATTACTGGCAGTGAGGCGTATGGGGGTGGAGATGAAGCTGCAGCTCCGATGCCGCCCATCCCCCCATTCCCGCCTTCCATGTCCGCTCCCCTCCCCGGCTCCATGCCCACACCAGACAGCTCTTCACAGGTACTTGCCGGTCTGCCTTTCAGCCCAAAGGAACTGGCCTATGGGATTTGCCATAGAAAATTCCAGAGAAAACAGGCTTATTGTTTTTCCTATGTCAACATTTTCTGTTCAAAGGGACAGGACCACCACGTGCCTTTGTATGACACATTCAAATTTATGAGGTGCTTTATATACAGCACACCTCACTTGACACCAAAGAGCCTGTGGACGGGTGAGGCGGAGGTCCTCAGCTCCAAGGAATAAGGTCTGTGGAGACGGGACAGAGGCAGGACCGGACTCGAGGTCACCTGGTTCTTCCAAACCCCCCCCAACACCTGAACTTCCACAAGAAGAAAAAAATCCCAAGTGTCCCTACCATTCCTGTGGTCTTTGCTTTAGGATTCTTCATGATTTGAGTGACAGACTCCCGGATGTCCTTTAGGAACTGCACGGCTATTCGCTTCCGGGTGTGTACTAGCGTGATGCAGAAATGAATACTGTGGGAGGAGAGAGAGACAGGCAGAGATGAACCTTGGGGAAAGAAAACAAAGTTCTAAAATAAAGCAGCCCCATGTCACATACTGGAATTTATCGCTTGCTTCTTCATGTTATTTGTGACAAGTGTTCCCAGTCCTGGGAATCGGGGCTCTCAAATACATGGCTGTCAAGCATGGGCCGGCATGTGGGTTTCATGCCTCCGCGTGAGCAACATCCTGACAGAAGGGAGTATGGCTGCCTGTTCTGTCCCACTCCTCCCCTCAAAAACTGTCAAATGCTACGCCTTCAGTCATGGGACCACCAAGGGGATGCTCTCCTTGTAGACAATAAACCCTCATGGGCACAGGGCCCCAGCGGTCTTGAAGGACTTCAAGGCACAGAAGAAACTCTCACGCCCCCTAGAGGGAGACTGAGGTACAGAGGGATCGTGAAGAGGAAGAAGCTGAGTCCAGGTGGGACTGGCAACAGCACCAGGAAGTGAAAGGATTGGGGTGCATGGAGGGCACCGGGGGGACCTCTGCCGTCGGGGTGTGGTGTTTATTTACAGACATCGTGGGAGATGAGATGACAGAAGCATATGACAGGACAGGGCAGCGGGCCTGAATGATGAGAGGCCCTGTGGAGGATTCTGAGCTAAGTATGACTCAGGTCACGAGTCCGTCGGCAAGAGCAATCTGATGGCGGTGTACGAGATGGGGCGGGGAGTACACAGCCCAGGAGGAGGGCAGGGGCAGCGGTGGAGGGGCTCGTGACCAACCACTGGTCTCCAGAGTTGTAAAGCTCATCGTCTCGTCCTTGATACTGAGTAATGCCAGGTGGCGAGACAAAATCGCACAGATACTCTGTCGGCCCTGGAGCGCTGGCCTCACTGTCAGTCTCTAGGCTTCGGGTCACCCTGCTACCCGAGTTGTTGCGAAGTCACGGAGCGCAGTGAGGGCAGGAGGCTCCTCGGGCTTACCTGGGTGGGAACTGCAGCTGGTTCAGGTTCCAGCCCTTAGCAGTCATCAGGTTAAACAGTCGGTAGATGTCAAAATCTCGGGAGCCCAGAGCAATGACTGACAACTGGGGATTCCCAAAAACAAAGATGCCTTTGATATTTTCCAGTCTTAAAACAAACAAAAAAGGGAATAGAAAGGAAATTTCAGCCACATATACTCCTTGGGCCATCATCTCTTCATCATGCAAACGTCTCCCCTGTAACACAATCTAATCTTTTAGGGCTTCAGCTCGCTCACCTTCTAAAATCAGGCAGCAAGACTGAGATCAGTGGTTCCCAAACATTACATATACTCAAACACCCAAACCCCACTGAGCTCCAATGAGAGAACCACTGGCTCCTACCCTGTATGCCCAACTCCCAAATTGTGATGTGCCCCAGGGGCATCTTGAGGCATAAAGACGCACTTTAAAAAAATCCTGGCAAAATAACCCCTCCATCTCTTCAATTTAAAAAGTCATATATGGGGCGCCTGGGTGGCTCAGTTGGTTAAGCGACTGCCTTCGGCTCAGGTCATGATCCTGGAGTCCCGGGATCGAGTCCCGCATTAGGCTCCCTGCTCAGCAGGGAGTCTGCTTCTCCCTCTGACCCTCCCCCCTCTCATGTGCTCTCTCTCTCCTCTCATCCTCTCTCTCAAATAAATAAATAAAATCTTTAAAAAAAAAAAAAAAAAAAAAAGTCATATATGTAATCCCTAAAGCAAGAAATGGTAGAGCAGTTCACAACAGATGGGTCTATCGGCTGGGCATATGCAGGCTTTTTCCGAATGAGACATGCCTACTGGCCGCTTTCACTCACCCTCCAGATTCTGAAAAAGCCTCCCCAGTGCGGATGAGCCACAGAGATAGGCAGGGGGCACATGAATAGGTGGGTCAGACAAACGTGCAGCCTCGTTCTAGCCTCATCTCACCCTCGGTCTCCCCCACCCCTCCCCCGTTCCCTCTGCCTCATCTCTGACACTGTTCCACCAGCGACTCCCCGAGTGTGAGCCCTAGACCCGCAGCTTCAGTATCCACTGGGAGCTTCCCAGAAACGCAAGTCCTCAGACTCCCACTCCAGATGAACGAAATGAGAATCCTGGGAGTGGGGCCCAGCAACCTGTGTTGTGACAGGTCCTCCCGATGATTAAGATGCGTGCTCAAGTGTGAGAACCGCAGTCTAAAGCATGACACTGCACAGTGTATGGGCACTTGGTAAGAGCTGCCAGTTGTGAAGACACGCTTTGAGACACAATGGCCCACAGGTGAAGCCTGGGTCTGACCCTCCAAGTCCCAGCAGAGCCAGGGAGCTTCTCCTCCCAGGCCGGCGCCACACTCCTAAGCTGCTGTCCTAAACCCCTGGTCGCTAGGGGCTGCGGGATGGGCTGGGAGCTACGGGTGCTTGGCCAGGCAGATGCCTCGGGCCTATGAGCAGACAAAGCAAGAGACGAGGCAGACCCCCAATCCTCCACACATACTCTGACTTGAGGAAGCGAGTGGTTTTGATGATCTGTTTGGTGGCCTCAACATAGCCGCTCTCACCGAAGTGCATCAGGGCAGCCCAACAGGCCGCGCTGATGCCTCCGGGCCGGGAGCCCGCGATGGTCGGGGAGGCGTAGATGCCGCCCTGCCAGTCTGTCGCCACGAAGAACTGATGGCTCCTGTACTTCTTCTCACTGTAGAGCAGCACGGAGGAGCCTTTCGGGGCGTAGCCGTACTGAGGGGAGAAGCGCACAGGTGAGCGCCCGCAAGCTCCTCGCACACACGTCTCCTCCACGTGCCCGTTTCCCACCGCGTCCCACTCGCACCAACAACCCACACTCAGAGCGTTACGGGTGGAGGGCGCTGCGGGGACGGGGCTGAAATGCCCTCCGGGAGGGCCGAGGCGTCTGGGGCCCCCTCACCCAGCACGTGGCTTCTCTATGTAAACAGCACCCCAGGGCGGTGCGGCACGGTGGAAGCAAAGATAAATTTCCACTGGCAACCGGGGAAAAGGGTAGAAGTCACGTCACCTGGAGCAACTAAAATCACGAGCTGACTCCCTTCCCATCTCTTTTATACTTCCTTTTTTAAGAACATCACGGTGTTCAGCATCTAGAAGCTACTGAATCCAGCCTAAAAACAACCTGCGTACTTGGTTTCCTTATAGAAATGTGCCCTCCTAGTGAACTCCCGCTGCCGCGAACATGGAGCCAGCCGCACTCCCTGACCCACATCGGGAGAGGTGGTAAGGAAGAGGGCACGGGGGTCGCCTGGGTGCGAGGCGAAACCAAATCAGATCCCGACGGAAGATTCGCGGGCATCACGTTAGAGTCTGAAAAACAGGTCTCTACTATGCTTGAGATGAAAACAAGCTCTGCGAGTGTCTTCAGCACAGAGCACACACTCCTGAGGCTGCTGCTTCTCCCACATCTGCATGTAGCTGCAAAGCCATCCCGGCCACCAGGGGTGGTGGCATCCGAACATTCCTGAGCACGCAGTTCTGCCCTCTCTCCAAAGGACTCTTCCCTTAGCTGGCTCCTGTCACGTGGGGCAGCAGCCCCCCGTGGCGTGAGAGCTCAGCACCAGCATACCTCCTCCTCCCAGGAATCCCACTATCAACTTCATTGCTATCCTCCACCCCAGAGAATCTCAGAGCTTCAGGGAACATTTTTCTAGGGGCCCCTGTCCTGGCACATCCCAGCTACATACAGTCAGTGGATGCAGAAATTGTCTGAGCCACATGCCACAAATAGGTCCCTTTGCATGATTACGTGTCACCTCTAGCACCATACTTTGTCACCTGAACCAGCTACGCGGGTGAGAGCAAAGAGCCAGATTTAATTTTACATTCTGGGCAGAAGTTAATGCTTTAACCAATTTATTTTGTTGATAGTAGTCGAAATAATCAGGTGCCTCCTTTGATTAACATTTGGTCCCTTCCCTGTCTCACCTTGTGGGTATCAGCTGAAATGCTGGTCACACCTTTCACCCGGAAATCAAATGGTTGCTCCAGTGGGTATCCTGCTTTCTCCATAAAGACGATGAGGAAGCCCCCCAGACAAGCATCTACATGAAGAGGTATTTTGTATTTGACAGCCAGCTAGTTCCAAAAAACAAAGACCACAAGAGAATTTCATTTATAGCCATATAACAAAAACTCTGCAAGACACAGGTGGAAAGGTGTGCTGCAACCACAAGGCCACTCTATAATGCATCTTTCAGGCTTTAAAAAACTGGCTAGTTTTCACATTCCTAATAAAGCTCATCTTTCAAATGTATTTAGGCTTCAAAATAATTCCTCTGAAATGTGGTATTTTATATTTAAATACGCAGGGCCTCAACCTGACTATAAAATCAAGCAGGAAACGAGCAGCCCTCTAATGCAGGGGGAGAGTAATGCAGGGTGGGGAGGAGGGGGCGCTAGGCGGGTGGTGCTGTTGGATGCCACCCTCTGGTAGGCAGGCTCCTACATGCAGCTCATTTCCCCGGCTGAATCCAAATGCCAGTACTCTTTCAGAATACCCAGTTTCCACAAAGTCGTCTTCCCACAGCAGAAGCCAGTAACTTTCTGAGGCTCCAAACAGAGCCACAGGGCTTCCTATGGAGCTCAGGAAATTTGTGCACAAATCTAAACTCAGACTTGCTTCTCCTTGCCGAGTACTGCACCATTAGGTTCTATTTTCAAATCTCAGCTTAAGTGCCTGGCAGCCCATTTCTCCCACGTACCTTGGCCACTTCAGGGACAGGATCGATGACACCATGAGGAAACTGGGGCGTAGAACAGACGAGCATGGCCGTGTTCCTGGAGATGGCTCTCCTCATTGCCTAGGGGTTTAAAGGTGAAAGGAAAATGAGAAGCCACGTCAGAATGCCAAGAGCACTCCAGGCCCCCAGCTCAGGGTCTGCGCTCCTCTAGCCCACCTCCTCTGTCTCTCCAACCCAGGAGAAGACAGCCCCCCGCCACGGCGGCAGCACAGACACGGCCAGAGGGCTCCAGCGGGGGGGGGGGGGGGGGGACAGTCTGCGGCCACAACACGGCAAATCACTGTGGGAGGGAAAACGGCATCGGGCCAAGAGGCAGATGAGCCTTTGCGAGTCCCAGCCCCACTCACGAGTGTGGAAACCTGGGGCAAACGATTTAACTCCACCCGGACTGTTTCCTCACCCGTGCACTGCAAAAGGACTGACAGTTTCTCCAGCCTCCCTGGGCTGTCACAAGGCTCAGATGCAATTCTTACAGCATCCCGACGCTGGAGAGTTCTCCACACAGGCACGGCATAAAAATAACGACTAAAGGACTACTACTGGGTCTTCAAAAAAGAGAGCCTGCCATTTGTGACGGCATGGATGAACCTGGAGGACACTCTGCTGAGTGCAGTAAGCCAGGGCCAGAGACACAAACGCTGCATGACCTCACATACACGGCACCTACAACAGTCACACTCAGAAGCAGAGAGCAGAGTGGCGGTTGCTGGGGGCCGGAGGATGCGGGGCACCAAGTTTCGGTGACGCCTGACAGGAAGTTCTGGACCGTTCGCGGACGGCCGTGTGACCACACCTAACAATACCGCACCGTGTGCCTGAAATCAGCCAGCGGTCCAGAGTAGCCCTATGTATTCTAACCCAGAAAAAAGGAAAATGACAGAAGATGGTAACTATTTGAGGGGATGGAACAAGCTCAATAGTGTGACTGTGGTGATTCATCTGCGTATTCGTCTGTACACTGTGTACAAGTGTCATCAGAATATCAAGCTGGGACCACAGATATGTACAGTTTTTTTTGTCAACTGTCAGTCAGTGTATCAATAAAGACGGCGGCAGCAATAACGCTAGTGCTAAGAAACTGGGTAGTTTAGTTCTGAAGAGATAGTTACTGTTATATTGGCGAGGATATGGATGCGGGCTCATGAAAATCGCAGGGAGAGTCCTGGGGCAAGTCAGTCTGTGCTCTTTTTACAGAGAGGAGAAAGCCATGGTGCTGAAGCAAAACCCAGGTCAGCAAAGTCTCAAGTCAGGGGCTGGATCATCTCTGCTATCAGAGCTCATGAATTTATGAAAACCCTGAGCCGCACTCCATCACCACGGCCGGTGGCAGCTTGGCAGCTCCGGCGCCTAGAGTCCAAGGCCTTTGGAGCCTCTCTGCGTGCGATGCTGGAAAACACCAGTCAGTCAGGTGCGTCCCTGCTCCTCACGGTCCATGGCATGAAATGGCCCTTCAGGGGAACTCACCCGAACATCCACCTCCATCATTTTGTTCAGCGGAACCCGTATAATCTTCATCCCAAAATAATTGGCTGCTTTGTCAAATGCAGCATGGGCACTTTGGGGGGCCACACTAAATGACAGAGAAGAGAGTAATGAAATTCCGATAAAAGCAGGGCTCAAGAGAGAGCCTAGTTAGCAGCTCATCTACGTCACCAGGAGTAAACGTCTAAATATTTCTCCTCACATTTTTACAAGTGTTTATTTTGTTTTACTTTTCTTTTTAAGCAGAAAGAAAAAGAGGTCAACTGATTTTCTATAGAAATCTTCTCCCTCTGGTTTAGGAAATCCAAAGCATAAAGCAGGGCTGACAGGCAGGAGACGAGGGACTGGGAATTTGGATCAGACTGGCATCAGGCAGAGCCTTCTCGTGTTGGCCATCCAAAGCCAGGGAGCCGTTGGTGGGGGTACGCTGACATGACACATGGCCAAGCAGGAACCTAAGTCTGCTTGTATCAGGGTCAGTGGTTCCTTCCAGCTCTGAAAGCCCACAAGCCTGTGAGAAACTATAATTCCCATTGTTCCTACATACTTAGAAGCAGCACTTCAAACAGTACTGAAATGGGGGCGCCCGGCTGGCTCGGCTCAGTCAGTAGAGCCCGTGACTCTTGATCTTGGTGTTATGAGTGCAAGGCCCACATTGGGTGTAGAGCTTACTTAAAAAAACAAAAAAAAGACAAATAGCACTGAAAAGGAGACTAAGTCACGGTTAAGTATTTGCTTTCAGACTTCTCTCAATTACTGCACTCTCAAAATCAATGTGTTCCCTTAAAGGAAGGAAAGACTATTACTGAGTACGAAGCACCAAGATTTATGTATGGAGAAAGATGGCAGCCTGATTTATTCTCTTAGGCTGCACAGCATGAGATCACATGCAACCCTTAGTCACTGATACTTGTGGGAAAACAGTAACCCAGAGGATGTAGTATAAACACTCTGGGCCAAGAGAGGGTCTAGAAAAAAAAAAATGCAGCCAAATATCAAAGTTATGTCTATGGGGTGGCATTATGGATAAATCTCAAAAAGATTTTAAAAATTTCTCCTCCCAGGGGCGCCTGGGTGGCTTAGTCGTTAGGCGTCTGCCTTCAGCTCAGGTCATGATTCCAGGGTCCCCTGCTCCGTGGGAAACCTACTTCTCCCTCTCCCACTCCCCCTGCTTATGTTCCCTCTCTCACGGTCTCTCTGTCAAATGAATAAATAAAATCTTTTAAAAAAATTTTTTTTTTCTCCTCCCAGAAAACAGCCCTCAGGCTGAAATTTTCTTAGGAAGCACTTTGAGGCAGCCTATTATATTTAAGTAACTTTCCCTGAATTTAAGGGATTATGAGAGAGTTTTCCTTAGGCTCCAGATTATTTATAATAAATATCACAAAATTCAAAGATGTAGTCCTGTTCAACCTGTCACTTTTAGGAAAAGGATCTCATTCTTGCTTTCAGTATATACCACGTATAAACTTGGGGGTTGGGAAAGGGAATGACCTTTAAAATTAACTAGCTGATCCACTTAGGATTCTGTGGAATGTGAAGGGATAAGAGTCCAGGGCGCAGGACAGGAAGAATGAGGACTGAACTGCCACAGGAAGAGGGAAGAGAAGTAGAAAACAGATGGTCAGGTTGTTTCCAACTGCAGTACTCCAAACAGATAAATCCAAAAGGAACACATACATACATTTCTGGAGTTTTGATCCCATTCTCAAAGGCCAGGTCCCGGTAAGCCTTGCAGGCCATCAGTATGCTTTCTGTTCCCCCCGAGGTCACCTGTAATAAAGAAGCGATGTGATCCGTGCAGTGCAGTGAGGCCCGCTGTCAGCATGCACGGCCCACCTTATCTCGGTGGTGCCTGACGCAGCAGCAGGTAACGTCTGCGAGGCACTTGGCAGAGCACACATGGCCATGTCTTCCGGATGGAAATGGGGCTTCATCGGCTAAGCGCACTCTTGGTTCAGAAGAGTAAAAACTACCAAATAAGAAGGTGCAGAATCTCTACACCGTATGGAAAAACGCACCACCTGCCCAGAAGTCACCAGTGCGCCGCCCGTTCACACTTCTGCTGCTGGTCCAGTTGCAGAGAGGACAGAGCATTTTACACTGCTCAAGAGCATCAGGACCATAGACTTGGATTTAAGTTTCCAATGCCCACTGCAGAATGAACTGCAGTCATAACTCTAGTAAACTACGCGATACCTCAGCAGATCAAGAAGGAAAGTTTATACATTCCAAAGTGAACTGTGGTTTTGACAAGTTTGAAAAAGAAAAGCAGAGGCCTCTACTTACAAGTTGGTTATCTCACTTATCTGAAATCAAAACAAAGATCGTAGTGTTTTTAAACGAAGTAAAATGTTTTCCTGAAGCTAGGTCTAGCCCTCCTCGGTTATAGGTGAACGTCTTTTTTTTTCTTAAGATTTTATTTATTCATTTGACAGAGAGCACAGTAGGCAGAGAGGCAGGCAGAGGGAGAGGGAGAAGCAGGCTCTCCACCGAGCAGGGAGCCAGACGTGGGGCTCGATCCCAGGACCCCGGGATCATGACCCGAGCCAAAGGCAGCCGCTTAACGGACTGAGCCACCCAGGCACCCCTAGGTGAACTTCTTTATCAGAGTTGAAACCTAAATACTCAAAGGTCATGTCATGCATCCAATTTCCCTCACGAGACTATAAACTCATGACAATGGGGACCAATCCGTTCATGACAATATTCCAAGCACCCAGCCTAAAGGCTGACACTTAACAGAACCTCAACTAACATTTCTCAAAGCCTGATCTGACTCTCAGTAAACCATGACCAACATGGGCACATCATACCCGTTAGGCTATCTTTTGATGACATCTAAGAATGAATCATTTCAGGTGCGTCTGGGTGGCTCAGCTGGTTAACCATCCAACTCTTGATTTCAGCTCAGGTCATGATCTCAGGGTTTTAAGATCAAGCCCCACATCAGGCTCTGAGCTCAGTGAAAGTCCACTTGAGATTCTCTCTCGCCCTCTGCCCTTCTCCCCCACCTCTTTCTCTCTGAAATGAATAAATAAATTTTAAAAGAACAAAAAAAGAATCATTTCAAAACAAACCAAAAAAGCCACAGCACTGAGCTACGTGGTTATTTTCTTAGATTTCTCATCTCCAAAGATTCCTAGAAGCTTAGATAACTTTTTCATTGTACAGGTGAGAAAACTGAGCCCCTAAGAAGACTAAAATAATTCACCCAATGCCATCCATTAGTATCAGCTGATAAAAAGTAAAACTTTGCAGCAGCAACTTCTTGCTAGACACATCTCCAAAGGCAAGGGAAGCAAGGGCAAAAATGAACTGTTGGGACTTCATCAAGATAAACAGCTTTTGCACAGCAAAGAAACGGTCAATAAAACCAAAAGGCAACCAACAGAATGGGAGAAGGTATTTGTAAATGACATACCAGATAAAGAGCTAGTACCCAGAATCTATAAAGAACTTATCAAACTCAACACCCAAAGAACAAATAATCCAATCAAGAAATGAGCAGACAACATGAACAGCCATTTCTCCAAAGAAGACATCCAAATGACCAACAGACACATGAAAAAATGCTCAACATCACCTGGCATCAGGGAAATACAAATCAAAACCACAATGAGATACCACCTCACACGGGTTACAATGGCTAAAATTAACTAGTCAGGAAACGATAGATGTTGGTGAGGATGAGGAAAAAGGAAAAAACCCTGCTACACTGTTGGTGGGAATGCAAGCTGGTGCAACCACTCTGGAAAACAGTATGGACGTTCCTCAAAAAGTTGAAAATGGAGCTACCCTATGATCCAACAATTGCACTACTGGGTATTTACCCCAAAGATACAAATGTAGTGATCCAAAGGGGCACCTGAACCCCAATGTTTATAGCAGCAATGTCCACAATAGCCAAACTATGGAAAGAGCCCAGATATCCATCAACAGATAAATGGATAAAGAAGATGTGGTATATATAAATACAATGGAATATTACACGGCCATCAAAAATTGAAATCTTGCCATATGCAACGACATAGATGGAACTAGAGGGTATTATGCTAAGCAAAATAAGTCAATCAGAGAAAGACAATTATCATATGATCTCATTAATATGTGCAATTTAATAAACAAGGCAGAGGATCATAGGGTAAGAGAGGAAAAAATGAAACAAGATGAAACCAGAGAGGGAGACAAACCATAAGAGAATCTTTTTTTTTTAAAGATTATTTATTTATTTATTTGACAGAGAGAGACACAGCGAGAGAGGGAACACAAGCAGGGGGAGTGGGAGAGGGAAAAGCAGGCTCCCCACGGAGCAGGGAGCCTGATGCCGGGCTCAATCCCAGGACCCCGGGATCATGACCTGAGCCGAAGGCAAACGTTTAACGACTGAGCCACCCAGGCGCCCCCCATAAGAGACCCTTAATCATCCGAAACAAACTGAGGGTTGCTGGAGGGGAGGGCAGTAGGGGGATGGGGTAACTGGGTGATGGACATTGGGGAGATTATGTGTCGTAATGAGCACTGGGTACTATATAAGACAGATGAACCACAGACCTGTACCCCTGAAACAAATAATACATTGTATGTTAATTAACTGAATTTAAACTAAAAAAGAGAAAAGAGAAAAAAAGGAAAACTTTCTACATTTGTGCATTTGGTGGAGTTAACATGAAATGGAATGAGAGAGAGGGATTTCTGGAATCTCCTATAATACCCACGTAGAGGACAAAAACACCATTGGCTACAAAACCCCAGTGGTCAGGAGTTACATGGAAGATTAGCTGAGAGAAGTTAGTCATACTGTGATTCAGGAAGTCTTCAAGAAACACGTGCCCATCATCCACGAAGTAATGCGCTGACTTGGGCACAGGACGCCTGCCTGTTCGTAGCCTCTGCACTTTTCTGCCAAAGATGAAAACGCTTATAGTGGAGGTCAGCTCTGCAAATCAGCGGCTTGCCCTGTGGTCTAGCACAAAACCTCAGACTGTCACATGAGGAGCCAAACAAGCTGTGAAGCAAGTCAGGAAAGGACCAGCAACGTCCAAGTCTCCAGTGTGTCAGCCTCTTACTAAGGTCCAGTAATGACCTACACAAACGGATTTCCAAACCCCTAGTCACCCAGCACACACGCTCTATTTTTAGTCCAATAACTAATCAAATCAATATCACTGTTTGTTGGGCAAACAGCAGTGTACTTTTGACTGTAAAAGCAGGAATACCTAAATTCTACTTCTAATTTTTATTTCTGATCCCCAAATTCTGTGTCTAAACATGCTACTAACCTCCCATTTCCTTCTACCCTCTGCGCCCAAAGGAAAATGGAATTGTGAAATGAGAAGATGAAAGCTTCAATAACTACTTGTAATGTTAGCTTCTTCCGACATTTATAAAAACTCTCGCTGTAATATATGAGAAGCATGTCAGAGAATAAGAGGAGAACACGGCCTGCTGCGAGAATTTTCTTTCAGACCCAAAGGCCTTTGCACAAGCCAAGACTGTTCCCCAGGGCAACAGAAGTTCTTTCAGTATATGAAATCACTTCTTACCCATTCTAACTGAGGCAAATGAAGTTAGTAACAGGAACGATAGTTCAGACTGAAGAACAAAGAACGAGAAGAGCTTAAGACCTTGGCTGGGAATATGCTGCAGACTGCCCAGCCACGCAGCTCTGTCTTCTCATTTCCAACCTCTGAACTCCGAACTTTTTTCACCAAAAGCAGCTCATCGAGAGTGAGAGATGGAGAGAGACAGAGACTGAGAGGAGTAAGAGAAACAGAGAAACTCAAATTACCCCAGAGGTCATCACTAGTTCTCTTGTAAAAGTCTTAAGTATTAGAAAAGACCAGGGATCCCAGACTCCATCCTTCTCCCGATCCCCGACACTGTAGCAATGCAAAAATACCCCTGGGGTTAGACTTCGGCATTCAGATGAAACACTGAACCTACCTCACAGCTGCTTTCTCTCCCCTGGTACCTAAAAGAAGGAAGAAACACAACTGCAGAAAGCTGCAATAACAACCATCAAACAAGGAAACAGAGAGAATCCAATGCAATAAACTTCAAATACTGGCAATGAAAAAGAGAGACAAGTTACTAAAGCACAGAAAAAAGCAAAACACAGTCCCTAATCCCTCCTCCAAGTCCTGAAAATTGTCCAGCAAGCCAGCAAAATCCTGAGGATTCTCATTAATACCCGCCCAATCTTCAGAGAAGCAAATGGAGGGGGGCTCCTTATCTTCCGCTCAGTGAGTGGTAGACATGGCAGCGAGGGAGAAACAGGAAAATGGGGAGAGAGAACATTGGGACCGACCCCTCAAAGTCAAGGCTTCAGGGATCCAGGATGGATTAAAGAAATAATCAAAGCCCAGAGGGTCTTACTGTCTTCCAACTAGGCAGAGTAAACTCTAATAGGTAACTTTTAACAAATCTCAGAAGAAGAGACCCAGATATCCTAATACAGGTGGAACCAAGAGGCCCTCAAGCAAATGCTCCCAGATGAGAAATCAGCCAGCATGCGTCGGAACAAAATAGAATGTTCTGATGAGCATGAGCCACAGTGAAAAAAAATGGCATGGTAACTACGCAAACACACAGAAAGAAAAAAAGCAGCATGCATAATAAAAGCCTAACTCAAAAGGTAACAGTCTAAGGGGGACTGTCATCACTAGAGGACAACATGACAAGAACACAAATTGAAGAAAACAAGAGCTGAAAGACTGGACACCAAAACAAGAGAATGAGACTGCAGACCTAAAACACAGAGTACCAAATGACCCTGATAAAGGATTAGTAAGGACACGAGGGACAGAATAAACACGGCCGAGAATAAAGATCAGGACTTAGAGGAAAGGTTTAAGGCAAGTTTAGTAAACCCAGATTTAAAAAAAACAGAGACTGAAAGATCACTGCCTCTCCACACCTGTGTCCCTCTGGCTAGACACAGATAACCAAAAGGTGTTCGGAGAAGAAACATGGGCATGGTCGCCAATCTGTGAAACCGTATTCTCTAAGACTAGCTGAGTAGCCTTGGAAGAAAGTGGGGAAGAGCAGATCCAGAGGGAGAGAAGCTGTAAAGTGTACAAAGTTCACATGGAGAAGAAACAACAACAATCATGGAACTCCTATTTCTGGCAATATAGATTAGACAGCTTGGGCAGCCCACCCTCCCCTGGGAAACAACTAAAAATGCCTCGTAAAACATTGAAATTTATTTTACATCCACCACTGAGCTTATATAACATAAAGGAATATACTAATATACTGAACCCAAACAGAGCAAAACCAAGAATCCTAGCAGATAAGTGAGTGCCAAAGCTGGTTTCAACTTTGACGGTTGTTGCCGCCCCCAGAGACCACCAACCCCCACTGTGACAAATGAACAGGAGGTAAACTGAGGGCCTGCCTAAGGTAAAGAGTCTAACAGGAGACAGCTGGAGAACCTGGGACTTACACCCACATCTCAGGGGAACAAGAAATTAAACCCCACTGGTGCAGCAGAAGACAGCAAGAAAAATGGCTTTCTCAACCCTGACCTGATGCTCTGGTAAAGAAAAATAAGGATCTCTCAAGAATGGCTCACAAGACAGCTTTGACGTGGGTCTGCAGTGTGAACTCATGCACCCTCTGTAGGATGAGACTGCACCCTGAGCATCAGACTCAGATGGGTTCCCGTGTGACAGCACCTCCCAGCAAGGCCCCGGCAACTGGCAGAAGTCATTACATAGCTTCCCTGCAAGAACTTCACTTCAATCTAGGCCTCACAGAGAAGTTCCCAGGAAGATGCAAAAAAAAAAAAACAAAAACAAAACAAAGTCACAAATACAAGGATACAAGCCAATATGAATGAAACCAGCAGAAACAGATAGGTAATAAGGCTCATGAGTAACAGCATTATCAGACACAGAATATAACATAACTATAGGCAATATATTTAAATAAACAAAACATAAGCCAAGGAAAGGAACGCTAAAGAACCACCATGCAGGGGCGCCTGGCTGGCTCAGTCGGCAGAGCATGCAACGCTCGACCTCTGGGTCTTGAGTTCGAGCCCCACTTTAGGCGTAACACTTACTTAAATAATAATAATAATAAACAAACAAACAAACAACTTGAGCAAAAACCTAAAAAAAAAAAAAAAAAAAAAACCACCAGGCAGATTAAGACAAAATTCTCAAAAATGAAGACTACAGTAAATGAAGTTAAAAAAAGAAAAGCCAATGGGGGCCGCCTGGGTAGCTCAGTTGGTTAAGCAACTGCCTTTGGCTCAGGTCATGATCCCAGGGTCCTGGGTTGAGCCCCGCATCGGGCTCCCTGCTCGACAGGGGGCCTATTTCTCCTTCTCCCTCTGCCGCTCTCCTGCTCTCTGTCTGCCAAATAAATAAAATAAATAAATAAATAAAATCTTTAAAAAAAAAAAAAAGCCAATGGAAGAACTCAAGTGCAGAAGAGACACGGCTGAAGAGGGAACCCACGAAACCCCTCTACTCATCTCCCGGCTCCAACAATGAGCACCTCACAGCCCGTCTTTCCTCCACCTGCACACACCCCGGCTGCCACTGCTGCTGAGAACACCAGCTGTTTTAACAGCTAATTACACACCAACTAGATGCGTGGTAGCTCTTCTCATTCCAGCCCTCAGGTCTCTCAACCTCTTCTGTGCTATCTCTCTGGATGTTATTCCGGTTAATTTTGTGTAAGTCTTATTCTATAAATTGGACTTCGGAGCCATGTAAGTATTTTACATCGTTCTAAATGAAACAGGGCTCTTTGGACAAATGGCTGAGTTGGGGTCTGGAAATGCAGAAGGTAAACCTGGAATATTTCATCAAATAAAAATTATTTTGTCAAAAAAAAAAAAGGAAAGAAAGGAAGCTTTCAAAGACCACTCGAGTCATACAAAAGAACCCAGAGGCCAAAATTAAGAGGCTCCCACTGGTCAAACGGGCTAATGTGAGCATTAATCAGAGTAGCAGCTGCAGTGGGTTGAAGCACATGGAGTAGTCTGTAATTTTCCACCCCACTGTTGACTGACATTTGAATTACTTCCAGTTTTCAATACCACGGACAATGCTACTATGAATATCCATCTATCCTGATACACACGTGCCAGTTTTTCCAGGGTATACCCTGAGTAGTGAAATTTCAGGGTCATGAGATACCTGTTTCTTCAACTTACCTAGATGAGGCCAAATTGTTTTGGGGCTGCTTAACTGATGGTCTCTTAAAAGTTCACAGAGTCTATAGCACAGGAGAATACCTACGTACTGTAAGTATACTGGATGGATCAAAGAGAGAGGGGGAAAAAGAAAGCAGCAGACACAGCAGATGTGCAAAATATTTAGTTACTGAATCCAGGGTTTTATATATTCTAGCAACTTCATGTTTAAAATGTTTTAAAATACATGGGGTGCCTGAGTGGCTCAGATGGTTAAGTGTCTGCCTTCGGCTCAGGTCGTGATCCCAGGGTTCTGGGATCGAGCCCCGCATCGGGCTCCCTGCTCAGTGGGGAGCCTGCTTCTCCCTCTGCCTCTGCCTCTCTCTCTCTCTCTCTCTGATTCTCATGAATAAATAAATAAAACATTAAAAAAAAGTGTTAAAAAAATGTTTTAAAATACAAAACGGAGGAAAAAAATATCTTAAAAAATATACAATAAAATGTTGATGCTCTAAAAATTCCAAAAGTTAACACTTTTACATTGCTGTTAATCTGGATCTTCCTACCAATAATCACATATTACTTGTGTAACAAAATGTTTTCAAGAAACTCTTCTATTTTAAGCGAAACACATAGGCCACCTGCATCTACTTACACATCCACAGGAATCTGGCCCCCCACTGAACAGGGAACAAGCTATCCTCACAATCTCCGCCTCGATCTTTCGCAGTCCCGGGAAGATGTCTGGATGCAGTGGGTTACTCCATGCAAAATCTCCGTAAGCCTGCAAAGAAATGCACGCAGATATGAAGAAGAACGAATAAATACACTGTATGGGACAAAGAATCATGCACTAGACAGAAGTTTCTAGGTACCAGGCACAACACTAGGAACTGGAAAAATGGTAAGATATGTGTTCCCCTCTAAAGAAGATCAAAATACAGTGGAAGAGAGAGACATGCAAATAAATTATTTTACAGTGTGGTGAGAGAGGAAGTATAAATGTGGTTAAAAAGCACATACTAAAACAACAAACAGACCCAGTTTGCAATCTTAGCTTTGCCTATTACTTCTCGCTGTGTAATTTTAGGTCAAAAAACCTCTCTGAGGTTCAGTGTCCTCATGTGCTCAAGGGGATAATCATGGTACCTACCTGATAGGGTTCTAGCGCTAAGTATATAACATAAGGCATGCCAAGTCCTTAGGAGAGCATCCGGCACAAAGGAGCTATTGTTCTGAGTGTGATACCAGAAGCATGCAAGTGATGGAAGGAGCCCTAAGGAGGGAATAACAAACAGCCCGACAGGTCAGGCAGAACCCTGAGAGATCAACAGGAATTCGACACTCAGGACAGGTGGAATGAAGGAGGGGAGGAAAACATGGTAAGAGTGAGGTGCATTCAGTGAAGAGGAAAGATGGAAGTTCATGTTTACATGGGAAAGTAACAGAGGTGGTTGAAAAACACAGGTGGGAGCCGGCTCACCACAGGGCTTGCATTTTCTTTTCTTTTTTTTTTTTTAAGATTTTATTTATTTATTTATTTATTTATTTATTTATTTATTTGAGAGAGAGAGAGAAACAGCATGAGAGGGGAGAGGGTCAGAGGGAGAAGCAGGCTCCCCGCTGAGCCGGGAGCCCGATGTGGGGCTCGATCCCAGGACCCCAGGATCATGACCTGAGCCGAAGGTAGTCGCTTAACCAACTGAGCCACCCAGGTGCCCATGGGCTTGCATTTTCTGCTACATAAGCAGCTTGGGTTTTATCCCGTAGATAGTGGGAAGCCACTGAAAGATTTTTAACCCAGCGAAGTAAGATCAGAGCATTATGTCAAGATATAGCTAAGTCAAACCTGTAGTATTTAGTAAGGTAGGAGTAGTTTCCTAGTTATCATAATCAAACACAAAGACCTTAGGGATTGTTAAGTCCAGTGCCAATTTTATATTACAAAGTGGGGTTTAGGAAATAAATCTCATTAGCTATAGGCAATTCTAAAGTCAACAAAAAATGAGAATTATTTCAATTATAAGTGAACCTACTGCTCATTCTCAGATCCTTTGATCTGAGACTCGGGTGGTACAGGAAATGATGAGCAAGTGTCTATTCCTCCTCTCTTCTCATCAAAGTATGTCTTGTCATTAATAACTTCAAATGATGGGGGACTGACTACCTTCCCTAGTAATCTGCCTTCCACATGGGGCACCTATAAAGCCTGGAAATATAAGTAATATCATACTTTTTTATGGACTGAAGACATCTTGGACAATATTATCTATATTCACCTATATGTGGGTAAAGAGAAACTTATTTTTAACAATAAACTTTCATTAAGTAATTTTTTTTTCTTTTTTAATTGCAAAAGTAAGGAGAAAAACTGAGGTGGTATGAAGGGCACAGACCACACACACTGCCTTGGGGTGCTGGCATTCACCTTCACCAGGAGCTGGGTGAGCTCTTCCGCCCCGCTGTACACTGCTCCGGAGGCTTTCCCCTCCTGCCAGAAGACGTCTGTAGAGAAAGTTAAGATCACTGGGTCAGTAAGCAGGAACTTGCCCAAAATACGAAGCAACACCTCTGGGTACAAAAGAAAAAAAAACTTTGAGTGGAAACCTGGAGGTGATCTTATATTAAATCAAGAAAAAGAATTCCAATAAAGACCTATCACAGCAAAATAAAGAAGAAAGATCTTCCATTACTATCAACAACAGTGTGAAAAAGATATTAACAGAAGCCAGGTATAATCTAGTCCAATAATGATGCTGTCATCATCCCCAAGGGCCTTCTACCAGTAGAAAATTGTTCCTTGATCTATACTCATTTCCTGGTCTCTGTATGGCTAACGACTTTTTTCGCCCCTTCCTATCCAGTCAAAGGAAGTGTGAGAACTTTTATGAGCAGAGTTGGCAGGGAAGAGCAAGGCAAAGTGTGGAATTTCAGTACACTACTGTCAGAGTTGGAGCCAGGGAACTGAATCCCTGACCAGACAAACCACGATGATAGACTGTCAGCACCCTGGTTTCAAGGGCGCCCCCCCAAGAGCCCGAAACCTACCCACAATTCCACTTTCTGTCTGAGGTGCTTCTACCAAGACAGTCTACGTTGTATCAACGAATCTGCTGACGTGGGTATCTCAGATACAACATGGCTGTGCCCTACTGAGAGTGCGCAGTGACAAGCCACTCCAGAGACACACTAACTGAAAACTGTCGCCGCAGGCTCTACAAAGCCATTATCTTCAGCTCCAACAAGAGAGCAGAAGATTGAGTAGCAAACATCCAGACAGACCCCTCATCTCAGGCAATCTGCCAACCTCTGGCTTGATTCCAGTAGGACTTTCCCTCTTTCCTTACAGGACACTGGACTATACCATGCACGTCTCCAGACCAGAGGCCACCAGCCTTTCAAAAATAGAATACATGGTTTCATTTCCTGTTATTTTACTGGTGCTATTGACAATGACTTGGAAAGGAAGGGAAGGCAATATGGCGGCAGCAACGTGCCCTCACGATCATAGGAATCTTTAACATCCAGGTCTCAGAGGGCTGATCCCTGCTTTACATCATCTATAAATCCTGGACTGCAGCTAATTTTATACCATCCAATGTCAAAATCTCAACACATGTCAATTAGAAATTTTTAAGTGTATTTGTTGAAATGCAATGTGGTATCCTGGATTGGAGCCTAGAACAGAAAAAAGGACATTAGTGGAAAAACTGGTGAAATAGGAATAGAATTTGCAGTTTAGTCAACTACTGTTTCAACAAATGCATCACAGTCACTTTAGATGTTAACATCAGGAGAAGCCAGGTAAGGGGTGTATGGGAAATCTCTGTATATTTGCAATATGGTCTAATTTGTAATAAACCTGTGTTTGTGTTAACAGCCAACATTTATGGGGCGCCCGGGTGGCTTAGCCAGTTAAGCATCTGCCTTCGGCTCAGGTCATGATCCCAGGGTCTTGGGATCGAGCCCCACATCGAGCTCCCTGCTCAGTGGGGAGCCTGCTTCTCCCTCTCCCCTCTGCTAGTGCTCTATCTCTCACTATCTCTCTCTCTCTCAAATAACTAAATAAAATTTAATTTAAAAAAAACAGCCAACATTTATTGAGCTCTAACTATATGCCAGGTATTATACATTTATATGTACGATCTTATTTAATCTCTGTAATCATCTTTTCTTTATTTTTTTTATTTTTTATTTTTTTAAAGATTTTATTTATTTATTTGACAGAGAGACACAGTGAGAGAGGGAACACAAGCAAGGGGAGTGGGAGAGGGAGAAGCAGGCTTCCCGCTGAGCAGGGAGCCTGATGTGGGGCTCTATCCCCCATGACCTGAGCCAAAGGCAGACACTTAACAACTGAGCCACCCAGGTGCCCCTGTAATCATCTTTTCAAGTAAGTTGTATTATCCCCATCATAGAAAGACAGAGACCAAGACATAGCTTAAGTAATTCACCCAAGGTCACACTTTAAGTGGCCCAACTAGCATGTGAATCCACGCTGATTCCATGGGCTACACTCTTTTTTAAAGATTTTTTTATTTTTAAGTAATCTCCATACTCAACGTGGGGCTCGAATTCACAATCCTGAGATCAAGAGTCACGCACTCCTCTCAGCCAGGGATACACTCTTAAACATTAAGCTACTTGGTATATTTATCCTTCCCTTATGTGCTCGTGCATACATACATATCTGTATGTGTATGTATGTTTATTACACAAAAACACTATTAAGATTCTTACATATATATATCAGGTGTTTATCTTGTGATGATGGGATTTTCTTTTGTGCCTTTGTGCAGATTTCACAAATTCTGTAATGAATCTGTATTTCATTCTTATTACATATATTGTCTCCTTAAGAAACAAACTCATCTGTTTTATTCAGGCTTACAAAAGGAAATGGGACCAAGTTCCAGTTCCACTGTCTCAGATTTGTTTGCTTTATGGATGGAGGATGAATTTAAATATAATTTTTATGATAAGAAATTGAGCCTCTGAGACAGGATGGATATATAAGTTCCAGGGATGAAGCACTCGTAACCTATCGACAGTAAACAATGACCAAACCGGCCACGCTGGGAAAGCAAGCGGCTTGAGCGCGCCCGGAATCCTACCCATAGAGCTGTAGTCCTTGAGCTTCTCCAGAACTGCCGACGCGCTCAGGCCTTGAGAGGGCAAAGCTTTCACATACTCTTTGTCCACTTTCAGGAACGACATGTTCTTGCTTATATCATCCTTGGTCTTGTTCACCTTCTCTTGGATCTCCAAAGGTAAGAAAGACAAAGTTAACAAGGAGATGGAAAAATACAGGCCAGGGAGCAGAAGAACCAGTTACTACTCCAAGTCAACAGTTCAGGGCTGGGCGCCACACCAGTGCTACAGAACGGGGATGGTATTGTTTTTGTAAACAGATATGGGGACATTCTGGCTGCTCAGCTATTTTCTGGCATGTGCGGCAGGCTCTTAGAAGTCTGAAAAGTCAACTTCCTGTCCCAAAGTCAAAGATACATTCAACCCCCCCACCCCTTTCCTCTGCCATGTCGACATCGCCCCTGCTTTGCTGGGTTTGCACGCACCACTGTCTGAGCGCAGTATGTGGACGTTATCCGTGTCCTGGCAAGCAGCCAGTGTGTGTGCTAAAGAAACAAAGGTGGAGCCACGAACGGTGGCCAGAAAACAGGCCAAGCAGCAGCAGCAGCATTCTGGTGCTCGTGCAGGTGATGAGCTCCGTCACCAGACATGCACGGAGCATGCCCAGAACGCGGACAGCCTGCGCGAGTCGCCACATGCGTGTGCGAGACACCCCGGGGGTACTGGGGAGACCGCATTCGATCTCCTGGGGCTGTCCGCCGCCTGTACTCTTTGATCCTCAAGTGCTAGGGGGGAGCGACGGCCCCTCTGTACAGTTTATCAACGATGGCTGCTTCTCCGTCGTCCTCCTCCCTCACCGCAACAGCCTGTGCTTTCCCTCCCTCCCTGGGTGCCGAACTACCCCTGTGGGCCAGCAAGACACAGCGAACAGAACACACTAGGCAGTACGAGTGAGAACAACTTCTGTTCTCACGACGCTTCCTTGTAGCAGCAGACACAGAAAATGAAAGTCAGGTAGTGGAAAGTACTGGGGGGAACAGAACAGAGTTTAAAAACACAACAAAACCCAGCAGGGGCCGCTATCTGCACTAAGGGACTGTTGGGGGTAGCCTGAAGAGTGGCGTTACAGCGAGACAGTTTCAGCGACCCATCTGTGAAGGTCTGAGGCCCACGATCTGACCCCAAACATTTCGACTTTCCCATCTCTAGCCCTGGAGGACGAGAACACGAGAGGAGCCTGCTAGATGCGGCCCCCAGGGAATCCGCAGGGCAAGCCACCCCGCGAACCACGCCCGCAGGTGTCGCAGGCAGGCTCCCGCAGGCAGCGGAGGTCCGCCCCGCGGCAGTGGGAGGCATGTGATGAGCAGGAAAGTATTTTTAAAAGTTGTACGTGGACTATGCTGCCTAAATGGTGAGCACGCAACAGGAACAAACCACGGAAGCCAAGCTTCCGCGCCTAGACTGCTGCTGTGATAAGACAGAAGAGCCACAAAACGATGGTGAGTCGCATCAGAAGGCACACAAGTACCTTCCCCCCAGTGCCTGCCTCAGGGCCTCTATCAATTTTAATTTCTTCACAGCGTTTATTTCAAAATGAAATTCTTACATATTTGTTCGTGTATCTATTTTCTGTTGTTCCTAGGAAAACGTCAGCTGCGCAGAGCGGGGATTCGGTCCCCGGCACCCAGAGCGGTACCTGACGCGGAGCACGTGCCCACGACCCGTGTGTGGAGTGAGCGAATGTAAGGGAACGAATGAGACAGGGACACACACACACTTGCTCGAAATAAAGAACTCTGGTCTCTGAGCCTCAAAATCTGCTTCTAAAAAATGACAGGTGATTACATAGTTTCTAAGTGCCTTCCAATTCTGTTATTTTATAAATTTCAGTAAATTTATAAATTTCAGGGTTCTGGAACCCTAGCATTTATTTGTCCCAAAATCTGACACCGAAGGAGAAATGTGTGAAGAAAAAGAGCAGAAAAATACAGGGAATGAAAAGGAGAAACGCTAGTATCCTTTGAGATCCAGTCCACCCTCTATAGCCGCCCTCTCCCTACCCCTTAACTCTAGATCGACTCAGGGAGATTTCATTTTATGGCTTAAGATGAGTTAGGGTCAAATAAAAACCTATCTACTCCCATTCCCCTTTTCCACCCCAGTAACTACTGCTGCTTCCTTATAGGAAATGAACCTGAAAATAAATACACAGTTACGGGAGAGTTAGCCCAGGGTCTGAATGGATTTTGGTCAAAGGCTAAGGATGACTAACATCTCTTCTGGTTTGGCCAGGAAAGGGGAAAAGGGAAAGGGAATTGAAAGCCAAAAGTGAAAGAAAGCTTGAAGGAAAGCTGAGGGGCAGGCAGGGCACGGGGGGAGCCGAAGACATCAGGGCCAGTGTGCCTTCCTTGCAGCTTGCATGGGGCCTGCCCCATTTATCTCCTTCTGTGATAAAGAGCCGGTGGGAAGGGTACAGAGGTGACTGTCCTATCCTCAGCGTGGGTGAGGGGACAGAGGACACAGTGAAGGGGACATACTATGCTGCAGACAGATACAAAGAGCAAGAGATCAGGGCTCTCTAAGTTTCTAAACCTGGGATCCGCCAACTACAGACGACCGAGATCTGGCCCCTGGCCGTTCTGTAAAGCAAGTTTCAGTGGAACACAGCCAGGCTCATCCTTCTACCTCTCTATCACCCTGACAGACATGGTATGGCCTGCAAAGCCTAGAATGTTTCCTATCTGGCCCTTCACAGAGAAAGTCTGTCAACCCTGACCTAACCATGTAAGCATCCGACCCCCAGACACTTAAGTCAGAGCAGCCAAATATTGCTGTAAAGCATCATGCCACTTCGGCCAGCTTTTCTAATTGCAAATTCTGCCTTTAACAGACATCACCTGTCTCCTTTGGGCAAATATGTTGGAGAAAGGGTTAAGTGAGGTTTCTTAATCTTGACACTTCCAACATCTTGAGCCAGATAATTCTCTACTGGGCCCTGCAGGATGCTTAGCAGCACCCTGGCCGCGATCCACTAAATGCCAACAGCACCCCCCTCTAGTTATGACAACCAAAGCTGTCCTCAAACACTGTCAGATGTTCCTTGGCGGGGGGGTACAAAAATCACCCCTCGTCCTTGGGAATTCGCACTAGGTTCAGTAAATAGAAAGAAAGAGGTCATGACCATGGGGGTGACGGGAGGGCTGGAAGTTATACACAGATTCCACTTACCTTGCGACCAATAATAGGCATCTTCCTGATGAGCTTAAAACATCTCTTTTTAAACCTTGACCATAAGCCTAAAAGAAACAAAGGGTTTTGTTATCTATTCAAATAAATTCCCACGGATAATGTATGAACTACTCAATGTGCCTCCTGCAATCTCACCTGCCTTCTGATCACAAAGGTAGTTTCTTTCTATTTTAAAAAACCTTGAAATTTAAATTGCCAAGTAATATATTTACATGGTTCAAAAATTTAAAAAAATTGGGAGGCCTGGGTAGCTCAGTCAGTTAAGCGTCCGATGCCTGGTTTCTCTGCTCAGGTCATGATCTCAGGGTCCTGGGATCAAGCCCCGAGTCGGACTCCACACTCAGCGCAGAATCTGCTTCAGATTCTCTCTCCCTCCTCCTCTGCTTCTCCCCCCGCTCATGTGTGCACGCGCTCTCTTTTTCTTTCTCTCTCAAATAAATGAAATCTTTTTAAAAAATTTTTTAAATTAATAAACACACGCAGAGTTAAAAGTTTCTCTCTCATCTATTCCCCAGACTTTCATCCTACCCTCAGGTAAACACTACTACTATTCACTTCTAGAAGAGCTATCTAGAATTTCTTTATGCTTATACAAGCAATAATAAAGATAAAATCTTATTTGTCCCACCCACCTTTTAAACAAAAGGTAGCATACTCTAGTACTATACTAGACCTTGATTTTCTACTTAGGCATATTCTCTTAAAGCTCAGTGCTTCCTCATTCATCTTTATTTATTTATTTTTTTTAAGATTTTATTTATTTGAGAGACAGTGCACGAGATGGGGGGAAGACAGAGGGAGAGGGAGAAGCAGACTCCCTGCTGAGCAGGGAGCCTGACACAGGGCTTGATCCCAGGACCCTGGGATCATGACCTGAGCAGAAGGCAGACATTTAACCGACTGAGCCACCCAGGCGCCCCCTCATTCATCTTTATAGCTCCAAAGTAGTCCATGATATGGATGTATCATAACTAATCTAACCTGCCCCTTCCTGATGGACACTTGGGTTATTTCTAATATGTCCTATTACCAACAACAGTGAAACAATAACCTTGCAGCACATACCACATACCTGATGGCATGCCTACAGCATGAATTCCCGGGAACAGAATGCTGGTTAAATGACATATGTATTTCAGAGCTGTGGACCTTCTCAAGGTTTTAGATGCCTAACACCTCTCTTCCCTCCCCGAAAACAAATGACCAAGCCATGCTTTTCTTCAGGATCTATGCTCTAGTCTCTCAGTCAACACACACCCTGACAACATTTCAACATTTTTTGGGCTTAAAAGGCCTTCGGTATCGTGGACACCAATCAGACTCCCTTCTGTCAGACAGCGCACAGGACAAATACGGAGTTCTGATCCTCTCCACTGCAATAATTATAAAGACATGGCATCTAAATAGACCATCGTAACTTTGAATGAATTTGCATTCAGTATAGAAGGCACCAGCTACAATCCAAAGGCAACTAAGGATCAAGCATTAATAACCTGCTGAAGGCCACGGATCACAGCAGCAACGGAGCAGGGATTTAACTGAGGTCTTAATCTTCCTAGCCCTAAACCCCCAGGACTCTATGCTGCTTCAAACACAGAACAGAAATTCTCCGTTATCCCAAATGAGTCTATAAGGAATCCAGACCTAGCTTCTGTGCAGGCAGGAAATGAATATGACGTTTTACCACATTCTAGGAGATGGAGACATTCCAGCTTCCCTGGCCAGTGGAGCACTCTGCAACAAGCGCAGACTGTCTGTGCCCCGTTAGTACTGACTACATGATGCCTTGCATCTTTACTGGCTGCAGCCCTGCCTTTCCCCCTCGCCCACAGTGCCTAGCGCTAGAGTCAACGCTCCGTAATGTCTGGGACAAAACCAGGGAACTGATACCCACACTGAATAAGAAGACAAAGGGATTGAGATCACTTGTTTGTAGTTACTTTTTATTTAAATTTTCGAGTATTTCCTTTCAGTCCTACGTTCTGCACATGAAACACATAGCTGCGATCTTATAGTATGGACAACGCTGTGCCCTCTTGTCACAGCATTTGCTACATTAAAGATCCTTCCTAAAAAAGTTTTTTTAAGTATTACCATAATAGGCCATCAAATGAGTATAACGTAGCGTTGGATATTTAAGCTGCTTATTATTTGACCATTTCTAATAATGTTAAAGCTGTAAAGATTCAGAAAACTTCCTTATTTAACAGATGAAGTAATTAACTAATGAGGAAGAATAAGGTTGAAAACTCAGTAAATGGGAGTCACTTGTCCAGAAGTACAGTCATATGGCTAGGAGGAGGAGGACAGAATAGACTGTGTGCAAGCTGTGAGATTAAACAGGACAGGTAAAAAGAAGAGAATACAAGATCAGAGATGGAGAAATTAGAAATGAAGAGATCATGTGGTCATGACCTAAAACGATGATCTCAAAAGTAAAAGTCCCCTGAGGTACAGAAAGAAAAGTAATCAGTGTTTATTGTAGTGTTTTAAGGTAATAAAATAGGAAATGCAGTGTGAGGACACCAAAGCATGGCTCTTTACAGTTGACAAATTCCTTTCACACAAACGATGCCTCTCAATACTCACATTACCCTATGAGTAAGTAAGGCGGGTGACACTTAGGCCTATTTTACTATGAGGAAACAGGCTAAGAGAGTTTAAGGGTGTTGCTCAAGGTTTCACGGCTAGAAACTGGGAGAGTGTGTCACCTCCTCCCACCATATAACTCCGATTCCTGTTCATGAACTATGGACAATCCCACAGTTAAGTCAACGTCAAGGAGTAACGATATGCGCTGATATCGCAGAGCAGAATTAGGGGCGAGATAACACGGCAGAGAGCTGCTGACCCCTGCCCATGCTCTCACCCCCATCCTCCTGCCGCTTCCAGTTCTTAACTGCCCCAGTGTCCATCCTGTGTTCCAGAATTATCTCTCATCTTAGGAGCGTATTCAGAGTTTGAAGATCAGCAAAATTTATCACTAGTCCAGACTTTAAGACTCCTCTGGGGCAATGTGCTAAAAATAACTCGACTGTTCAGTGATGAGGACAATGCCTCTCCATGAGCAAGGTACTGAAAAAATGGCAATGCTATCAAAGTTATCTCCCATCCAAGTACTAACCAGGCCCGACCCTGCTCTAGAGGGAAGACATTTTGATCGGTGTCTAAAATTCAAGTTAGAAGTTACAAAATAAAAAAGTGTATTGTGTGTACATGTGTTAAACTATAGGAAATTGCTGATATTCAAAAATGTTGACCTACAGAAATGACATTTTGTATGTCTGCTTCGACTGGATTCAGATATAGAAAAAAGACACATATGTGTAAATAGTGGTTCGCTCTAGAGAGCAAGCTTTTCATTTCGTTCTTATGGATTATTGGTATTGCGTAATTTTCTGCAATGAACATGTCCTACTTTTGTAATAAGAAAAAACATATTAAAAAGGACTTAAATAGCTCAGAGTTGGGCTTACAAAGATTTCCATGGCGCATACCATCAACATATCGCTACTGGTAATTTTCTCATGGAATGCATGGAGACCAGCACATTGTGTTTGGAACAAGGCAGCTAAGTAAGTACCAGGGCCTCAGGTGGTTGTGCTTCTACTACCGGGTGGGCAAAATGCACACAGGCACCGTGGCCCACAGAACTAAAGACGGAAGTCAATACCTAAAGTGAATACTAATCATAGCAAAGAAATATAAATCTCAAGATCTGTAACCTTACGTTGGTTTTAACAAACGCACCACCTTAAAAGGAAAAGTACACAGAATGGTGGCCAGCAGGAGCTGGGGGGGAGGGGATCATGGGGAGTTATCGTTCCATGGGTACAGAGTTTCAGTGGGGGATGCTGAGAAAGTTCTAGAGATAGATGGTAGGAATGGTTTTGCAACAACGAGAATGTACTTAAAAATGAGTAAGACAGTAAATTTTATGTACATATATTTTATCACAGTAAGAAAGAAAGGAAGAAAAGTCTATTTATTGCTACTCCTTAGAGTCCTCTGGAATAAGTTACTTCACCTGGAAGGACAAGATGGAGGGCTTTCCAGAGCAGAAAGATACGGGTTGTACCCCTTTCCAAACCACAGAGCAGATGCAGCAGAAGGGTTAGTTATCAGAGTTTATGAGGAAACCTTGCAAGGACTAGGAAGAGGAACTGAGGACAGGGTTTTTACAGCTGGAATGGACTAAAATGTAGACAGGGCAATCAGGTCTCATTCCCACCTACATTAAGTGCAATGTTTACTATGCCTTAACTGCAACGGTTACTAGAACGGCTCAGTGGCTATCTGCAGGGTAAAGAGATGAAACAGAATCTGGCTTCTAAGTTAACCTTCCGGGGTGGGGGTGGGGGGCAGAAAAGCAGAAAAAGTACAGTTAAAGAGCCCCTTCAAACAGATGTTATCAGGGAAGCAAACAGTCATGGCCATTAAAATTTGTTTAAGAACAAATGAGACATGACAAGTGACTCTCTTCAATGTTAATGGTTTTTCATCCCCAGGAAGTTAACTCTGGTACCCTACACTAAGGGTGGGGAAGGGGTGCAGAGGAGAGTTATCAAACACCCACCACCACTCCTACTTTACTTACGAAGCACAACCTGCAGGGGAAACAATTCACAAGGAGGGAACATGCAAGCCGGTCTGGCAGGGGAGGAAGGGTGCCCAGGACCTTAGGAAGGATGGAGGACTTACAGACTCCTCACTAACAGACTTCTCACCTTCTTCTGCACTCCCTGAGAAGTGGCCTCCTCTTCCCCACGTCAGTTTGGCTCCCTGAGTCACTACCCAGGAAGTTCATAGTGTGCTGTCCCCTGACATCAGAAGTTTAACTCCAGGAGGACAGGGACCCTGTATGACTTCTGTAGACATCCCCAGAGCCCAGCACAGTGCCTGGCACACAGCACATACTCACAGGGTCACTGCATGAGTGCTGTTCCAATTTCACATAATCTGTATTGAAAAGATGGCCTAAAATGAACGCAATGAATTCCTGCTTGGGGAACTCCAGGGTATACAATTATGTCCTAGGCAAGAAACTAAACCTGAGAAAGGTTTAAGCCATGCTCTGAGATACCTGTGGATCCTTACAATGACTAATTTCTCAGGAAGCTTTTATGCAAGCTGCAACTCCAGAAAAATCAACAAAAGCAGCTATAGATACATTAGAGTAGCTATTGTAACTTTACGTATAGAGTCCTACTATAACTTTATGGTCAGAAGAAGACAATGTCCCACTTCCCATTTAAATAGATTTTAAAAATCAGAACCAAACCAGAAGGCAAGCAATTAGTCCAATCCATGAGTTCTAAAGCTGGTGAGATTCCACTGTACCTTTCCAGAGGAGAGTGGGCAGTATACTTACTCTCTGGCTGGAAGACAAAATCATATGCCCAGACTATCAGCAGGGTGCACAGGACACTCCAGGCAATGAGCTGCCAGGGCTCATACTTGGTGCAATGTCCATTTACATAATTCTTGGCCTTTGTGCAATATACTTCCAAAATCTCAAAGTAGGGCTCAAAAGCCTTCTAGAAATACAAGAGAAAAAGAGAAACATGACATTCAGAGAGAGAAAAGTCTGTTCTTCGTTTGTTCCTCTGCTCTCATTTTTCAAGGGCAAGGCCACTCATGATCTGGCCCCACCCCAGCAATAATCTTATCTTCCTCCACAGTCCTCAAAGCTTCTGCTCCAGTGGTACACTGCCCCTTAGAGTCAGGTGGACTTTGACAAGGTTGCTGATCTTCTGCCCAGTCTATAAAATAGAAGGTTCAGCTGGATCATCATTTCAGCCCTGAAGCTTTTCTGTGCCTACAGTATTCATCGTCCCACTCTCTTAACTCCAAAGAGCCCATCCTACCCTCCTTCTCTACTCCATTTGAAGCCTTCCCATCCTCTAACCCAGGGTCAGCAGATTGTTTCTGTAAAAGTCCAGAGAGGAAATGTCTCAGGCATCACAGACCAGCTGGTCTCTGTTACAAGGATCAACTCTGCTTCTGCAGCACAAACACTGCCCCAGCCAGCGGGAAACCAATGACTGTGGCCACGTTCCAACAAGTTAATTATAGATGTCAAATCTATATTGCATAGAATTTCCCGTATCACAAAATATTCTTTTTATGAAAACAATTTTAACAATGTAAAATATCATGCTTAGCTCACAGGCTGTACAGAAACAGGCAGCAGGCCAGGGGTAGCCCATGGGCCACAGTCTGCCAATCTTTGTTCTCACGCCCAGCTGGACTAACAAACATTTAGAGCCGGAGACCGTATCTTATCACTATGTGTATCCCTAGCAATAGCCAGCGCAAGCAAGAAAAAAGTCCTCTCCCCTGATCATTTACCAGATACCCCACTCATGAGAATGAATCTCTCCCGTTAAACTCTCCTCAAGTCTCCCCTTGCGCCTCCCCACCGAGCCCAGCAGCAGGTGGCCTGCACTCAGCCTACTCATCTGTTTTTACCTCCCTCACTCCATGCTTGAGTCCTTGAATGCTGATCAGATCTGAGTCATCGCTGCAAGCCCCCACGGTGGCGGTACAAAACAGGTTCATCTGATAGTTTGTTCCTCACTCACTTATTCAGTGTTTACTAAGCATCCTCAGTGGTTAAGGCATTAAGTTGGGGGAGCCCTAAGGTAAACATCACAAGTTTCTGCTCTCACTGAGCTTACAATCTAATGGGAAAGGTGTGTGTGTGTGTGTGTGTATGCACAAACATACACATGAAAACATACACTAGCAGACACATACATGAACAAATAATTCAAATTCTTCAGGATAAAAAGTATTTAAAGGGGCGCCTGGGTGGCTCAGTCAGTTAAGTGTCTGCCTTCTGATCAGGTCATGATCCCAGGGTCCTGGGATTGAGCCCCGCGTCCAGCTCCCTACTCAGCGGGAAGCCTGCTTCCCCCTCTCCCGCTGCCTGCCCACCACCCCCCCATCATGCTCGCTCTCTCTCTCAAATAAATAAATAAAATCTTTTTTTAAAAAAGTATTTAAGTAAAGTGCTAAGAGAGACCACTAAGAAAGGCCTGTCTAACTCTCCCTGACAGGAGACGGGGAAGATATTATTAAAAGGGTAAAAGAACTATCAAAGAAAATTCTCTTGGCAGAAAAGTTAAGAGAAAAAAAAAAAGTCATAACCGGGAAGAGAGAAGAGGAGCTATAAATGCATAAGAAAAGTCTAGGAATGGCAAAAAAAGTTCGGTGTAGTGAGAGCAGCGATGGGGACAGGGAGCTACATGTGTCATCCGTGCTAGACCCCCAGCACACAGCGCGCTCCATGAACACCCGGACGGTGGTGGCGACCGAGCGTGTGCGTGAACACATTAATCAGAGAATGGAGGCTGGCAGAAGTGCACTAGGTCCAGATTAAAAATGGTCTTAAAAAAAACCATGGAGAGTGGGAATATAATTTGACAGGCATTTTTTGTAAAGCAATTTGTCAGTGTTTACTGGCATTTTAAATGTATATTCATTTTGACCCAGATATTCCACTTTTTGGTATCTACATGCTTTTCAATACATACAAAGAGACAGGTTCAAGGATATTCATTTCAGTCTTCTTTGTAACAGTGAAATACAAATATCACAAATGTCCATTCAAGGACGAATGGTTAAATAATCTATAATACACACACTTTATGTATTCATACTATGCACCATTTTTAAAAAGATAGATCTAAATGAACTACATAGAAAAATTTCCAGAACACAGTGTTGAGTGTAAAAAAAAAAAAAGCAAATTGCAGAACAACAACAGCAAACAAAAGGTTGTTAATCAGGAGAATACATTTTTTTTTTTTTTAAAGATAACTTGATGGGAGATGAAGGAAAGGAAGACAGAGGTCAGAAACACAAATCTCAGTTAAGAGGACTGCTGAAACAGTCCAGGGGAGAAACAAACTAGGTTTGACCTTAAGCAGTACGACACTGGGGCTGAAAAGCAGCACGGATTAAAAACCCTTTTTGGAGTATGGAGGTTCCTCAAAAAGTTGAAAACAGAGCTACCCTACAACCCAGCAATTGCACTACTGGGTATTTACCCCAAAGATACAAACGTAGTGATCTGATGGGGTACGTGCACCCCAATGTTTATAGCAGCAATGTCCACAATAGCCAAACTATGGAAAGAGCCAAGATGTCCATCGACAGATGAATGGATAAAGAAGATGTGATGTATATACACAATGGAATATTATGCAGCCATCAAAAAACCCGAAATCTTGCCATTTGCAACGACGTGGATGGAACTAGAGGGTATTATGCTAAGCAAAGTAAGTCAATCAGAGAAAGACAAGTATTATATGATCTCACTGATACGAGGAATTTGAGAAACAAGACAAGAGGATCATAGGGGAAGGGAGGAGAAAAATGAAACAAGATGAAACCAGAGAGGGAGACAAACCATGAGTGACTCTTAGAATCTCAGGAAACAAACTGAGGGTTGCTGGAATGGTGGGGGGTAGGAAGGATGGGGGGGTGGGTGATGGACATTGGGGAGGGTATGTGCTATGGCGAGTGCTATGAATTGTGTAAGACTGATGAATCACAGACCTGTACCTCTGAAACAAAAAACACATTCTATGTTAAAAAAAAAAAAAAAAGATAGTAGGAAGGGAAAAATGAAGGGGAGAATCGGAGGGGGAGACGAACCATGAGAGACTATGGACTCTGAGAAACAAACTGAGGGTTCTAGAGGGGAGGGGTGTGGGGGGATGGGTTAGCCTGGTGATGGGTATTAAAGAGGGCACGTACTGAATGGAGCACTGGGTGTTATACGCAAACAATGAATCATGGAACACTACATCAAAAACTAATGATGTAATGTATGGTGACTAACATAACATAATAAAATTAATTAAAAAAAAACCTTTTTGGAGGTGGCACAAACAGCGTTTGCTAACTTCATAGATACAGGAAGCACAGAGTGGGAAGAATAATTCCAAATGTTCAAGTTTAAGTCTGAGAGAGCAGGTGAGTGGTGTCACCACCAACCCCAGCAGACTAGAAGAGAAAGGGAGATTCTGAGATAAAGATAATGATACTGGTTTGAGTTATGTTCCTGTTGGATATCTACCTGTAGTGTTCTAGTAGAAGCATGAAAGCTTAGGAGGACAGGTACTCAACGAATGTTTATTGAAAACATTTCTTCTTTTTTTTTTTTTTAAAGCTTTTATTTATTTATTTGACAGAGAGAGACACAGCAAGAGAGGGAACACAAGCAGGGGGAGTAAAAGAGGGAGAAGCAGGCTTCCCGCCGAGCAGGGAGCCTGATGCGGGGCTCGATCCCAGGACCCTAGGATCATGACCCGAGCTGAAGGCAGACGCTTAACGACTGAGCCACCCAGGCGCCCCTACTGAAAACATTTCTATCCTTAGCAATTAGGCTGCAGTATAAGGTCATTAACATCAGGCAAGTGCTTGGTTCCCTAGAGGGCTATCCACGGAAACACAGCTTATCTGCAACCCCCTCTTAGTTCTTAGCCATTCCCCAGAGCCCACTGTTGCTATCAACAACCTCAATCCTACACAGCAGTCACAGTGCCGGTCAGGACCTGGGGAAGACCAGAGGCGTCTACCCATCATCAGAGGTGTGTCATGATTTCCATCATTATAAAGAATCTTCTAGTGTTAAGGCTAGGATAAAACCAAATGGTTAAATAGTGTATACGGGGGGGGGGGTGGGCACCTGGGTGGCTCAGTTGTTAAGCATCTGCCTCCAGCTCAAGTCATGATGCCAGGGTCCTGGGATCGAGCCCCACATCGGGCTCCCTACTCGGAGGGAAGCCTGCCTCTCCCTCTCCCACTCCCTCTGCTTGTGTTCCCTCTCTCTGTCAAATAAATAAAATCTTTAAAAAAAAAAAAAATAGTGCATATGGGCTGCCTGGTTGGCTCAGTCAGCAGAGTACTGCAACTCTCAGTCTCAGGGTCATGAGTTCAAGCCCCACACTGGGCATGGAGCCTACTTTAAAAAAAAATAATAATAATAAATGAATGAATGAATAATGCATACGAATGGGATGACAGAAGAAATAATCATGCAGATTAGCTTTCCTCCAGTGATACTAGCTCCTAATTCACCCAGAAAATAGAGCTTACCGAGGTCAAAAGATGCCTGTAGATATTGTCAATTTCTCATAGCACATAACAAAAAGTAATATAACTAGTATCAGGGAGAGAGCAAAGAATCAGCAAATGCAAACTGTGTTAATTTCTACAAAGCCTATTAAGATATGAAGGCATTCCTTGATAACATTTATAAAATTACATTCAGCGAGAATTTATTTTCTTGGTAATTGCTCTAAGAAGATAATGGGAGTCCTTAAATTCCAAGTCCTTAAATCTATCTCCTTAGGAAGAAATCTATTTCTATATTCTCCTTCTCCAAAGACAGAATGTCGCTGGCCTTGGATAGGTCCTAGTAAACTGTGTAGACAACTAGATGGTCACAGAAATTACATGTCCTGGCCTCAGCCCAAGGTCCTTCTGGTTACTACAAACAACCTAGGTTCCGTCCCCAGTGAATAAGCACCTCACAGCACTAACAGCTCCCTGCTTTATAGGGCTCCATGGGCTAATGCATGCTATCTCCTTGGAAAAAAGGATGAGGCAGCTCCTTGGGGCCTTGCACACGGCCCAAGCCCCAGGCTGGGGCCTGACGCAACACCACAGCCCTAGAGAAGCATACAATCCCAATGCTGAAGGGAACCCTAGAGATCAAGCCCATATTCGCAGTTCACAAACAGAGGCCCCGCGGTGAGACAGCCTCGTTAAGCCCAGGCCTCCGACTCAGGGTTCAGGGTTCTTTCCATCCTTCATTCTAAGTGTGCACGGGTGGAGGGTCACTTAACACATTACCATCCAGTGCCATCCCAAGAGTTTCCTTCTCACAATTTACGTTTTAGGTGGAATCTACCCTGGATATATATACAGTTCAGAACAAACTAAAACTGGAGAGGTGTGTCATGACTACAGAGACAGAAACAGCACAAGAACGTAATAGTATTATAACGACTACTTCCCACCATGTCTTCCTGCTTACAGAAATACATTTTTTTTGGTCTATATACACCTACATATATATTAATAGTTAATACTAAAGCTTTTATTTATTTCAACCTAATCCACATACTGTCTCTGGAAACACAAGAACCAAGGACGGTCATCTGTGAAGGCCACTAGCTTGCCGTGCCCCTCCAGGCAAATACTTCGCCAATGTGTGCATCCACGCTTCATCTAGAGGGACACAGGATAACAGTCACACAAGAAATAAATTGTGTCTGTATAGATGTGCACCTGTGGGTGTGTGTGGGTACATGTGGGCATGGATCTCCAACCCTCAGCAGAGCAGTTTTGGTAAAATTTCCACAAGTAAAGCATTCCTTCCTCCGTATCAGATTGGGAATATATTCCTCTGGAGGAAAACCAAAACAAAACACTCTGCCCACTGAATATATATAAAATGATGACAAAGAATACCATAAATCTTTTTAAAGTGCAATATTAAAACAGAAAAGAAAAACCTCAGTAATATAGATTTGAAATAGTAACTACTTTAAGGAGCTACTGTCAAAAACACATGAGTAAACTAACCCGCCTTTCTCTTCTTATTCATTTCCATTTCCCATCTAATAATTAAGTTTTAGCTGATGCCTATAAGACGTCAAAATAATAATCCTAATCATTATTAGACAAAAGGCGGCTGCTAGGATTTATGGGAATTTAGTGGCCCTTTTAGTCCCAATCATATTGCACTCTTCGAATCCCCAAATCACTTCAAGGGACCAAGACACTTTCATAAAAGTAACACAATAGCGGAAGTCTACAAATTCTGTAAATTTGGGACATGTTATTTTTTATTTTTATTTTTTTTTTTTTTAATTTTTTTAGAGAGGGAGGAGGAGATGGGAAGGGGGAGAGGGAGAGAGAGAACCTCAAGCAGGCTCCACGCACAGCTTGGAGCCCGATGCGGGCCTCAATCTCACGACCCTGAGATCATGACTTGAGCCAAAGCAAGAGTCATATGCTTAACCAACTGAGCCACCCAGGCACCCCTGCATGTTACTTTTTAGACCATGGGGTTTCATGCTTTTCCTTTTTTTTTTTTAAAGATTTTATTTATTTATTTGAGAGAGAGAGAGAGAGAGAGAGAGGACACGAGCAGTGGGAGGGGCAGAGGGAGAGGGAGAAGCAGACTCCCTGCTGAGCAGGGAGCCTGATGCGGGGCTTGATCCCAGGACCCTGGGACCATGACCTGAGCCGAAGGCAGACACTTAGCTGACTGAGCCACCCAGGCGCCGCCGGTTTCACACTTGTCCAACCCAGACCCGTGGAAGTGTATTTTACAACCATCTAGTACACACTGCAACAGAAAGATATGAAACCAAAACAAAGGTTTCCAAAATAAAACCTAGCAGTTCATTACTTGTGATGCATGTACATTTTTTTCTCTATTTCCTCTTTCTTTTTTTAAATGTCCCAACCACTAAATTGATTCTGCCTCCCTCTGAATGGATCACGGCCTTCAGGTTTAAAAGCCTCACTGTGATCTACTCCCGGCTTCTTTAAATGCAGAATGTAATGCAGCCAAGGGTGTTAACACGGAGGCATTTTGCACTCTACACAATCTCAGTGCTTTTTGCACTTAAGATTTATTCTCTTAACATTTTTGTGAGGCCCGGGATTGTGATGTCATGAGGGAACGGTCGGTCGAAGAGATGCAGAATCCTTCCGTCACGGGTTCCTTCCCTACTGGTACCAGCCCACAGCTGCTCCCAATGACTGCTAACTCTTTCGGTCCTCAAATCCCTCCATGAGAAAAGGTTCCATAGACAAACTTCCCTCGGTGGCACTATCCACACCCTCCCCCCCCCAAAAAAACCTCTTTGAAAACTAGGACTGCACCTGACGAACTGCCAACTAGGCAGTGATATTTCTTCCACAGCGATTTTCTTAATGAACAATGAATACCAGAAGAAACACTCTAAGAATGAATAGGACTAAAAGAGAAAAACCATCTGGCAGACGTTTGTCCAGAGCCACACTGCATGGTGCTTCCTTCCCCGGAGCTAATACAAATAACAACAACAACAACACAAATAACACCTCGCAGGGCGAACCGTCTGTACTCACTCTATCCAAGAGCCGGGGCGTCCCAGCTCAGGCGGCCCCCAGCGCGGCTTCCCACACTCCCCGAGCAGACCTTGGGGCAACGCTGCCCCCGCCACACACTTGCCTCCTGCTCTTCACGTTTTCTGCCACACGACAATGGTTTCCTGAGCACCTACTACACACATGGCGCTATTTTACAGGGATCCAAGATCACCAGTTTGTTTCACTTAAAACTGTCTCTTCCCTTCAAAACTCAAAGATTGGGTGACGCCCTGATCACAGAGGGAATAAAATGAAGAAGGAGAAGGCCAGAGGGGCCGTGATAAACATGTACAAGGAAGGGTGAAGCACTTAAAGGCACTAACTCAGAATACCTGGTGATATTTATATAACTTAAAATTTTAACCGGCTTTCACGTTATTTTATGTGTACTTTACAACCTCATGAGGTTCTCAGGTTAAGAATGAACGGTTTCACGGGGCGCCTGGGTGGCTCAGTTGGTTAAGTGTCTGCCTTCGGCACGGGTCATGATCCCAGGGTCCTGGGATCGAGCGCCACGTCAGGCTCCCTGCTCAACTGGAAGTCTGCTTCTCCCTCTCCCTCTGCCCCTCCCCCTGCTTGTGCTCTCTCTCGCACTCTCTAATAAATAAATAAAAAAGAATAAACAGTTTAAAAAAAAAAGAACGAACAGTTTCTTCACTTCATAGGTGGTAAAAACTGAAATCAAGAAAGGTTAAGTTTGTTCTACAGCAAAGTAATAAGGAGCAAAGTCAGGACTAAAACACAGGACTTCACACACTCAGAGTTGAATTCCAAGGCGTCCTGAACCATCTCTTAGGGCTCCACAACATTAACATATCTAAGCATTAACTGGAGGGGTATGACCTAAAAGAAGAGTACTCAAGAAAACCAAAATGCTGTGAGGCCAAGCAGAGGAACCAACAAGTTATTCCAATGTACGTTCTCCTTCCTGATCCTCCCACATCAAAGAAAATCAGGCTAAAGATCAAAGAAAAACATTCCCACTGTCAGAATGATTGACTCTACCAATAATTTCTGAACAGAGACATGGATTCCCTGCCAAAGAAAATGTAGCAATTTTGCTCAGTTGATCATGACCCAGCACAAAGCCTACTAAGGTTTTCTGGTCAAAACTAAAGTGCCCACGAACTAGTTTCCCTAGTTTTCTTCTTCGCTTGCTCGTCCAAATGAGGACTGCCGGCCACAACACAGACCTGGGTTCAAGTGTAAGTCTGTCACTCACAGAAGGAAAAATTCAGAACAGTGATTCCTAACAATTATCACTGTGGAGTCATTGTGAAATTGGGCTTCTGGAAAGCTACCTTTCTACAAAAGGTTCACCTTCCTATCACAGCACAATGACTTCTTTGCATTTCCAGTATGCCTCAATTCAGGTTATTTCTCAAGAGTCAATCAGGGCCAAACGGCTTTAACCAATTGCACTGTGAGTTAACTCGTCCCAGAGGCAGAGCGCTCAACCCTGGTGGGGGAGAATAACCAAGTAACTGTCTTCATACTTGACCTCCCTTATGGTACCAAGTGCTGATAAGAATACAAACAACAGGGGCACCTTGGTGGCTCAGTCATTAAGCGTCTGCCTTCGGCTCAGGTCATGGTCCCAGGGTCCTGGGGTGGAGCCCCGCATCGGGCTCCCTGCTCTGCAGAGAGCCTGCTTCTCCCTCTCCCACTCCCCCTGCTTGTGTTCCCTCTCTCGCTGTGCCTCTCGCTGTCAAATAAATAAATTAAAAAAAAAAAAAAAAGAATACAAACAACAGCGAAGGCATAATTTTTATATCTCCTACAACACCTTCAACACAGCAGGGACGCAACATTTATTTATTCAACTGAAGTGAAATCATTATAATACTGCACACACTTGGGACTGCCCTGTAAGATCCTAGGGAAGATTCTGCCTCGCCTCTCCCACATCTCTCCTGGTGGCAGTGGCTCGAACCCGCAGAGCACAATGGCTGGTATTTGTAACCAGACCGCACACATCGGCACCGTTCAAATAGAACTCACAAAGAACTCACAAGATACATCATGTCATCGGCCGCCAGAGCCAACAGGGAGGTTAAAGACCAGTCCATGACCACTCTCCGTCCCTCACAGAGGAACACAATGAAGCCCGAAGGTCACACAGCTTCCCCATATGTTTCCTTTGTAGAATAATTGACTTAACATATTCCTGAGACTCAGTCACCAAACTTAGTGGCTATCCATCTTTTAGATGAGTGTAAAACATCTCCAAGCATTCCCGGAAGTGTTAGTGAGGGCCCAGCCACGTCAGTCCACAAGACCAACTCATTGCTCCAGGCTAATATTTATTCTTAAGCCAAATACTAATGAAAATCAAAATCTCCCACCCTGCAATGCTGCAGAGAAAAAGCAATTTGTTTTCCTCTTCCCTCCACTTTCTTTACATCTAATACAACTACACACTTCACCACTCAATATTCCCGAAGAGCCAGAAATCCGAGCTTTAAAGCAGGAGTGGGCTGCTGAGGAAAAGAAGACCTGTCTTACCGAGTTCACCCGCTGCCTTAATGTCTTAAGATCAGAGGGTACTTAAAGCCTGGGACTCAGGTTAACTAAGAGTTAAAATACAGAAGACACCAAAGAGTTAATGTAGTCACTCTTATTCCACTTCTGCCCTAAAAACAGAAAACAAAGCAAATTACATCTGGTTCTCTTTCATATCACATTCCACAGAACTTCAAAGTGCAAAATAAACAGGTAAGAAAACACTATTGTTTTTAGAACCTTAAAAGGCATTAAAGTTTATCAGCAAAACCAGATCACAAGCCCAAAGGAAAAACTCCCTTGGGTCATTAAAGAAGTAAGAACTGAGCAACAAAACCAGTCATTTGACTGCATTACAGAAATGTTAGAAGAGACTGAATCATCATTTCTTAGGTGGTAAAGACCAAACCATATACTTCCTCCAAAATTCCACTACATGCATTAAGTTCATCTCAACGAGCTTAACGGTCCATGTTTTCCCTTCTAGCCACGCCTCAAGAGTAGAGGTATAGCTCAGTACTACTCCACAAACATTTACCAAGTCTAATTGCGCTATGCTTAGCTCCGGAGTATTCAGGCAAAGCACCTGACCATCACTGAGACATAATCTTGGCCTCAGAAAGGGGACAGATGTGCAGTGTTAGAAGTGTACCCATGGAAAATCAAAGCTTCTGGGTTCATAAACGCTGACAGCCCTAAACACTGCCAAACAAGTGCGTAAATTCTGTATTTATTTACTTGTGGGCAGGGCAAGACACCGAGTGAAGACTGATGCGGATTCTGTCACTGAAGACTCGGAGCCCTTCTCTCCTGTGACGCATCAAGAAAGGCACCCTGTGAACTTCAACCAGGAGAGGATGCTGACATGTAGGAAACCAAGTTCAGTAAGCAGAGGAACAGGCTGGTGGGATGCTGAGATAAGAGCAATTACAGGTTTCTTTGCTAAATACATTCTCACCCAAAGGCAAGGAGGCGGCGTGGGGAAGGTCTACTCAACTTGACGGCTATGAACTCCCAGAGCCTCTTACGGTAAGTAGCTAAATGTGCACATACACAGAAGCTACCTTTCAAAGTACAAAAGGAGTTCACTATGCTCTGGGCAATTAACAGGAACTCCTTAGATTACAAGCAAGGACCAGCAGAAATCATGCCGTATTCTTCACACACAAAGGGGAAGTCTTGACTGCCCTGCGCATACCGCAGCTGGGGAAGAAGTCATATGGGCTTCTCCCTTCCCATCCTTATTTACTAATAGGATTTCTACCTTTGTCACTGAGTTCAAATGCCTACACTTCCCAAATTATATTTATAGAAATCTCCATTTCAATCATCATACTGCTATTAGAGATAAGAAACACTGAATATGTGCTAGGAAGTGTAACCTAAGTTAAGTTGCAAAGGCTACTTCTCTGGAGATTTCTAACATGTAATCTTATTCAAAAGCACAAACCAAAGACCCATCCCCGGGTCTCTGACGGGCCATCAACTGATATAAACACCCTCTGGAAAATCTGCCTTCAAAATCTAGTCACAGAGGAGCTACTTTTCTAAAACTGAAGAAGCGTCTAAATTTAACATTAACACTCAGGAAAGTTTCTGACTTTTTTGATAATCTGTTGAAAGTACAGAAGAAGATATGTGCTTCCAATGGAAAATTATACATTATCTAAGGCCTCCCTCTTGGTTACCTGATTTTGACTATAAGGAAATGATTGTACAACTCTGTAAGTTGTATATAATTACAGCAATTCAAACTATCCTTCATCTATAAACATGTAAAATCTGCCAGGTCTGGTAATGGTTCCAACTGACTTCCCTCTCCACTAGGGAAGAAACCAGTTTGGGTGCTGTTTATGTATTCATTTTAATATTCCTGATCTATAAATGTGTCTGTTCTTTGGACCTTTCCTCTGAACTGGTTATAACATCTGCCTGGTTTCCTCATTATAAGCAAAATAAAAATTTTAATGTGTGTTCATTTTATATTTGTACCAGCATCATGATTTTACCTTTTCTGAAAATTATGTTTTAACAAAGGCTAAAACCTGTAGGTCCCCAAACGCCCCCACCAAAAAATGTCTGGGAACATGAAACTGCAAATAATTACAAAGGGTTCAGGACATCCTGAAGGCCAGTCATTGGGGTCCATATTCCCCAGGTTAATAAACCCCTCTTCAAAATGAGTCATAGAAGTAGCTTTCATATGACAAAGTATCCTATTATATGTAGAGTAAACCCAAGCCCCCCATGTTGCCTGTAGGTGAGAACTATTATCCATTACTTAAAATCCTCCAGGAAAAGCCTTATGACTATAATAAAAAGGAATGAAATTCTGATCCAAGCTACAATATGGATGAACCTTCAAAACATCATGCTAAGTGAAAAAAGCTAATCACAAAAGACCCGACACTATAGGATTCCATTTATATGAAGTGTTCTGCATAAGGAAATCTACAGACAAAAAGTAGTTTGGGGGTCGCCTATGGCTGGGGGACTGGGAGGACATAAGGAAGTGACTGCTGAGACATGGAGTCTCTTCTGAAAATGTTCTAAATTGTGGTGATAGTTGCACAACTCTGTGAACATAGTGAAAACCAATGAACTGGATGCTTTAAAAAAAAAAAAAGGCATTATGACCCAGCAGTTTCATTTATGTTCACCAAATGTTCTCTCAGCTAAGACGAACCACCTAAGATTCACAGGCTTTCTTTAAAAAACGAAACAAGGGGCGCCTGGGTGGCTCAGTTGGTTAAGCATCTGCCTTCGGCTCAGGTCATGATCCCGGGGTCCTGGGATCGAGCCCCGCATCGGGCTCCCTGCTTCTCTCTCTGCCCCTCTCCCCCGCTCATGCTCTCTCTCTCTCTCTCTGTCTGAAATAAATAAAATTTTTAAAATAAATAAATAAATAAAAATAAAATAAAAAATGAAACAAAACAAACCCCAAAAACCCAAAGGCCTTTCTAAAAAAAAGTTCCCATACGGGCTATATAAACAACAGAAACCCTGAAGTTCCAGAAAAAGAGAGTAAAGCTTTGGACTCCAAAGGAAAGCAATCCTAACTAAGTATCTAAAAATAACTTAGAAATCTGTAGAGCAATTATGTATAAACTAGACAAAGCAGGTCATTATTGCCTAAAAGTATATATTTTTAAGAGTCTATAAATAGAATTATTAACTGCTAAAATGATGAATTTTTAAAAAAATACTTTCTCCCTTGGCAGCTCATAAACACGTACTCCAGCCACTACCGAGGGTATGGGAAAGGGACAGCCAGCTTTGGGCGCTGTTAACCGACACTCATCACCACTCCTGGGGACTCACTGAGCGTCAGAGACAGCTGTGGTGCCCTCCAAAGTCTGGACCAGTGATCAGAGGCTTCTACTCTAATTTTAGCTCTGTGTGACCTCTGGCCCATGACCGAGCCTCTATGCAGCTGGATTTTGCTCATCTGCAAAAACAGATGCCATTGTTACAATTCAACAAAAAGTTTACAAGACAAAAAAGATACACTCATCTGTCTACTCACAGGTTGTTGTGAATATTCAATGCAGTCAGGTAGTAAGAGATTGACTGCAGATAATAAATGCTTACCAAATATTTGATGAACCTGAATGAGTCTCTGATGATAAACGTTCTCCTTTCCTTTTCAGTAAGCAGCAAGGAAAAGTAAGCTTTGCGATGTCCCAAGCGAAGGCCCACAGGCAGAGCTGGGAGAGGCTTTAAGTGGTTTGCTTCCCATGCCTCCGTTGTATTTTCTTACAGACACCAATAATGAAATACATGCTAATAGTGAGCTGCACCTCCATTTAATAAGACAGATATTAAGTCAACTCTCAGCCTTCAACTATCTAATTCAATCAGAAGGTTGCAAGCGCCCTCTTATCTACAAAACAGGATTATATCGGTTACCTACTCATGTTTACATCATAAGCCTGATTTCAGGCATCTGGATAGATTGCTGTTGACTGCTATTGTTATGACTCTTGGGAAAGCGTTTGAAATCACAAGTTTATCAAAAAGGGCTGCGTAGCATACTCCTAGGCCTTTGTCCGCCCTGGCTGCAGTGCATCTAGACAAGGAGCAGGTCCCCCATGGCATTCTTGTATTTGGCCTCAAATCTTTCCTACTAGAGTATGAAAACAGAATTTTCTATCTGCCTCAATTGTCTCAGCACCAGTAAGACTGGAACTCAAGATGGTTTTAAAAGGGAATACATCAGTCCTATCTGCCAAAATGCATTTCAAAGGAATACATTTAAATGCTTTCAGAAAAGCCTCCAGAAAAAAAGGTCTCCCCAGTAAATATACCACAACAGCTGTTTGGATTCCAAAGAGTTCCAGAGGACTATGATTTTACCTTGGAATTCACTGTTACAAATGGTGTTTTACAAATCTAAACTCTGCCCTTAACAGAGAACGAAGGCTGCTCTTTTCCATCAAATGTTTATTAAAAGTTAGAGACGAGATAAATAAGAACACAGTAGGCTTTTACTCTCCGGGGAAATTAGAGAAAAGGAAGGACATTTCACACTTTAAAAGTGCCTACCCTACCTCAGGACAGAGTTCTCAATGCTATCTCCCACATCTAGTGTGCAGGTAGCAGAAATTTAGGATTTGCTGCCTAAAAGCTAAAAGCACAAGTTACACATTAAGAAAACCCTGTGGGAGTATAAATGAGTACAACCACTTGGGAAACCTGTCTGGCAGTGGGCCTCAGACCTGGCAATGCTATGTTTACCCAAAGACATGTTCATTCAAAACAGCCAACAACTAGAAACGCAAATGTTCATCAACTATAAAAGGAATAAACTGCCCTGTTTTATACATGTAAAACCGCACACCTATGGTTTTTAAAACTACTGCTACATAAGAGCATGGCTGAATCTCACAGATTCAGCAAAAAGGACACTCGAAATAAAACATACTGTATGTTTCCATTTATATGAGGTTCAAAAATCAGCAAAACGAATCTATAGTGAGAAGGATAACCTCTGGGGGCCCAAATGGGAGGGAAGGAAGAACTTGCTGGGAGGCTGGACATTCTTAGTATCTGGGCGGCGAGTACAGTGTATCCCACATGCAAATATTACTGACCTGTATAATTAAGATTCGTGCCCTTTACTGTATGCAAGTTCTATCTCAAAAAAGAAAACTACCTTTTTTCTTTTTTAATTCAAAAGTGATTTTATCCACTGCCTGGGATAATAGGCCACATAAACAACAGTATGCCAGAAAAACGAACCAGGAGGAAGACTGTTCTGCAGTTTCTGCCTATACAATAGGCATGTCACTCATTCATTCATCAAACCTTTACAGTGTGCCCATTTCATGACAAGGAGCTCAATGAGCTATATTATATTAAATCAAAATGCACTATTAGGCTAAAAGTGAAACTTACTAGGTAAGATGTAACAATTTTAAATCTGTATGTACCTAGTAACAAAATCTCAAAATACGTACAACAAAATCTAATAGGACCACAAGGAGAAATAAATAACTGAAAAAGCCTAAGACTGGAAGAGGCACCCACAAAACATGAAATCCAAATAGTTAATATTCAGTGAAAAGGACACGTAACCTCAGGAGTAATCTGGGAATTGCATATGGGAATCAATTAGATTTTACCCTCCTGCAATGGCAAAAAATATAAAAAGCCTTGTAAGTACCAAGTTTGTCAAATTGTGTAGGAACAAGAACTATTGCTAGGAGTATAAACTGTATCGACTTCTTCCGCAAAGTCTGTCATCTAGCAAAGTTACAATGCAGCGATTCTACTCCCAGGAATAAATCCCAGAAAAACTTACACTTTTGATTACTTCTCATATACAAGAAAGTTCACTACGGTAATGCTCAAAAAAGCCTCAAACTGGAAGCCAGCCAAGTGTCCATCATCATGGATTGGATAAACTGTGGTAGTCATACAGTGAGGTACTGGGCAACAATGAAAATGAATGAACTAAAACTCATAAACTACAGGTAATAACATGGATGAATCTCACAAATACGGAGCAACACAGGGAAATCACAAAAAAATACATATAAATCGATTTACAGCAAGTTAAAAAATGAACAAAACTAGGGACGCCTGGGTGGCTCAGTCAGTAATCGTCTGCCTTCAGCTCAGGTCATGATTCCAGGGTCCTGGGATCGAATCCCCACATCAGGCTCTTTGTTCAGCAGGAAGCCTGCTTCTCCTTCTCCCTCTGCCTCTGCAGCCCCCCCTGCTTGTGCTCTCGCTCTCTCGCTCTCTGACAAATAAAATCTTAAAAAAAAAAAAAAATGAACAAAACTAAAGGGACATATACATAGGTGGTAACACTTTTTTTTTTTTTTAACACAGCAAGAGAATAATTATTCCAAAAATCAGGATAGTTATCCCTAGAGGGGAGGGAGGAAAGGAGATATAATCAGGGTGAGGCACATGGGATTGGGGGTAAATAGTCTATTTCTTAACCTGGGGATAGATGTATGACTGTTTTATTGTTATTCTTTAAAATGTAGGTATGTGCTTTATATAACTCTCTACGTGTAATAAATTTCACATGAAAACATTTTTGATTAAAAAGGAGAGCAAGCCCTTCTCCTTGCCTTTGCTCTTCCTACCAAATAAAACAGGAACATAACAGCTCAAGCTCAGGGCAGCTATCCTGGACCAGGAGGGGATGCACCGTGTATGGTGGAACCTCCTCAAAGGCCTAGGAATGACCATATCAGCCAAGAAGGGTCTACTCTGGCCTTCTCTTAGGGAAATTCATTTCTACCTTTTGAAAATCTCTGTTACCCTAGTTTTTCTTTTATACACAGCCAAACCTAACCCTACCAGATATATCAGTGATCTGGACAAATGGAACACTTTCTACATTTAAAGCTGTCCAACAATGGAAAGAACTCCCTGAGAAAGCACTCTGCACCCACCCCTGGCAGGGCACCGTAGAAAGGATTTCCACACAGCAAGGGAAGTTGGACTGCAGGATTTCTCAATGCCCTTCAGGCAATTAAGATTCTAAGGCTACTCCTGGAAAAAAGCAGCTCGGGCCTTGCCAAAGCTGTGGCAACATTTTGCGCTGAATCTATCCTTCTGTTATCAGTGAGAACATTCCTTTTCTATAACATTCCATGTTCTATCGTTCTTCAAGACTCTGCTAACAAGCTATCTTCTCGCCTGTGCCTCTCAGAACTAACTTGACCTCAACTTTAGCATGCTGGCTATCTTCCCTTGGCTCCTCCAGATCCCCTACCCAACCTTCTCCACCTCTCTGTGCCTCACAGGGCTGCCCTCTATGAATTAAATCTCCCAGGCTCCTTACTTATCCTCTGGTTTCCAGCTGGGTTTGGCCAATGAAAGGCTCCAGCCTGAGATCAGAGGGTGGGAAAAGAAAGGGTCTGAGGTATTTATTCCCCTTGATTCCCTCCCTGCTAGGGTACCGATTGGCAGTGGCAGCATTCCTACAGGTTACCCTCTCCTCCAGCTAAACTTTCAAGGTTCCAGAAGCTACTCTCTCTTTGCCCATTCAGGCCTAAGAATGATGATGGCTCTTAGCCCTGAGGTGTTTCACCAACTCCTACGGGTCTTCTTAACTCTGCCCAGCTTTGTAAATAGTCCTTTTTTCTCCTCAGTCACACTATTGGAGGGTGCCAAGAGATAACTGATATATCCAACCTACGCTTCAGCCTGCACCATTCCACCTTCCCGGATGCCGATTTCCCCTTACCCCCCAGCATGGTTTTTCTCTCAGTAATTGTGTTCTATATGTTTCCACATACGGACTGATTCACTCTGAATCAATTCCCTATGGAAAATTCTTAATCCCAAAATGATTCCCAGTTCTGTCACCAATGTGTACAAACTGTATGTTTGGGCAAAGCTTAGAAAGCAAATGTTACTAAAAATTCCTGACACACAGACTGCAAAGCCAAGCCAAATCCTGGGATTTGAGGTTTATCTATTTATAATCCCTCCTTCCTTTAGACCAATGGCTGGAGAAATTATCAGACTTGTTATTATAGTTTTGCTTTACCAGTAAGACTAGAACAATGCCAAATACAGTGCTCATCTTACAAGGGCCATTCAAATGGTCAACAAAATTTTAAAGGTCCTACCAGTCCCAATAAATTTTCCCTTCCTTCTAGACAATCCTACAAATAAAACACCAGATTCAAATAGCAGAAATGAGCTTTTAGTGCCCATCTTTTGGCTTAATGCTCAAATCCTACCTGACATTCAGAAAGAAAGCATGCCTGAGAAAGAGTCAAGGCTCAAAGATAAAGCTCTAAGATCTGGAAAGATTCCATTTTGAACTCCCCCAAAAAAACTGAGACAGGCTTATTGTTTCCACATCAAGAGTGCTTCAGAAATGTTGCAAAGAAAAGCATTTCTTAAGATTTTACTGTATCACAGAAGATTGTGCTGCATACTGTCCAATATATATATTCCAAAGCAGCAGGACTTGGTCCATGGACAAAATAACCCCAAGGAGCACTGTAACAGACCCACTAGACTCTAAGAAAAGACTCATTCTCGTGAGAGAATATGAATGTAAGGGCTACGCAGATGCTATTCCCTATGTTCAGGAACCCTACACCAGGGTTTCTCAACCCAAGCACTACTGACATTTTAGGCCACATCATTCTTGGTGGTGGAGTGCTGTGTGCATAGTAGGGCCTGTAGTTGCATTCCGGACCTCTAGCACTTAGTATGGCAACCAAAAAAGTCTCCAGACATTGCCAAATGTTCCGGGGAAGCAAAATCACAGCTGTGAACCTTGGCCCTAGATAAACTCTCTCTCAAACTCCGCCCAGCACTATCAGAGCGCGTATGATTCACTGGATGAGAAAAGAGAAAAGCCACCCAAAGGAGCAGACTTAGCTTTATAAAGTACTCTTTTCTTAAAAGCTCGAAGTATTTGACAACTTGCAAAGTGACACCATTCCCCAGCACTAGGAAGGAGGAGAACATGGGTGAAAAGAATGGTTGCCAAAGTGGAGAGAAACTGCTAAAAAAAATTTCCGGACTTGAAATCCTTCTGAAAGCATTGCAGGTCTCAGATGCATACTCTCACCCCTTTTATTATCTCTGAGACACAGGTGGAAAGTATTACAGTTCATGACATAAGTGCGCAAACAGAAAAAGGCAAACCACCCTTATCAAACGAGGGCAAAGCAAAGGGCAGGAAGGCACTGAAGACTGACAGCCCCAGCTCCATGGAGTGGAGTGCAAGGCTTATCATGGACGGACTCCGGTTCATCTTCATGCTTTAGTGCCACATGATACTGTCCAGACAAGTAGTTTCCAACCCTATCAAACACAATGCCCTCTTTTTCAAACAAATATTTTATATGCCCTTTTATCATTCCGAAACGGAATTCAAAGACCTCTATGAACATAACTTTGAAAAATTTCAATATAATGCCCTAACTGCAAGGTACGAGAAAATAAATCAGAAGATCTGTATATAATAAAATATGTTTTCAGACAAGACCATACTAGAAAACAAAAACACCCCCACACACACTTCCAAAGTGCCCCCTCAGAGGGCAGAGCTCTCCCGCCCTACACAAATCATGTCCCATCAGTCACAAAGCTCAGCAACCTCTGTCCCTTATGGGCAATGTGGCCCAGAGGCAGCATCACAAAGCAGAACAGGAGGGATTTGAAGTCAGACTAGCTGTAGTTAAAACGCGGCTCCACCACCTCATCGCTGCAGTACCCTCCCTAAGCCTGGTTTTTCACCTACAAAAGGAGGATGCCAGCGTATTTTTCAAAGGGTTTTTGCGAAAATTAAATGAATATGTAGAGTATCTATTTCTGCACCTAACATGTAATACCTGCTCAATAAATGTTAGCTACCAGATTTATGTTATTATTCCTGGATCCACCTTGGATTGTGTCCTAGCTTATGCCCATCTTATTCCCCCAGCAGAAAGGATGGATGATGGGATATCCATTCATCAGAGATGCTCTAAAAAGGATTCACATACAATATAAGTAAGAAGTTGCATCACACGGCCTCCAAGATTGCTTCTACTTCTGGGGCGCTACAATATACTGCCTTGCATGGAGGTTATTTTTTATTAACTGGGGTCCTTTCTTGCCAGTTAGAGGGCCCGGAACATGTCTTCTGCTTCATACAAAGTAGCTAAAGAATGCAGATAATGACCATTTACTACCCCCGTTGAGAACCCGGCCCTGGCCACTGGTTCTTTACCATCTGGCCTCAAAGAGCACAACACACACAAAGAAGGAATGACAACTCTTCCAGAGAAAGCACCTCAAGGAACACACACAGAATCCTCAGAGAGTGAGGATTCTCAAGAGCCAGTCATTATCCGTGTGAGTTAATTCCTTACACCAACAAGCAAATCAACACCCTCAATACTCTAGATTATCAAATGAGGAAATGAAAACTAATGTGGTAGCCAGAGAAATACTTCAAAACAAAACGATGCCCAAGTTAACATCCTGAATAAAAAAGCAGTGACTGATCACACTGTTCAAGAGAGCCCACGGGCCCAAGAAGTCACAAGCTCATCTCTGGGCATGAAGGTGTAGCCTACTTACACCAGAAATCTTAATTTATATAAACATACTGATCTGTAAGAGGAAAAACAAATTGCCAATCGTTACAAATCATTCTGCATTAACCCTCTAAGGTGCTTATTTCTGAGTAGTATAATTATTGGTTATTGCTTCCTTTTGCTTATGTATAGCTCCCAATTTTTCTAATACGTGGCTCCTGCGGTAAGAATTTAAAATCACATAATAAATAAGGCTATTTATTATCTACTGACAATCATGAAATTTGAGGCAAGAAGCTACTTTAGGTGAACTCGTTATCAGGATCTGTGAATAAGCCAACTATTTACCCACGTCTCTAAAACCATCCTTGCTCTCTGCCTCAAACTGGACCTAATCACCACTTAGTTTCCTTCTTTATCCGTCCCACAGATCTTATAGGTTTTGCCACTACAGAAAGTCAGGACTGGGTATAAAAAAAAAAAAAACCCTCACTGCTAGGTTTTTTTGCCAGTTTCCCAGTGACAGCTACCAGCTCTCTGAGATAGTGAGATAAAGAGAGGGAAATGAATTGTTCTGAAATCTGTGTTTTCCCACAAAGAGCCATCAGACTCAGAGAAGTAGCTTATTAAAAACAAAATGCTCTTTTTCGAGAGAGCTATTGGAAAGCCATGGGCTCCCCACAATACTCACAATAAAGAGCCTCTATGGAATCATAAATGTCCCAAGAATAAAACCTCATTTTGGTAAACACTCATTTGGCAATGCTGTTCTCCCTGCTCCGCAAAAAAAAAAAAAAAAGGCAGGGAAAGATCTCGAGAGGAAAAAACAGACTCTACCAAAGCAGGCATATTCCTCAGCCCAACAAAAGAACTTAAATTCAAATTAGTTTAACTCAACAAGCATTTGTTAAGCACTTACTATACACAGAGCACCATGACAGTTGTTTATTCATCTCTAAACAAGTAAGACATGATTGTCTGTCTTGAGGAATCATAACTCTAGTCTGGGAGACAAACACTTATAAACGAATACATGGCAGACACGGACAAAATTTAATAGAAATTTTAAAACTGTTCTGGTAGTATGGGAAGGGAGAGATTAAAATCAATTGCAAGAATTCTGTAAAAGAGTCTTCATATTCATTAAATACAAATATATTCGTATATTTAATCCAGTCATTTATCCATCCCAACCAGTAAACCCAAAATAAAAGGTGGCAGAAATGCTCAGCTACCAAAAGCAAGCATCAGAAGTGAGACCTACACACTTAGATCCTTTAGACTAAAAATAAAACTTAAGGGACAAGTGCCTTCTAACAAGGAGGATGTTTGGGAAAGACTCACCAACATCAGAAGGTCCGTACTCGGCATCTTCCTTCCCCAGCCGTCCTCTCGGGGCCTCCCCTCTGCAAAAGGGAACCAGGTCTGTTTACTTCTAAAGCTTTAAACTGTCGCCTCGGCCCGCCTAGAGTCGCTAGAGCAGTCAAGAAATGGTTCTCTCGCTCCTTTGAGAGCTCCGATTTCACTCGCAGATATGACACTCCACCCCCAGCACCCAAGCCAGCGAATCAGAATCCTGCTGGCACTGTGCTTCCCTCCCACAGCTGACCAAACGAATCCGGACCCAGCCTCCCACCAAGCAAGCCCCCCAGGTATACACCCGCGGAAACGCCCAGCCCGCCGCCGACCCGGCCCGGAGTCCCGGAGCCCAGCCCACCAACGCAGCAGGGCGGAAGATCGGGCGCCACGGGCAGCCCAGCCCAGCGTCCAGCCTCCAGAGCCCTCCTGGCCTCGCTCCCGACTCCATCGCTTCCACCCCGGAGCCCTTCCTCTCTTCGGAAGGATCAGCAGATCCCCGCTGCCCCACTCCGCTCCCACCTCCGAGGGAGTGGAGTCTCAGAGCCCGCTCCCTCTCGGGTACCCCCCCGCTCCCTCTGACCTCGGGGCTCGGCGCGCCCACACTCATCCCGCGCCCCTCGGTCCGCCGGGCCCTCCTTCCTCCCCTCCACTCCCCTGCCCTGCCCACCCTGGAGCCCTCCGCCCCAGCCCGACCCTCCCTTTTCCGGAGCCTCAGCGGCCCTCCTGCACTCCCCTGCCCCGAGTCCGCTTCCCCGCTCCTTCCCTGAGCCTCTCCCTCTCGCCGGCCAGGCTCCTCCTCACCACGCGACCGACTCGCGGGCGGCGGAGCGCGGGCTCCCCCTGCAGCCGCCGCCACCGAGATTGGAGGTCCGACCGCCGGCGGACCCGCCCCTCCCCGCCCGGAAATGGCTCCCCAGCCCCGGCGTGCGCGGCCCCGGCATCGGGCGCGCGCACGCTCCGGGGCGGGGGGCGAGACCCACCTCCCCTCCGGGCCCCACGGCGCGTGCGCGCCGCCTGCTGGCCAGGCAGGGACCGGCACCCCGGCGGGCCCTCGAGGGAAGGTGGAACCAGCCTGCGCCCAACCATCACCAGCTTCTCCTTCAGGCTGCCTTTTACAAAAACCAACTTACTGGTCACATTTGGTCACTTGGAGCCCTTGAGAGAGTCAGCCTGTCGAGCACTGCACAAACTGATCCAAAGCAACCACTCAAGATGGGTCTCCAAAGAGACCTTTGGGATTTTAATGGGTGACTCAGAGATTTGCCCCCTTCTCTTTCCGGGAGATTTCCTCGAGGTCAATAATGCCTGAAGAAAAGCTACATGAAAACCCCCTAAATGGAATTGCCCTCCCCATAGTTCCCTCCCCCCACAAATATGGAGAACAGAGACCAGGTATTGGGCAAAAAATGTTACCAATATTACTTTATTTTCATGAGCAACGTTGGGAGGCATCTAATACTCAAGTGAAAGTGCCCACCGGGACCACAAATGTCACCCTTCATTTCCAGATGAAACAGCTAAATCTGAAATATGTTTGTCATGTTTTGCCCAGGACACTAATTCAGCAGGAGTGAAGGTAGCATGGGTACACTTAACTGACCAGTGATCAGCATGCGGTATATTTTTCAACAGATTTAAAAATGACACCTAGATGGAATCTTGAAATCTTAACAAAAATGACACTAATGAGGGTAGCCAATTCCATCCCCTTGCAAATGTGAGGACGCTAACTTACAGTGTCATCGCCGCCATCAGTACCCTCAAGCAGTGCTCTCGGGACCGGATCCCCTGTTAGCACGGCTGCCCTCCTCTGCACACCCGCTCGGCACTTCCCGGCCTCCCAGCCAGAGTGGTGAAGACCCTGAAAGGGTCAAGCAGGTTACCTCTGGGCTTCTCGGCCCTCAGCCCCAGCCCATCGGAAGTCCCAGACATCTCTGCGGTTCAGAGCTCCTGATTCAGTCACTGGCACCCCCAGACCCTTACCCCTCTTGCTGCTGTCCCCCAGCAGACATCCATTCTCAGTGTTGAAGGGCCAGAAAATGTTCTGGGGCCTCCAGCCGATGTCTACTCATCAAGAGTCACTTTGGGATTCCAGGCACGATCTCCCCACTCCCCACTTCCCACTTCCACCACTCTGCTTTATTTCTTCTTCAGATCCTAGGATCTGCTCTCCCTCATCTCCTTCTTAGCTACTACCTCCCAACCTTTCATCTAAAATCTCTGTGCCGGCTGACTGGAGGACAGGGTGCATCTCTGACCCTCCCTTTACTCCTGCAGTACAATTTCGCTGCTCCTTACGTGCAGCAGGCAGTCCGTTCATTCTTCCCAGATGAACCAACCAATTCAACCATATTGACTAGTCCTTATTGTTGTGGACTAAATGTTTGTCTCCCTCCCCCAAAATTCATTATGTTGAAGCCCTACCCCCCAATGTGATGGCCTCTGGAAAGTCATTAGGTTTTGATGAGATCATGAGCGCAGAGCTCCCGTAATAGGATTAGTGTCCTCACAAGAAAAGGAAGAGACCAGAGCCCTCTCTTGCTCTCTCTCTCCACTCACACACTAAGAGGAAGTCATGTGAGCACACAATGAGGCGGCGGCAGTTTGCAGGCCAGAAAGAGGATCCTCACCAAGACCCAAACCTGCCAGCACATTTACCTTGTATTTTGTTATGACAGCCCGAGCTGACTAAGAAACTTATTTTGCCAAGAACTACACTAGGTACCTTTACATCCAAGGCTCTCTTTAGGTCCTAACTTGTCCAGATCAGCTGACTCTCATCACCTCCCAACTTGTAAATCAGGGCACCAAGGCCCAGAGAAGGTGAATGATCACTCCAAAGACACACAGAAGAGTGCGGTAGAGTTTGGATAGAGAGTTAAGGCTTCAGATTTTGTAGGGAGAACCTAAAATACGCTGGTTGATTTATTAAGCTCAAAGAATGTTAGAGGTGGAGGAGTCTTCCACTATTTGCCAGCTCAATCCCATAGTATATGCATGAAGAAACCAAGGCCCAGAAAGGAACATGACTCTTCTCTGCAGTTCCTGGCAGAGCCCAGAGGCTGGGGGGGGGGGGGGGGGGGAGACAGAGACAGAGAGACACTTCAGGCCCCCTATTCCTCTGCCCCACACTCCCTCTCCCCCTAACCGCAGAATAACATCAGGGATTACATGAGAAGCATCAAGTAGAAAGTGGCCAGAGATAAAGGATGCATGGGGATTAAGGGAGATAATTTCAGCCTTCACAGGGGAATCACATTATACCAGAATGGAACAAAATCCCCACAGCCTCTCGATCTTACGTGTCCTAGCTATACTGGTGGGCCCTTGGGAGAAAGCTAGAGAGAGGAGAACAAAGGAGATAGAGATAAAAGAGAGCATTATACTGCAGAGGGAAGAGGAATATGAAAAAGCAAGAAGCACTGGCTAAGGAGGGGACACAGCATATCTCCTTCCCCTATCCCCCCATCAAACACTCCCCTGATAGGGGCTTCAGAAGGAGGGCCTGAGCTGGCTGAGGGGAGGCAGAGGTGGGGTTGCCTGGGGCTTCCATACCCAGAGTGTGGTTTCCCCAGGAGCACCACTGGCATCACCTGGACACTTGCTAGAAATGCGGTTCTTGGAGCCCCACTCCAGATGGTGACTCTGAATCTACATTTCAACAAGATCCCCGGGTGATATACATGCACCATAAAGTCTGAGAGGTGCTTCCCTGGGCACCCTGCTTGCAGAGAGAGCACAGTGTTTGTTTAGGATGGTTTAGGGAGATTGATGATTATTTGGGGGGTGAGGAGATCTAATGCTCCCCCAGTTGGCCTTCAGTGGCATCATGTGCCTTCCAGGATAACAAAAAAACTGGGAGGGATTGGAAATACCTATGGGGAACCAGTGAGGGACTGAAATTTGTGCTGATGACAGAGGGCTTGGGGTGGCAGGGGGCACAGTGAGAAGGAATATAGGCTGGGATTTTTTTTTCCCTACATGGCTTCTTTTAAAACAGTTCATGCCAGCAAATGTGGTTCTGCTTAAAATGGCCACATTAGTGACACCCCTCCCCCCCTCCAGGAGCACACACGCCCCACTCTAAAAAGCAGGAACATACCACCCACACCTCCATTCCTGTCCCTGACACCTCCCCACCCAACTGGGGACCTTCTGTGGAAGCTCACCTCAAGACAGGGCTGTGCGCAGATGTTCTTGCAGCTTTTGAACCCCTCCTGGAAAGGAATGGCCCACAAGAAAGCCCCCTGCAGGACTTCTGTTCATGGAGCCTAAAATGCCCTCCCTGCGGAGAGGCGGGAAACCAGCCACCAGCAGCAGGTTGGGATGACACAACAGGACTGGCCTTGAGAAGGTGAGCTAAGGCCCAGCCAGACATGGTGGCACCTGATGCGGGGAGCAGGTGCCCAGAGATTGCCACCCTGGGATAGACAACAAGGTGCACCTGGTCACCGGGGTACACATCCCAGGTGCCAATTCAGCCAAAAGTCAGAGTGGCCAAAACCCTGAGAAACAAGTCAGTTCTCAAGGAAGTCCGCTTTTCCGGAGGAAGCCATCCATTGCTGTCCGGGCTGTGGGATCACTGCTAGCAAAGCCTCAAAACCAGAGTGACTGCTTATCAGAAGCCAAGTAAATACACCCTTCCTTGGGCAGAAGGCAACCAGCTGGGGCCTGTGGTGACAGAACAGCTTTGAAGGCAGGCACACGGGCCTCTCCTCAGAGATTGCTGCATGGCCTCAGACAAGTCAGTCTCACGGTCTGAGCCTGGGCTTCCTTGGTTGTAAAACAAGGGTTAATAGCCTCTACCCGAGGGCGGTGGTGGTACCTCAGGAGACAGACATGTGTACCCAGCATGGGGCCAGGCCCACGGGAACACTCCAGAGCATTAGTCAAATCCGCTCCACACGTGTCTAGGAGGAGTTCAGGTAGGATTCCAGTCTGTGCTCTGTGACCAACTAAACCAAGCCCGCCCCCTGACCTTGTTGCTCTTGGTCTGGCTTCATTCCCCATCAGGACCTGATCCTGACAGTTGGTCGGTCTTTCTAACATGACCCTTGCCCCAGAGGGAACCCAAGGCCTTTTCAAGGCTTGTCCAAGAGCCTCAGATCTATGGTCCTCCTACAGGTTTTGTTGTTTATAGATTAGTACGTTTCAGACCAGCCAGACCCAACACTCCCGGTTTATGCGAGTTACAAAATCTATTTGTTATAAACAGGGGGTGTACCTACCTATACATGTAATTCTCTTACAAAGTGACACAGTGTCCCAACTTTAAAAGTGAAACCCAGGGTAATAAAATCATACATGAAGTTGGCAAATGCATGAATTTACAATGGGTGGACTACGTTTTTAAGAGAAAACAATAATTATTTGAGTATGGTTGTCACTTTTTCCTTTATAATTGACATTTGAGAAAAGGCTAAATTTGGATCTTGATGTAATTAAGTACAATTGTTATGAATTAGGAAGTTACAGCTGCAGACCAGTATGGATGTGTGGTCTTGGTGACTCAGTTACTATGCAAGCAGCAGAGTCTTGGGTGATGTGATTTTTCCAAAATGGTGGGTTAAGAGTTGTAAAGTTTCAAACAAGGTAAGGCAACTTACATGCAACTTTCCACATGGTAGTTGCGCTCCAGGAAGCGTATATAGTAAAACAATGTTTTTAAAGAAATGCACTTCTTGTATGAAAGTCAAATTGGGGGGCACCTGGGTGGCACAGTGGGTTAAACATCCGACTCTTGGTTTCGGTTCAGGTCATGACCAGGGTCGTGATCTTAGTGTCATGAGATTGAACCCCAAGTAGTGGGCTCCATGCTCAGTGTGGAGTCTGCTTTAGACTTTCTCTCCCTCTCCCTCTCCCTTGGCCCCACCCCTCTCCTCTCTCTCTCTGCCTCACCCCTCCCCCCTCTAAAATAATCTTTTTTTTTTTTTAAGAAAGTCAAATTTTTGGCTCATGTGACTGTGATCTGGTTTTTTACCTACATGAATGTTCCGGCAAGATGTTATTAAAAAGCTGTGCAGAACTTGGGCAATTCTTCACTGTGAGGGGCTACCCTTGCAATGTCTGCAGGGCAAGATCACCAAATGCCAGGGGAACTAACCGCATCATGTGACAACCAAAACTTTTTAAATTTTCAGGATGCCCCTCGGGCACCAAGCCCTCCCACTGAGACCTGCTACTGTAGATTGATAACAGGAATGCACTTGAGCCTGAGCCTCATTTTAGATCTACAGCTGAGTATCTGTCAGGCTGGAAGGGACTTGAGCACCGACCAGGCCCAGGCTTCCCAGGTAGCATTGCATGTCTGGATCTCCAAGCACCTTTTCAAGCTCTGCATGTCAGGGCTTTCCTGCAGACCCAGTGAATGAGGGGTGGGGCCCAGACATCTGTATTTTGGACACACCCAGGTAAGAGCTGCTAAGTTCTATCCATTCTCATCAGTTTCTATGCCTTGGTCCCACAGCCAGTGGAGACGAAACCTAGAATTCTTGACATTCCAGCTCCAGAAGCCCAGGCTCAGGAATTGTAGTGAAATCTATGGGTTCTTGTGCCGGCTTTAGCTGTGCAGCCTTGGGTGAGCCATTTACCCTCTCTGGGTCTCAATTTTCTCACCTCAAAATTGGATAGGGAGGGGAAGCAGCTCTCCAACTCTGTCAGTCTAGAACTTTCTATGCCTCACTTGCGTTATAGGAAACTCCACTTCTCTGTCCCCAGGTTCCCAGAAAAGGCCCTCAATCATGCAGTTATTTGGTTGGAGAGGGTGTTTGTCCCAGTCCTGCGCTGAGGGTGAGCAGTGTGGCCAGAATGCCCGGGGAGGCCTGGCCCCTCTTCTCCTCCCCCACCAGCCTGGACACAGATGGGATGCAATGAAGAGGCCCAGGTAATATAAGTCCTGTGTAAACAGAGTACCAAGGGGGTAATTATGGACCTTGGCCCGTGGTTACTCCTTGCCTGGCCCTGCAGAACCAGTTCCCAGGCTGACTCACTCAGAGGAGCTTTAGATGTATCCTGAGCTCAGGTGTCAGGGGAGGAGGAGAGAGCATCCATCTCCATAAGCAACTGAAAACCTTGGTCTTTAAAAATGGAGTTAAAGTAATTTTCTCTAGTAGGTTTTATAAAAGCTGAGGGCAGTCATTCTCCACAGTCAGGGGAGTTGACCTGGCTGAGGGATCAAGGACAGCTTGAGCTGAGTACAGAAGATGAACAGGAGTTAACCAGACAGAGAGGGGCAGGCAGAGTGTTCTGGCTGACCGCTCTCTATGTGCCAAGGCCCAGTGGCAGATGCAGAAAGGGGTGCAGGTCAGTAGGGATAGTTGTACAGGGCAGGTGCACAGATGCACATGCCTTCAGGGGCCCAAGCAGGTGATGTGCCTGCCTCAGGCTCGTTCATTATTTCATTCATGCATTCATTCATTCATTCATTCATTCATTCAATGCTAGGTTGCACTATCTTGGGCAGGGGATGGATCATTGAACAAAACAAAGATCCCTTCCCTAGTACAATTTGCACTCTAGTGGAAGGAGTCAGATAAATAAACACAGTAAGTAAACTATATGGTAGTCTAGAAAGTGCCAAGGACTATGGAAAAAAAGCTGAGTATGGGAAATAGAAAGTGTGGGGCTTGGGGCAGGGTGTCATGGGTGCTGTAATTGCAAATAGAATGGTAGAGTAGGCCCAATATTTCAAATTTTCAAGGACAGTTATAAATCCAGACTTTTTGGTAAAATCTCTCAATGTTAACTTTGTGATGTCCTAGAAGCCTGCTAGAATCAGCGATTACTTTCTTCTCTTTGCCAGGACTATTTTAGTGCTTTATGTCAAACAATGCAAATAGTTTCAGCACCCCAAAAGACAGGGCCCACTTAAAGGACTGGTCACTGCCCCAAAGATGCAACATTCAGAGACTACCAATGATGCTTTCAGCCATGTGTGGAAAGCTTTTCCTTTTTTTCAGATGCCCAAGCTATTCTGAACTCCCTTTTTCTTGGGGCAGACACAGAGAAGCTGCCCACAGCCCACCTCCTGCCCAAGCTCTGTTGAGCAGACGGTCCCTCCAGCGGGGAATGTGTGATGCTGACACGCAAACACACTCCGGATCTCCTCTGGGCGCCGGGAGACAAATGCAACATACAGATCGCTCTTTATTCTTAGCAACAGGAAACAGCAAGCCAGCGTGAATTCTGGGCAAAAAGAGCTCAAAAATGTTATAGGACTATGTTGTTTTCTTGTCGCAATTTCCATAATTCATCTTGTGACCATGATGTAACTTACTGAATCGCCCCTGTTTGTTCATTCCATCTCCCCCGCCTTACCTCCAAGAGAGAGAAAAAAAAAAAATCTGGAGTTGTATGGTGATTGCCAACAGATTGAAAAGGTCATAAAGAGAAATATAACCAAGGAACTCCCAGAATTTTGGACAACTTATTCAACTGTTTTGAAGTTTTGTCTCTTAATTGAAATATGCCCTATGTACAGATAAGTCCACAAATCAAAGACTGTTTGATGAATCTTCAGGGAGTGAACATCATTGTTCAGCACCCATATCAAAACGCAGAGCATTGCTGGGTGCTTGGCCGGCTCAGTTGGTGGAGTATGTGACTCTTGATCTCGGGGTTGTTAGTTGAAGCCCCAAGTTGGGTATACAGATTACTTAAAATAAAATCTTTTGGAAGAAGAAAGGAAGAAAGAAAGAAAGAAAGAAAGAAAGAAA
>NW_022589732.1:11718968-11734711 GCF_004348235.1 Phoca vitulina | reverse complement strand
GAAAGAAAGAAAGAAAGAAAGAAAGAAAGAAAGAAAGAAAGAAGAGCATTGCCAATTCAATTTTTTTTTTTTTTAATAAAATGAACTGAGGCTGGCTGCAAATGTTCAGCTTTCTGTCTGAGACCACAGGGCCCCGTAGGATATAATATTTTGATCTTTATCCAAATATCAGCAAGCAGCCATTGAAGTCATTTTAATCAGGGGGCTGATTGTATCATATTTGGGTCTTCAAACAATCCCCTTGCTACTAAGGAGAATGGCTAGATGCAGGTCCAAATGAGCAGACTAGTTACAAGGCTTTTGCATTCATCCAGGTGAAGAGTGGAGATAGCTGGTTCTAGGGAAGAACAATGGCATCAGCTGAGAAGACGGGTGCCTGGACAGATGAGGTCATTCTGGAGTAGGGTGGGCCCCAAGCCAATATAACCGGGGTCCTTCAAAGAGGGGAGATTTGCACACAGACATGCACACAGGGAGAATGCCCTGAGAAGATAAAAGACGGAGGTTGAGATGATGCTTTTCCAAGCCAAAGAACACCAAAGATGGCCAGCAAACCACCAATGTAGGGGAGAGGCATGGCACAGATTCTTCCTCATGGCACTCGGAAGGAATCAGTCCTGCGGACAGCTTGATCTCAGGTTTCTGGTCTCCAGAACTGTGAGACAATACATCTCTGTTGTTCACGCCACCCAGTTTATGGTCCTTTCTTACAGCAGCCCTGGCAAATTCATAAACTGAGATTCCCAAACTCACTCCAACCTTCAATAGGTTGACAGAGGAGGAATGGGAGGTACAGGGTGAACTGTCCATTCCTAGTAGCCTTGTGTCCCCTCTGAGTCAGGTGTCAGAGCAATGACTGGAGTGGGGGAGACCCCAGTAGCCCAGGGGACTAGGGCTAATCCTGAAGCTAATCCTTGAGGTGACCGCTGCATTTAGTTTTAGACCTGCCACCTAGGAATATTGCAGGAACCACTGCAAAGGAAACCACTCATCCAGACATAGTTCAAATGCCCACCCTTACTATCCATTTCTCATATATTTCAAGAATTGCAAATATTTAAACTCTTTCCATTGGCCGCCCATTCAAATATCTAACTCAAGGCTCCCTGGTTATTGCATCATTGTAGACCCAATTAAACTCATTTCATTTGAAGATTCGTGTAAGTCTCTCTAATACACAAATCATTTCCCTCATTTAAAGCAAGTTGTTTATAGCTAGTAGGCCTACTCCCCACCCGAGCTATCCCCCTCCAGGGAAGCCTTACAAAGTTCCTAGTTGGGAACAGAAGGCCCTGAGGGGATTGCCCAATGTTGTCTCAGGACACAACCTTACAACCATAAAAACAAGTCAACACCGAGGCCTACTGGCAGAGAATCAGTTACAGGATATGCATGAACAAGGGTCAGCAGAGGTTGCCTGGGCCAAACCCCAGGCTATGTGGAAAGCACTTACCTGGTAAGTCTTCCACAAATGGTAACCCATAGCAATAATCATCTTTCAATAGATGTACTGATCTATCTGTGAATTAGATTTCATCTGGAAAAGATGACCTCCACGGGAAAACGCCATACAAAGTTCAGTTAACAGAATGCTCTTCTTGAACTTGGCCCACAAGGCCCCTTATGATCAACCTTTGCCTCTCTCTGCCTTCATTTCCCCCATTTCTACCTCACACTGAGACCTTATTTCCTCGGTATAGAGTGACCATATAGTTTATCATCCAATGTGAGATTCTTTTGAGATGGACAATGTATTCAGTTTTCTGGGACAACAGGTATAAACTGGGCTGTTTTATCCAATCTGGGACTTCTAGTCTCCTTAGCCATGTGGAACAACTTAGAGTTCCTATAACATTCCATGGGCTCTTGAATCCCCAGACTTTTGCACATGCTCTCCTCTTCTGGTCTACTTGGAGCACATTCTATAACCCACTCTTCTGTGGGGCCTTCCCCAAGACTCCTAGGTGGGCTTGGGCTCTCCTTCCCCTGTGTCTTCACTGTCCCCAGCACATACCACATTCTGTCTTCATTTCCCTGGCTCCCACAAGACCTGCAACCTCTTGAGGACAGGTATTATATCTTTTCATCTTTGTGTTCTCTAGTCTATTCCATTTTGTAGGTACTCAACATGTGTCTAATCAATGATTTTATAATTAGCCTGGAGAAGAGATAGGTGTCCATTAACTTCAACTGTCTAAAGAGTTGTGATCACACCTAGACTTCACTTATGAGACCATAAGGGAAGAACAAGAATACTAACTGGAAGCCTCAAGAAGATATATTTCAGCTCAGTATTAAGAACTTTCTAGCCAACAGGACTATACAAAATCAATAGGCAGCTTTGAACAGTAGAGAGCTCCCTGCCACTAGGGATGTTTTGTTGACAAATACTAGCATAGACTTGGTAGGAATTTTGAGGTAAGGATTCAGGCATGTAGTGGGTGAATGGCCTGGATAACTACCTTCTACTCTATGATTCATCCATTCGTTCATTCGGTGAATATTTACTGGGCACCAGGCATTGCCCCAGAAGCTCATGAATTAGCACAGAACAGACACACCCATGTAACCACCATGCAGAGCGAAAGCGTCTGCTGGCTGATGCACAAGGCAGATTTGGCCTCTCGACCTGTTGGAGCTTATAGGTTTGCAGAAGAGATACATACAATCGTATGAATTTATGGGGTATCCAAAGATAGTGTGAGGGGACAACTAGGGGTGGGAGTCCGAGAGATATTTAACTTGAGCAAGGATGAATGTAGGAAGCTTGTGTGGTTCCATGACCTTTAGATCTTTCTAGAGAGCTCAGGCTTCTTCTCTCTTCCATGACACCTGCTCTTCCAGTTGGGTGACCTTCCTGAAGGCTGGCTTAGACCAGTCTCTACCTGTCAGTTCCAGAGCTGTGAGTTCTGCTCAGCTGACGGGTAACCAGGTAACTCTGATCATCCCAGGGGAGCCATGTGTGGTCTTTAGTCATGCCCTTTCTTTCCTTCCCTCTTCTCTAAAAGACCACCAGAAGGCTAGTCACATGGACTTTGGGACAATAGAGGCACGGCAATGCCATGGCGGGTGAACCCTCAGAGCCTGGTGACTCTCCACTTTCAGAGCAGCCATCAGAGTACCCAGTGGTACTGGCCACAATCCAGAACTCCGTGTCCAAAGCAGAAAAGACATAGCAGGTGAGCCAAGAGGCATGTGATCACAGGCCCTCCTCCTGTCCTGATGGGGGACAGCACTAGGATAACACAGCAGCTATTCATGAAATGTTTGCATGCTTTGGGTAAACGATAGTAATAATAAAGAAAATTACCATGCCTCAAGCCTTTGCTATGGGCCAGGCACTGTGCTGGGTGATTATATATGCATTATCTTACTTAAGCATCAAACAGGCCCATAGGGGCAGAATTATTATCCTTACTTTACAGAAGAGGAAACTCTAGAAGAGGCCTAGAAATTGTCAAAACTTATCTGAGATTACATAGCTAGGGAATGGTAGGCCCGAGGGTCTCCAGAGCCTGTGTTTCTGGCCTCTGTTCTGTTGACCTTGCGTGGGGATAAATGAAAGCCCAACAATGCAGAATGGGTCAAAATGAGCTCTCCTGTGTGAACTCCAAAAGTAGGTGAGCAAGCCCTCAGCAGAGTAGCAGTTGAGCAGGGGAGGGATCTAAAACTGTGTTCATAGCATATGCAAAGTCAAAGAAAAATAATGAACCAGAAAAAAATGTCTTCTTACTCATGTTACAAAGGGATAACGTCTCTAATATATAAATGCATATATTCGTGTAAGAAGGACTAACAAACAAACAGAAAAAGTGGATAAAAGGTATGAACAGAAATAGCAAGAAATATACTCAACTAGCTCTTAAGCATAGGAAAAGATGCTCATCTGACTGACTGAAGAAATGCAAATTAAAGCCAAATTAAGGTAGCACTGATCTCCTACAAACTGAAGAACATGTGGGATGCAGCTATGATGGACTTAAATGTAGAACACATTTGAAAAGAAGGAAGCGGGAAGTCAATGACTTAAGTATCCCTATCAAAAAATTATAAAGGGGCGCCTGGGTGGCTCAGTCGTTAAGCGTCTGCCTTCGGCTCGTGTCATGATCCCGGGGTCCTGGGATCAAGCGCCGCATCGCATCGGGCTCCCTGCTCAGCGGGAAGCCTGCTTCTCCCTCTGCCTGCCGCTCCCCCTGCTTGTGTTCCCTCTCTCACTGTGTCTCTATCTGTCAAATAAATAAGTAAAATCTTTTTTTTAAAAAGTCTTTAAAAGAAATTATAAAAAGAACACAAACTAGACCCAAAGAGAGTGGAAGAAATTAGGTAGAGAAGACCAAAAGCCTAAACATTGGTTCTTTGAGAAAAAAACTGATTAAAAAAAAAAAATAACCCTTGGCAGGATTGATAGAGGAAGAGAGAGAGAGAGAGAGAGAGAGAGAGAGAACAAATCCAGTCCAATATGTGTAATGAAACAACAGGTATCACTATAGTTCCCGGAGACAATACAAAGATACAACCTATGCTATAAACTTGAAAATGTCGATGTTCTGGAGAAATTCCTCAAAAAACACAATGAGGCCAATACCAAAAGGACAATGATGCTAGAATTATCTGAGAAAGATTTTATAGCAGCCATGATTAAAAAAAAAAAGTTCCAATGAGCAATTAGAAACACATTTGAAATAAGTGAGGGAAAAAAAATAGAAAGTTTTAGCAAAGAAATAGACGCTATAAAGAACAAAATGGAAATTTTAGAAATTTTAGAAATAATTGCAACACCTGTGACTCAGGATTTGAGATAACATATCTAAAAGGATTAGCACAGGGCCTGGCACGTAGGCAGTGCTCCATAACATTTTATGTTCCTCCTCTCATAACTGAGGCATCCGAGCAGGAGGACCAAACTCCAAAGCATTTCCAGGCAGACAGACCCTCCTGCCTTGGACATTCCATAAAGAAGATGTTAGAAGGGTTTGCTTAGCAATTATGTTATCAACCTTACAAACCAGTGTTGAAGGCATTCCTTAAGGTACTCCCTTCACCCCACCACTGCAATCTGCATGCAGACCCCGTGTTGGGTTCTGAAGAATATAATAGAAGCATAAGAGGTACAGTCGGAAGGGAAAGACGGGCTTTAGTTTCAGCCGCATCAGCTCCCAGGTGGGAAACCCCCCAAGTGTGCTGGAAGCAACAGGGAGGGACTGGGCAGGAAGGAAGAAAGCTTTCTCTTCTTTCAAACACAGTATTGTTTATCATAATAGTAGCCAGAATTCCCAGAAGCATGGAAGGAGGATGGGTCACCTCATTCCCGCAGAGACAGGCCCAGGAAAAGCTGCACTTAGGTGGAGACCATTCTGAACTGCCCGGATGGAGAAGCATTTGGGGCCAGGCCAAGATCAGGCAGTACCCCACAATGGGTCACCACCGTCCTTTGAATCCCCACCCTCAGCTGGGATGGGCAGAACTTGTGAAGGAGTTGGGTTTGCCTCTAGCTTTCCTTCTTCTTTTTCTTCCTTCCTAGCAGAACACACAGCATCAAGCTCTCTCCCTTAGTTTACAGAACCAGTTTGCAACCCTCACGGTGCCTGATCTCATCACACCCCATGGACTAAGGGATATCCTCACTTCATTTTATGGGGGTCCGAGTTGAGCCTTAGGGCAATCAAGTGAATTACCCAAGGGAGTTCTCAGACTAAGGACTCATCCCACCTATATACCTATATATAATATAAAATCCTACCTCCATCAAGACACCAATATTTTTTTTTTTAAAGATTTTATTTATTTATTTGAGAGAGAGAGAGAATGAGAGACAGAGAGCATGAGAGGGAGGAGGGTCAGAGGGAAAAGCAGACTCCCTGCCAAGCAGGGAGCCCGATGCGGGACTCGATCCCGGGACTCCAGGATCATGACCTGAGCCGAAGGCAGTCGCTCAACCAACTGAGCCACCCAGGCGCCCCAAGACACCAATATTAATGAGCATTACCGTTACCATTTTTGAGCATCTCGTGTGTACCGGGTAAAAGACTAGGTACCTGGCTTCCCTGAGCTCATTTGTCCTTCAGAAGGACACCAGGGGTAGAGGAGGCTGCCCTGTTGTACAGGCTCAGAGAAGACAATAATGGTTAGGAGATCATACTTGGTGCCTGGCACTGTTCTAAACACTTCAACGTGCATTAAGTCGCTCCATCTTCCCAACAATCCCAGAGAATAAGTGTAAGTAGCATGTCCGTTTCCGAGATGTGATAACTGAAGGTCAGAGACATCAGGTAATCTGTCTAAGGCCACACGGCCCGGAAGGAGCGGAACTGGTGTTCAAACCGAGCCTTTTTACCACTGTTTCATGTTTCTGGCAACACAGCGGACTTACCCAAGGTGGCACATCTAGGAAGTGTCCGAATCAGATGGAAACCCCTGCCCAACTGAAAACCAGGGTCTTCCCACCCAGCTATCCTGCCCAGAGTAGGGCTGGAGGGAGGCTCTGGGTCACTTGGGCAGCCTCCTTCTCTCCAGCTAAGAGACAGCTGTCTGCAAATCAATCCCCAGGAACAGGATTTGTGGAGGCAGAGCCCTCTATGGTGGCATCAGGCCCAGGCGGGCTGACAAAGCTGGGACCCAGCTCCATCAACCTTCTTTCCCTGCCAGTTGTTATCTCTCTGCCTGCCGCTTGCTGGCCGAAACTGGCCCCAGACTCTCATTGTCTCCCTTGGCCCCCACTGAAAATGCTGAGTGCCAGGTGGAGAAGGACCTTGGAGAGAACCTGGAGGGGTGGGTCAGAGGAGCTGGGGGGAGTGGTGAGGAGAGGGGTGCTGGGGAGTGGTTCTGGAGTTGTGGGGAAGGGGTCGCCTAGCAACCACCGGCTCACGTGGTCACAAAGCCGACAGGCTTGCCCACAGAACCAGCGAGCCTGCCTGCCTGTTGATGTGTCCTCTTGCTCCTTTCTGCTCAGGCAGCAGGGACTTCTCATACACACACTGTAGCAGGCACTTGCCTCGGTGAGTCCATGGATCTCTCCCGGGGAGGAAATGGACACTAGAGCCAGACAGGGGGCCAGGGGAGGGCCTCCAGAGGCCGAGATGGGGAAAGCGAAGTTCTGTCTCAGGACTGGTGTGAGCGTTCAGACCCCTTGTGTCCAGCTGTTGGGGGCCAGGCAGAGAGGGAAGTGAGGATGGGGGCAGACACAGTGGGGCCCGCCTGTCCCGCTCCAGAAAAGACAGGCCTGGCTCAGTCCCCGTTGACCTCTACCGCAGCTGTGGGTTGTGACCCATTCGTAGCTTACAAAATCAATTTCATGGGTCACATCTAACATTTACAAAATGAAAACAAAAAGCGGGATGAAAATCGCACTGTGCCTCATTTGTGGCAAGGGCAAGGATTGCTTTAGGATGTTCTTGCTCCGGTTTCACACGCACAGAAGTGCGTGCACACCTGTGTGGGAATCATGACCTAGGAAGGAGTTTCTTAGTATGATCACAGTCAAAAGCATTTGAAAGTCTTTGGTCTAACAAGTACTTTTTCCCGTAGGCAGATGGGTTGGGGCTTCCAAATGGCCTGTCCTCAAGCCTGCAGCATGTGAGTGCTCTAGACCCAGGCCCTGTCATCAAGGATGTCCAAAGCTTCCTTCAAAGGAAGTTCCGCCAACTGTTTTTCTCTTTAGAGAAGAGATCAGGAGACTTCGAGTCAGGATGCCTGGAGTCCTGGCTGTGTGACCTCAAGTCTCCCCTTCCCCAGTCTCAAGCAGTGCTTGAGTGGCTGGCCCTGCGGATCTCTGGGGTCCTTTGCAGATTTTGTGACTGAGAGTTCATTTTCAGAATGCACTGACTTCCCGTCCCAAGCCTATCCCTAGGACCTGCAACCCCTGCACTTTGGAGAGATATAGACAGATAGATCCATAGATCTATATATGTATATGTATGTGTGTATATGTGTGCATGTGTATATGTACATGTATGTGTATGTGTATTGTATGTTTATATGTATGTGTTTAGTATACGTATGTGTGTATGCATGTGTATGTGTATCTGTACGTGTATGTATGTGTATATGTATGTGTATATGCATATCTATAGATTTATAGCTATATTCAGGTCCAAAGATTTAAACCAATCACAATTCTTGATTTCAACACCTATCATCTTTCATCCACATCACTGAATTAGTTTATTTCATTTTATAATGAGCACCAGCAAATGCACCTCTCAAACCAAGAACTAGAATACCACCACTAACACATCTTACCTGCTCCCCTCCCATCCTATTCCCCCTCCCTGACTTCTCTCAGAAGTAACCACTAGCTGAATTTTGTGTTTAGCATTTTCTTGATTTTCCCCCCTTACTTTATTACATTTATGATCATTTTGCTTGCCTTTGAGCTTAACTTTTATTTTTTTATTTTTTTTAAGATTTTATTTATTTGCGAGAGAGAATGAGAGACAGAGAGCATGAGAGGGAGGAGGGTCAGAGGGAGAAGCAGACTCCCTGCTGAGCAGGGGGCCCAATGTGGGACTCGATCCCGGGACTCCAGGATCATGACCTGAGCCGAAGGCAGTCGCCTAACCAACTGAGCCACCCAGGCGCCCTGAGCTTAACTTTTAAAAAGGAATCTCAGGCCATGTGGTCTTCTGGGACTTGCTTTCCTTGACCTCACATTGTATTTGTAAGATGCATTCATGTTGGTCTGCGTAGCTGTGGTTCATTTCCATGCAATATGATGTTCAATTGCCCACATGTAGCACAGCTCATTTACCCATTCTTTCCGCCATTGGACATTTGGGATGTCACCAGGTGTTGGGTAATTTGAACAATGTTAGTCTGAATATTCTCACAAACAGCCCCAGTGGTACGAGAGCAAGAGCATCCATTGGGTGTATGTCGGGGAGAGGAACCACTGAGTGCTACAGCATGCAAATGTTCAATTTTATAAGACATTGCCAATTTTTCTCCCCCAAGTGTCTGTTCCTGTTTACACTCCCACCGCCAGTGTATGAGAGGTCCTCTTATCCATCTTCAACACTAGTGTTAGGTGCACCGGCCTTTATTCTGTTAGAAAGTCGACAATGGCTACGGAGGTGAAGACCCAGTTGGCTGAACATCCACTGATGAGGCAAGACCCCCCGTGGGCCCCCCCGCTGCTGACCAAGGAGGTGGTGGGGGCAGGGCGGGGTGGGAGACGAAGATGGCGGGGGGGAACCCGACAGACGGAGAGGCCTCACCTTCTGCTGCCCTCAGCCAGGCCCCGGGTGGGTTCTCCGGCCTGAGTTAGCACAGGTCACAAACTGGGTCCTTCCCTGGAAGGAGAGGACATGGTGGCAGGGGGCAGAAGTGCCTAGTGCTAGAAGTCCTGGGGTTTTTAAGGGGTGACGTCCTCCGTCAGTTGGGGTAGGGGAGGCCAGGTAACTGCAGCTTTCAGAGAAGGTTTGCTTTATTTCTTTAAGTCCCAGATCCCTTAGAGGCCAATCGAGGACGGCACAGAAAACTCAGGGGCCTGGTCAGCGAAATCCTCAGAGGGTCCCGGGGCAGAGCGCCTTGCTTAGCATATCCAGAGCCCATCTCTTCTCCAGAGGGCCTCCCTTCAGCCAGGGCCAGCAGGAGAAGGGAATGCAGACAGCGCGCAGGCAGGTGGTCCCACCAGGCCCCAGGCGGAGATCACCCCACCTTTGGATCCTTGCTGGACTGACTTCGAGCTGCCCTCCAGAGGCAGGGCCCGGCATCCTCAGCAGAGGGCAGGGGTGCAGGGTGGAGGACAGACAACCCGAGAAGCTTATCTCCAGCGAAGCTGAGCAAGAGCTTGACGCGTCCCTGCAGCGTTGCTACTCTGAAAGCAGCCCCATCAGCTCTGAGTCTCCCGGGAGGGGCCCCCACGGGAAAAGGCGCTGTCTGGCCTCGGTGCTCCAGCTTTGGCCTCTGGACGCTGAATCTGGGCCAAGACCGCCTGGGGGCACGGGTGCCGGGGGACCGCCTCTAGCTGGCTTCTCCTGGGCTGCCAGCAGTCAGCTTGGGGAGAGGCCCTGGCTGTGTCTGTCTGTGCATATAAGGTGCCTTTCTTCCAACCCAGGTATTTGGATGAGTAGGTGGGTCTATGGCTTCTTTTTTCTGGCCTGAGAGAGGGTTTCTGGGAGAAGACTGAGGTCTTGGGAGATTCCGTCTGAGTTCTCTCAAATAGATCCTAGCTCCCTGCTAAGGCATCTTAGGAAGACAGAAGGCTCCCTGGGACTGGATTGTACCAGTTGGGAGAGGACCCTGGGGGGAGGCCCGGCTTTGGGTGCCATGGGGGTGGAAGTGAAATCCTGGAAACCGATTTCAGAGTGTCTCGGGAATAGACTGCAGATGAGCACCGAGCTCCGAGCCGGGTGGGCCTTGCTGCCAGGAGGTTCCATTAGCTTCTTGACCTTCTCTTCCAGTCCAAGGGCTGAGCTGAAGCCTGAAAAGAAGTCAGAGCACAGGCCAAGGAGCCACGGGGACGGCAGGCCACAGAAAGAACTGATGATCCCAGGGATCGTGGATTTCCAGCTGATCCAAACGGCACTGAAGACCCCCAAGCCTCAAACCCCTGGTGCCTACCGCTTTGGCCGCCTCAGCCACCACTCCTTCTTCTCCCGACACCACCCCCACCCACAACGCGTGACCCATATCCAAGGTAGGCCGGGGGTAGGTAGGGGCCCGGCTGGAGGTGGCAGGGCCGTCTTAAAAACTGGAAAGGGAGGACCCAGCCCCTGTTTCCAAGCTGAGACTCAGAGAGGATGGGGATTTGGTCAGGGTCAGAGAGCTGCTTGGCCACTTGCAAGCACTTGGTTGAGCAAAGACTTGACCTGGGGGGCAGGCTCCGAGGCAGACTGTGTAGCCGTAGACGATGCCCCTCATTGCCGATCTTCCCATTTTACAAATCAGAGAAAGGGATGAATGTTCTACCCCAGAACTGCACTCTGTTCTCGAACTCAGGCCAATTCATCCACTTAGCCATCTGTCCATCAAATATCTATTGAGTGTGAAGTCAGGCCCTATTTTAGGCGCTGGGGATATGACAGTGAGTAAGAGTCCCTGACCTCATGGAGCTGACTCTGGTGGGAAAGGATAGGAAATAGGTAAGGTGTCAGAGTGTAGGAAGTGCCAAGGCTCTAGAGGGAAGGAGACCTCATCAATAGCATGGCATTTGAGCAAAGAACTAAAGGAGAGAGGGCATGAACCATGTGGATATTGGGGGAAAGAATGTCCCAGGCAGAGGGAACAGCAAGTGCAAAGGCCCTGAGGCATGAATCCTGGCTCTGCTGGAGGATCAGCAAGGAAGCCAGTGTGGCTGGAGCAGAGTAAGGAGGGGTAGAAAGGAGATGCACCAGAGAGGTGGTGAGGGTCCTGATCATGTGGGCCTTGGAGGTCACCCCACTTGCCATTGAGCCATCTCACTGAGTCAACGAGAGCCATTGAAAAGTAAAGGCAAAGAAGTGACAGGAGTGATATGTTGGCCACTGTCTGGAGGGTGGCATGGACCAAGGAGGTAGCAGTGGAAGAGTGAGTGGCCCTGTTCTGGAGATACACGGAGGTGAAGCCAACAGGATTTGGAGAGTGGTTAAAAATGAGTAGGAAAGGCAGAGAGCAGTCAGGGATGATTCCCAGGTGCTGGGCCTGAGTGACTAGAAAACCAGAGTCACATTGGCTGTGAGGCAAAAAAGCCTGAAGCAAGGGCCAGCGCAGGGTGGGGGAGGGATGGGGAATTTAGTGGGGCCCCGGGAGATGTGAGACTCCACATACCTTTCAGGCTTGGGGGTAGAAGTGCAGAGTAGGCAGCCGGGCCCAGGGTTCAGGCGAGAGATGCCGATGTGGCCATTCGAGGAGGGACGGCATTGGAAGTGGCGTGCTTGGATGGGCAAGCCCAGAGCCTGTGTAGATGCAGGAGAGCCCAGGGACCCCAAGGCCGAGGGGGAAAGGAGGTGAGAAGGAAGGAGCAGAGGAGGTGAGGAGCGGCCTGCAAGTTAGGAGGGACCAGGAGAATGAGGGGACGCCCGACCAAAAGGAGAGTGTTTCCGGAAGGACAGAGTGAGCCACCATGCTAGATCCTAACCAGGCTGGTCCTCGAAGCTTCACGATGGACGACAATACACGGTCACACAGACTGGAAGCCAGAAGGGTCCTCGTGTGTAAGCTGCTCACCACCTCCTCCAGGCTGCCCTGCACGGCTGACAGATGGCAAGGAGTTTTATCCAGGGGGTCTGGCTAAATCTCACTCCCTGTGATTTGAGCCCAGGCCCCTCTGGTCACAGACTGTGGGTTAATGCCCCAGCCCCATGTCCTCCTCTTTAAGCTGCCTACCTCTGTGTGTTCACACCTGCAGTTCTTTGCTCTGTCCTAGAAAATCGGAAGGACCCCAAGACTAGGGTCCCAGGAAGCCTGGGTTCCTATCTCACCTCTGCCTGACTCGCTGGGTGACCCTGAGCACAGCCTGTCACAGTCCACTCTAATGTCCCCGTGGGTTAGGCCTCTGTGGCCAAAGGGCCTCCTAGGTCCAGCGATCTATGGGCTTGTGGTTATGGAAGAAGCGGGCTCAGTGTTCTCCCTGCCCACCAGCCTCCTCCCAGCCTCCTGGGGTTCCTGGGGTCCACCCACCTCCTTCCCATGGCCTTTCACCCTTCACAGATCTCACCGGGAAGCCCGTGTGTGTCGTCAGAGACGAGTTCTCTCTGGCCCCCTTGCCTCAAGCCACACTTTTATCCCGCTGTCTGATGGGGATGCCCACCATCTCTGTCCCCATCGGAGACCCGCAGTCCAATCGGGAACCCCGGCTTTCTTCTGGTGGGTACTTGGGCAGCAGCCCCTCTCCAGGTTCCTGGGAAGGAAAGAGCTCTTAGGTCAGTGGGGTCCTGTGGGGTACCCTAGATTTTTCCTCATTTCCTCAGACAGCAGCATCTGCATACTTCCCCATCCCCCAGGTCCTCAGAAACGTGGCCCCTACTCCGATTTGAGGTGTTTGAGGAGTAATGACAATCAGACAACAGGCAGATTTGGGCCACAGTCATGTGACTTACAGCCACAAATACGAACGATATTGGAAATGTTGAGTCACTTGGATGCTCAGGCACCGGCCATTCGGAGCAGTCAGCCGGAGACGGAGCTGGAGTAGCAGTTTTCCGACAGCCACTGCCCTGCCCTGCTCCTTGCCCTTCCCTGAGGGCCAAGGGGAAGCCCACTGGTGGGGTGGGGGCCGGGAGAGGCCCCGGGGAGGATCCAGGACAGCTGTGCAGGGCAGAGAGGCTAGGGAGGCTCACCGCAGTGCCATGTCCCCAACTTCGGCAGGAGCAGGTCAATATCTGAGTGACTGGGACAGCGCAGCAACTGAGTCTCAGTGCTGGCCTCAGGTGCCTAAGAGAGGCAAAGCTGGATTAACCTGCACTCATCTTGGCCCAGGTAGCCAAGCATCTCTAGCATCTCCCAGTGAAGCCACAGGCTAGGATATCAACGTCGGCCCCCTCCAGTAGTGACCACACTCACCCACCAAGGGGTGGATTCCTCCTCCTTCCCTCAAGGTTACCGCCTCCCCCTTTCCCTGTAAGATATAAGGCGGAAGGCTGGGGAGGTGAGCAGGCTCTTCCCCGCTTCCCCCTACAGCCCTCCCAATGCTGGGTCCCACAGGGAGGGCAGGGAGGAGGACCCCAGGTATCAGCTGGCAATGTCTTCCCAGAGGCCTGGAAGAAGGAGTTGAGGGACCTGGCTTCCCAGGTGGCCATCTTCACCAAGGAGAATGAGCTGAAGAGCAAAGAGGTGGGTGCAGAACAAAGGAGCTGCCTGGGAAGAGATCCGAAGGGTCCAGCCCTTTGTAACAAAACCCCTCCCAAGTGGGTTCCACCTCACGGGCAGTAGAGCCCGTGTCCACAAGAGTGGGGGGCTGTTGGCATGGGGAGGAGGGGGCCGCAGAACACCAACCTGAAGGAGAAGGGTTGCAGCAAGGGCTCCAAGGAGAAGAGAAGGTGGCTAGGTGGAGAAATCCAAGAAGGGTTCATAACACAGGTGGGATGTTTGGAAGTGGGCAAGGGAGGCGTTCCTAGTGAGGCCTGCAGCACAAAAGCTCAGAAGCTGGGAAATGCAGGACATCCTTAGAGACCGCGGCTGAAGTGCAGGGATAAGTGGGCAGCCATGTTGGGGGGGGCGGGGAAGGTGAGAAGGGGCCAACTTTGAATGTGGGCAAAAAGAGGAGCTTGTTCTTAATTTCTGAACTTCCTATAGTGTCGAATCTCATAAGGACTGGAGAATCCCTGAAGGATTTCAAACAGGATGGGGGGACCTCCTGGGTGCCATTTGTTAGTAATCCAGTAAAGACAACTGGGAGGCAGCTTGGAGGTATTTGGAATTGGACTGAGGACAGGTCTGGCCCTTGGGACAGAGTCTGGTTCTGCCCTTGTCTTGGGCAACAGAGTTCTCCTTCCTGCTTTGCGGCTAACTCACTGCAATGATCACGGCAACTCAGCTAAGCTTTCTGGGTCTCAGTTTTCTTATCTTTAAAATGGGGAGAAGTGTAGGGGCTCCTGTGTGTCTCAGTCAGTTGAGCGTCCGACTCTTGACCTCAGGGTCCTGGGATCGAGCCCCATGTTGGGTGTCGGGCTCTGTGCTCGGCGGGGAGTCTGCTTCTCTCCCTTTTCCTCTGCGCACCCCCCCCCCCCCACTGCTCACGCACATGGGTTCTCTTGCTCCCTCTAAAATAAAAAATATAAATAAATACATACATACATACATACATAAATAAAATCAGAAGACTCATACTACCAGTCTCAACTGGGGTTGCAGGGGTAGGAGGTCCCAGGCCTCATACCCGCAAGCCTGGCTCAGGAGGGTTTCCCAGGGCAAAGAAAGAATGACAAGCTCTTGGGGACAAGCTTGGGGGCAGCTGAGCTGGGAGTTAAGGTAGGCAATGGGGGCCTTCAGCCTAGGATACTGCTTTCAGATCTCTGATGGGCACAGGGGTGGAGAGGGAAGGAGGGTCTCCCTAGGAGGAAATATGAGGACTTCAGAGGGGCTCCAGAATTCAAGAAGTTTCAGGAGGAAGAACTTTGGCTATAGAGAGGCCCCAGAGTATAGAACAGGGTGGGGCTGGCCTGGTCATCCTCCCAGTTCCCTGCAATGTTGTGATGCTAGGATTCCAGGAGGCGAGGTGATGCCCTGGAGGTGTGACAGGGCCTCCTTCTCTTCCCCTCTGCCTTCTTCCTTGAGCCTCTCTCTCTCTCTCTCTCTCAATCTCTCTCTCACTGCCTGGAGTCTCTGGCCACTTTGATCCCAGCAGAAGGAGGAGCCTCAGCGGGAGCAAGGGGCAAAGTACTCGGCCGAGACCGGGAGGCTCATCCCCACTTCCACCCAAGCCATTGGTCGCCGCCACTCCCGCCAGGGCCCACGGATTTATCCTTCTGGCAAAGATGGAGGAGTCCAGACCATCGTCCTGCAGGATCAGGAGCTGCTGGTGAGGCCCTGGGAACGCTGGGAACTACGGCCCAATGGACGCCTGGTCTGAGGGCTGCAAACATGGTGGTGCTGCTCCCAGGCTCACAGCAATCCCAAATGGGGTGCTTACAAACTGCTTTAAAGTGTGGCCTCTCGGGGCGCCTGGGGGCTCAATCGGTTAAGCATCAAACTCTTGATTTTGGCTCAGGTCATGATCTCAGGGTCATGAGACGGAGCCCCGCTTCGGGCTCCACGCTGAGGTGGAGCCTGCTTAAGATCCTCTCTTCCTCTCCCTCTGCCCCTCCCCCCACCTCTCTCTCTCTCTC
>NW_022589732.1:11471290-11718868 GCF_004348235.1 Phoca vitulina | reverse complement strand
AAAAAAAAAAAAAAGGCAGTGTGGCCTCTCCCAGGGGATACTTGTACCTGAAACTGTCAGCCCCAGAAACTCCCCGCCTGGGAGTCAAGCCCCTGGATCCAATCCCCTGTTGCTTCCAGGTTTCTGCGGGAGGCTCTCCCTCTCTTTGAAGGTCTTCTCCCCTCGGGGCTTTAGTTCCATGATCTACCCAAGCTGGGAGCATGAACGTGTTGTCGCGAAGGGCTAAGGGAGCTACAGTGGGGGAATGACAGCCAGCCAGGCCAGCCCCAGCTGGGTCTCCCCACGCTCGGAGGGGTTTGATCTCTGCCACGGTGACGCACAGACCCACCTCTTTCCTGTGCAAGTTTCCCCGTCAAGGCCTGAGATGAGTCCGGGACCAACGCCAGAGGGTTGAGGCTGTATCTCACGGTCCCTTTTCAAATGCATACATGTTCTCCAAGAAAGGTTAGACCCTGCACCACCATCCTGACACCCTCCCTGTGACCAGCGCTTTCAAGCCTGCGGTCTCTTTGGAGACTTACAAGAGCCCAGTGAAGTGGCCACAGCAGACAGGGCCCGGAACCCCCATTCCACAGACGGGGAGGCTAAGGCCCTGCCAGGTGACAATCTGTGGCCCAGGTCCCCAGCGAGGGAGCAGCATAGCCGGCACTAGAACAGTACTTTCTCCACCATAGGGCGGCCTCACCTTGCCTGGAATTAGGTTCTCGGGTCCTGTGGGGAGGGGGCCCAGGGCAGGTAAGTTGGACGCGGAGAACGGAGAAGGGCCCAGGGGCAGACCCAGGGTGGGGGTCACTGCAACAGGTGGGTATCTGGGGCTGAGGGGGCACCCTAGCAGGCAGAGGCCTGGGAAGAGTCTCGGCCCGGTTCCCACTCTGCCAAGGATGAGGCAGACCTACTGGGGACTGAGAGGCCCCGTCAGGTCCTGGGAAGACCAACTGCCAAGCACTGAGGGGACCCCACTTTCCTAGGACTCCAGGGGCTCCACCTCATACCGCGGGCCCCAACTCCAGCCGACCGTAGCCACAGCCGCCATCAGCAGCCCCGCCTAGGGAGCCCCCATATCCCATCCGACCCAGAGCTGGATCTCCCCCCGATGACACTTACCTGGAGAACACAGGTGGAAGAGGGCCCGGAAGTGGCAGAGATGCCCGAGGCTGAGGAAGCGGCCAAGGAAGTGGCCGAGAGAGAAGTGTGCACGCTGCTCGGCGAGATGGAGCCCCAGGCTGGGCAGTCTGCAGAATCAGCCAGCCCTGACCCTCAGCCTGCCCACTGGGCTCACCCCACCTCCATGCTCGCGTCTCCAGACCCTGGGAGCTCCAGGGTGGGAAGGCCTGTGGGGTTCCTGAAATCCCCACGCCAAGGACCCAGGGATCTGGGACTCGGTGCGTCTCTGAGCTGCTGACCAACCCGCTCTCACTTTGCCTTCCCAGTGAAGGACTTTGGGGTACAATCAGCCCATGTGGGGTTCAGGGAGGAGGGGTCCATAGACATGACTCCGAAGCTTCGTTCTGCCACAGTCTCCCTGCTGGGTGTCCTCCTCCTTCAAGGCCTCCGATTCTTCCTCTGTCCTGTGAGGAGGTTAAGACTCTTCCTCCGGGACTGGTGGCAGAGAAAGTGCTCTGTAAGGTGCAAAGTCACAGGCAGGAGCCATGGTGGGGACCAGTTTAGCCAAGCATGTGGCTCTGGGAGCCCACGTTGTGGGAGAGGGGCCCGTGCTGCTGGCTGGGACATGCCATCCGGACACACTGACCCGGGGCCTGTCGTCCTGCCCGCAGATCCTGGAGCTCCTTTGTCAGATCCTGCAGACAGACTCCTTGAGCGCCATCCAGTTCTGGCTCCTGTATGCTCCCCCGAAGGGTGAGGACACGGCCTGTGCCCCGGGCTTTCTTGGGCTGGAGGCTGTTGAGGGCCTTGTTCTCTGGATGTCACTCGGCTCCCACCCAGGGCCTTCCCCCTGGGCTGCTGCTCATTTTTGAAGCCCCAAACGAACCTGTTCCAGCCGGATGGCCCCTCTGCTCCCTCCTCCCTCCCCCTCGGCAGGACTCCCACCACCCTGCTTCTCGGAGGGGACCTCGGGCTGACCACCACCCTTGGCACCTGGGACGGAGAAGTCCAGATATGTCTTCAGCAGACAGACCCCCTCACTCAGCACTGTGGGAAACATGCACACCCAGACACAACATACGCACGGGGACACATGAGCGGACACACGTGCACACACTGGGATGGTGGGTGGGTGTATCTAAGTGGGGGGTTGAGGAGTGCTGATGGGAGATGGAGGGAGAGGAGGAGGAGAGGCAGGGCAGGGGCCAGAGGCAGGTCCCCTGGAGGCATGGCTGCTGGGTGGGCCAAAGGGGGCCAAGAACAAGGCACATGCATGTGATCGTGTGGTGACAGGTGGGGACGGGTTAGGTGCTCTGCATACATAGGGGCCAGGACAGAAGGGGGGCCCCCCCAAAGGGGACCTGGAGGCAGAATGTCAGATGGTTAGAGAGAGTTGCCCTGGGCCAGAGTTGGGCAGAAGAGCTGGAGGCCCTGCTTCCAGCCTGTCCCTTTGTGGGGACAGGACAGGGTGGGTCTTACCACTGAGGACCGTGCCCCCCCGGCTGTGCTTACAGAGAAAGACCTAGCACTGGGACTCCTGCAGACAGCGGTGGCTCAGCTCCTTCCGCAGCCCCTAGACTCTATCCCGGTGGAAAAACTTCTCGATCAGCTCCAGGAAGTCCAAGAGCCATCTCAAGAGAGGCAACAGCCACCCTACAGGTGGGCTCCACACCACTCACCTGCCCTTCTGTTCCCAGAACTGTTCCCTCACGTCCCTCCCAGGTGAGGCCGGGCTGGTCTGGAGAAGGGATCCGGGCACTGGCCACAGCCTGGGCTCACTGAGCCTGTGCTGGAGGGGGAGGAGGTGCAGCCCCTCCCCCGGGGACCCCCCCCCAGGCGTGCCCGTGCTGCCTGAAGGCCCCTCTGCCAGCCCAGGCCTCGGCGGCTGGCCCTGGGGAATGCCCAAGGGGTGACCTGTGTCAGCTGTAGCAGGGCAGGGCTGGAGAAGCCACGTGGAGCCCTCCCGCGCTCGGTCTTTGGGAAGGCAAGAGGAGACGGAAAGCTAGCAGGCCAGCAGAAGTACCTTAATGGCGGCGTTAAGCGCCTCGCACAGCGGAGGACACAGGGCAAGGGAAGGTTAGGGAAGTCCTCACAAGGCAGGTGAGTAGGGCCAGGTGTCGGCAACGGAACTGGCAATAATGCGCGACCACCGTGCCGCCTGACAGCAGAAGGCTCACGTATTTGCAGCCTACGCAACCACCCGCGGAGGCAGCAGTACCCCCATTTTACAGATTGGAAAACTCAGGCTCAGCAACAGTTGAATGGCGGCCCAAAGTCACCCAGCTGACCAGCAGCAGAGCTAGGATTCAGCCTCGGGCCGGTCTAACTTCCCAGCCCAGCAGCATGTAGATTTGCCAGAGACCTTGTGAAAAATGCAGATTCCTAGAGATTCCTACACGGCAGGTTGGGGATGAGCCAGGGGATGCGTCATTTTGACAATCTCCCGAGTTTTTTCTGATAGAGCTTGGGGAACGCTGCTGGGATAGGGAGGATTTGAAGGAGCCAGTGAGAGAGTGGGGGCCGTCAGGAAGGGGAGGCAGGAATGTGCTCACTCTAGGGAATGTTAGTTAAGTTTGGGGGTGGTTGCAGCTTGGTGAGAAGGGGGCAGGTGCTTGTGCTCATTTAGGTTTGTTGAAGACCTGGGTTCTTGCTCTGGCCCTGAGCTGGGTTCTATTTTCTGCTCTGAGACCAGGGGAGGCCCAGGAGGAAGGTAGGCTACACTGTGAGCTCGGGCAAGCCACCGCCCATCCGCGGGCCTCAGTTGCACCTCTCAAAACCCCTCTCCCAGAGTTGTAGGGAGGACAATTACATGGGGTGTGTAAACAGGCTTGCTCAAGTCCTCTATTAGGGTAGCAGGAGCTCCGGTTTCTCCACTCACGGAGGAAGCTTTCCTCTCTGCCAGGAAGCGGGAGCCAAGCGGGGCCTGGGGTGAGCTGCCGTGGGCTGGGGCCTCCCTTACCGCTCCAGAGGGCCAGAGGGCCTTGGTTCCTTGTGGCCACAGCCAGGCAAAGGAGTCACAGTTATCTCTCAGGGTCCTGCTGGGGTGGTTCCTGACAGGGGAGCCGATGCTTTGGGGATCTCCAGGAGGGGCGGCTCATGCGTCCCCCTGGAGCAGTTCCTTCCCTGCCCCCCCCGCCCCGCACCCTGCTACTCTGCCCCCGCCTCACCTTCCCAGCCTTGTCTTTGTGTCCGTTATAGCCAATCCCCGAAGAAGACGAAGACACCGCCCCTACCCAAAGGCGACAAACCAGGTAAGATTCCACGCAGCAGATCATCCTGGGGGCTCCCCAAGGCCCCCCCTGGCTGTATGCCTCGGGGGATCCAAGGACCCTGGAGATGAAGCTGCCCATTCTGTCCATTCATCTATTCACTCGTTTATTCAATGCAGACTTCTCAGCAGCTGTGAGCTAGGCTCTGGGGAAGAGTCCAGACACATTCTTGCTTTTATGAGCTTACGTCCTCCTCCTGACGGGGAGTGCAGAGAACAAATGAAAACATCTGAGGGGATTAGGTGCCATAAGGAAAAGAAAGCAGAGTAAAGTGAGGGACAGTAAGAAGGACTGGCAGGGTGTGGAGAAGGCTCCTTGAGCTGAACAACAGGCAGGATCCCGCCCGATGCGGGTCTAGGGAGAACCCAGAAGTAGGACTCTCACCTGCCCAGTGTGTGGGTGAAAGCACACGCAGGCCAGGGTGGCTGGGGCCTTGTGGGTCAGGACAGGTAAGAAATGAGATGGGATAGGTGGGCAGGGCCGGCCTGTGGTCCCATGCAGAGGGGGTGGGGGTGCACTGGAGCCTTACGAGCAGGGCCTGGGGGGACGCCTCTGGCTGCCAAGTAGAGAATGGACTGTCGGGGGCCAGAGGGGATGGGGGGAGACCAGGGAGGAGGCTGCTGCATCATCCTGGTGCCTTTGGCCAGGGCAGGGGCTGAAAAGAGGACAGCTACCCGCCATGTACAGTATTCTCCCCCACTGGACTATGGGGGTCCTAAGGGGGCTGAGTGTCTGGCATGGAGTAGGTACTCCCTAAGTATTTGTTGTCTGGGTGTAGAAAGAAGAGGTGGAGGTGAAGCTCAGAGAAGGGAGTCGGCTCCTTCCAGGTCACCAGCAGAGCCCAGAGCAAAAGCTGGGCTTGACCCACATCTGCCTGGGGCCTTGCGGGGAGAAGAGCTCCACTAGGTCTCCGGAGCAGCTCCCAGCTAGGGGCCTGGCCCCTCCCCGTCCTCTCCTGACTGATGTCTTCCCTACCTCCAGAGTATATCGGAAGAGCACAAGTTCTTCGGATGCATTCAAGCCAGAACGCAGAAGAGAGAACTTCAAAGCCAAAGGTAGAATGCTGAGTCCGAGTCCCTTTGCCCGCCTTGCTCAGGAGCTGCCCCCAGGTTTGAGGCTGTTCTCAGCCCCACCACCTCAACAGCAACACCGATTTTCCTATCACACGGAGCCCATTAAAAGGCTGCCTTCCCTTTAGGAGGACAATTCCACTCTACTCTCTGTAGTGGGTCTGTGCTTGGGGGTCGTTTATTCCAGGAGCAGGGATGGGCTGCACAGAACCGTCCCATTCCCTTGGAGAAAGCCCAAGTGGTACCACCCACGCGGGGCTTACCCAGTGGTTCTATGTTCCTAGGAGCTGAAGGGCAGCCTGAGAAAGAGGCTCTGTCCCTCCTGAGCAAAGACACACAGGGCTCTGGGTAGGTTAGAGCAGAGGTCAGAACCCACGGGCCTCCATAAAGTAACCATCGATACCAACTGTTGAGTTCCTAGCAGTACCATATTCGATGCTCCCAAAAGCTCTGTGAGGCAGACCATGAATATCATCACTCCCATTTTACAGATGAATAAATCGAGGCTCAAACAGTGAAATAACTTGTCCAAAGCCACACAGTAAGTGGCAGGGGCAGGCCCCAAATCCAGCATATCTGGCTGGGGAACTCCTGATCTTCCCCGCTGTGTTCTACTGCCTTCCAAACAGCAACCCTCACCAAAGGTGGCAGCTGCAATCCGAAACGCATAAGCCTTAGCAAAATGGTGGTTGGAAAGATCAAGGAGGAAAGAGACCTTCCATAAATGGGACCCAGCTGGGGTTTCGCTATCCTTTACCATCTAGAGAAGATGGCCTTTGATTCTCTGGGAAGTCCAGTGTTCTTTGAGATTTCTGCAGATTCCCTGGAAAGCCGGGACAGGGAGACATGGGAGGCATTGGGAATCCACAGTGTTATGGCCACCTGTGGCTCTGAGCTCCTACTTCCACTGAGTCAGGTCCCTGGACCGTGGCTCCTTCTGTGCTGGCAAACACGGGTCCACCTCACAGCAGCTCACATGGATTCGGTCCCTCTGGGTTTTCTCAAAGACCCCATTCACACAAAACCTGTGTGTGCAGCCAGCTTCAGCCCAGATCAGGGGCTGGATGGGGATCTGCTGTGAATCTAGCCAACAGCATCATGTCAATATTAAATCGCCTTGTGTTTTTAAAGATCCCCCTCCCACTGAGGATGTTCCCCTGGCAGCAGCATGCCCCTTGTCATCTCGCTGGCTCTGTCCTCCCCTGTGCTCATCCCTGCCCCCAGTTTGCCCCCAGAAAGCCCACATGCATTGTATTCTCCTTCTTTCCCATTTTTTTTTTATTATGGTAACATCCACATAACATAAAATTTACCATTTTAACCATGTTTCAAGTGTACAGTTCGGTGGTAATTAAGTACACTCACGTTGTTGTGCAAACATCGCCACCATCTGTCCACAGAACTCTCTTCATCTTGCAAAACTGAAACTCTGTGCCCATTAAACACAAACAGCATTCGCCCCCCTCTGCTCCCGGCAACCACCTTCCTACTCTCCGTCCCTATGAACAGAACTGCTCCAGCCACCCCTTATCAGTGAGTCCCAACGTATTAGTCCTTTTGCTACTGGCTTAGTTCACTGGGTAGGATGTCCTCAAGGCTCATCCATGTTGTAGCATGTGTAGGAACTTTCTCTCACATTTAATATTTTTTTCCGACACACCAGTTCGGCTTCCCTTCCCAACCCCCATTCCCAGACTCTCCAGCCCCACATTGGCCTGTCCAACCCCGTCAAGGGGCTGACCTAGAGGTGTGTTCATGGAATGGGGTCCTTGCGCCCGGTAGTTGTAGGTATGACAGTCTCTCCCTACTCCATGAGGAATGATTTTTAACAATCCACACAGTAAAAAATCCTAGAAGATATCTGCTTCCAGAATAAATCATACTTGTTGGCACACACACACACACAAGAACAAAACCAAAAAACCTAGCTCTTTCGGTCATCCTTCTACCTCCCCTTTAATTGGTCAGGAAGTATGGCTGAGCGGTTAATATTTGCAACTGCAGATTCTTGTCATTTTCCTATTCCAAAGCGCCGCTTAGCCCTGTAGATTGTAGGTCTGTAGATTGATTTTGCTTTTGCAACTCCCTGCAAAATGCTCTCGTGTCACCGCCTGGCCTCTGCACCCATTGTCAGTGTGCTTAAAGACAGGGTGTTCTGGGCCTGGCTTCTTACTCATCTATTTTGAGGGTGGATGGCAAAGAGATCTTTCCCCACAGCCCCGAGGTCTATCCGGAGGGAGAAAGGCAAAGGGACTGAGTTGAAACATGTAGGGCAGGCATCATTATCCACATTATACAGGTGGGAAATCCAAGGCTTAGAGCAAAAGTTAACATGTCGGAGTTCACACAGGCAATAAATAGTGGAGCAAACCCAGGGCTGCGGGGCTTCTCAGTCAGTGCTCCACAGGCCAGCCCCCGCCCCCAGCCTGCTCATCTCTCATTTCCAGCCACTCATCCCGCCCTCCCCTGTCTCCTGGTTCCTCTCCCCCCACCTCTCAGATAGGGAGCTTGTCAGGGTTTGCTCTCACTCACTCCCTGACTGTCTTCAAAGTCCCTCATCGGGCCCCCATCCTCTTTCCAGGTTTTAAGGAAATTATTGCTAAACCCCAGGGGGACAGCCAGCTGGGGGAACTTGAAGGTTCCAGACCTGTCACAAAGCACGGGTCAGAGTTGTCGATGGCCTTCTTGGAAATGTGGGTGGCATCCAGCCTGCCTTCCTCGTCACCTGCACCAGGCCACCTGTGCCCTCAGATCCTACGTGGGTTGGAGGCCAGACTGGTCCCTGGGCCGTGGCCCCTGAGGCCTGTGCAGTCTCTATGCTCTGCTTAGCAGCAGCCTCTGGTTGCAGTGGGGGGGCGCCCATTTGGCCGTCATGGGGTCAGGACGCCATAGCCACTTCTAGGTCACTCTTAAGATTCCCCCAGCTCCAGGGGCGCCTGGGTGGCTCAGTTGGTTGAGCGACTGCCTTCGGCTCAGGTCATGATCCTGGAGTCCCTGGATCGAGTCCCGCATCGGGCTCCCTGCTCGGCAGGGAGCCTGCTTCTCCCTATGACCCTCCCCCATCTCATGTGCTCTCTCTCTCTCTCTCATTCTCTCTGTCTCAAATAAATAAATAAAATCTTTAAAAAAAAAAAAAAAAAAGATTCCCCCAGCTCCAGACCTTGAAATTTCTCCCCACCCTCTGCCTCTCTGTCTGAAGCACGAAGACAGATGTTTCCTTTCCAATCTTCTCCCCGATGGCTCTGGGTCCTTCTTGGGATCCAGTCTCCTTAGGCACTGTGATAGCCATTGTTTGAGGCTGCCCAGGATGTCCCCCACCCTCCTTCCAGGGTGAGCCTGAAACTAGCTCCGTCCAAACCACAACACCCCATCCCTGGGCACAGTGACTGGTTCCGGGGTAGGATAAGCATGTGACCCAAGCTGAGCCAATCACAGACTTGGACTTGGCCAATCCACGGACTTGAGGGGGAGGAGGGGAATATTGGCTTTTGCAAGGATGCTGTCATTGGTCATCATCATTCCAAGGGGACAAAGCATCAGTCACACCTGCAGCCCCTGACTGTCCCCCATCCTTCCCTATTATATGAGTCCATAACATTACTTTTTATAGTTGATTTTTATGCATTTTTAACATAAAACTTACCATCTTACCCATTGTCAAGAGTACAGCTCAGGGCTAATACATGCACATTATGCAACCATCACCACATCCACCCATAGAACTCTCCTCATCTTGCAAAACTGACACTCTACACCCATCAAACACGAACTCCCTGTCCCCTCCCCTCAGCCCCTGGCAACCATCCTTCTACTTTCTGTTTCTATAGATTTGACTATTCCAGGGCCCTCGTGTAAGTGGAGTCATACAGTATTTGGCCTTTTTGTGACTGGTTTATTTCACTGAGCATAGTGTCCTCGAGGTTCATCCATGTTGTAGCATGTGTCAGAATTCCCTTCCTTTTTTTAAGCTGAATAATATTCCATTGAATGTCCATGTCACATTTTGTTTATCCATTCATCCATCAATGGACATTTGGGTTGTGAATAGTGCTGCTAAGAACACGAGTGTACAGAAGTCATTTATTTTGATGTCATGTGATGAAAGGGAGCCTGGAGAATTAGAATCCAGGTTTGTCAGACTCCAGAGTCAGTGACAAGAGCCCTTGGTTCCCAAGCTTGAACCATTCTCATACCACCATCATGAGTTCGTTACAACTGTTCACTACCTGTACTATTCCTAATGTTTTCTTAAATGTACCTTTTTCATTTTTTTACTTGAATATAGTTTTTATCTAAGCAATAATATCCATGGCATCATGTTTTTGATATGTTATTTATAAAAGTTCCTCATATGCAAGAAGATAAATATAAGTGTATCAAATGGTTCCTCCATGTGCCACCTAAGTTAATGTTGTACCACCATCTGTTTGCCACACCTTAGAAACGTTGCTTAGAACGTTTTGCAGTTTGAAGATGAGAGAGCCACCCCTGGGATTCTTGGCTTAAGGACACATGTAGGGGTCAGCTTCTCCTTGCCCGGTTTTTTGGCTCAACAACCACCTCCCCACCCCACTCCCCTTAAATAATGAGAATAGGCTGGAGACCCATTTGCAGCAAAGGCAGGGAAATGTGGTATCCTCACCAACAATGCCTTAGAATCCCATTGTTGGACACCCCTTAGAAATTCTGTAATGACCTTCCCAGCCCATGGGAAACCTTCACTGGAGCACCCATGACATGGTATCCAACTTCACCTTGGACAACTATAGTAACCGAGATCTCACTACATTTCCTAGCTTCTCAAACCTGAGTTCTGTCCCCAGAGGCACCAAGATCAAGTCTTTCCTCCGTCCCCTGGTTACCTAATTTCACACTTGTCAAAACTCTTTTATAAGTTTCAATCAGACCACACCTCCCTTCCAATATTTATATCTTTTTTTCTTGTCCAATTGCATTAGCTAATACTTCCAGAGAATAATGTTAAATAATAATGATGATAGGGGCACCTGGGTAGCTCAGTTGCTAAAGCATCCAACTCTTGATTTCAGCTCCGGTCATGATCTCAGGTTTGTGAGATCAAGCCCGGCGTCAGGCTTCATGCTCAGTGGGGAGTCTGCTTGAGATTCTCTCTCTCCCCTCTCCCTCTGCGCCTCCCCCAAACACATGTGCGTGCACACACTCTCTCTCTCTCTAAAATAGATAAATAAATCTTTAAATAATAATAATAATGACAGTGGGCATTTTAATAGTATTTAATGGGAATCGTTCTCATTTTTCATCATTAAGCATGTTTACCTATGAAGTACCTATAAACTGAAATAATCACATATTCATAAAGTTATGTCAAGAAGTATCCTCCAGTTCTTCAGTGTTTAATCTACACTGGAACCTTGTGAGGTAGATACAATGACTATTAAGACAATTTTACAGATAAGGAGCTGAAAAAAGAAGTAACTTGGTCAAAGTTATACAAGTAATAAGAATCAGATTCAGGATTTAAACCTGGCAGTTTGCATGGGCAGAGCCCATCCTCTTGACCCTATACACCCCATAACTTTACATAGTAGATACCGTTATTAGCACAATTTCACGGACGAGAAATCAGAAGAGACGTTAAGTGTTTTGTCCAAGGTCAAACAGCTTGCTAGTGTATCCTCCTCATGCGCTGATAGGGCAGTCTTAGAGTTCACCTCTACTGCACACTGGGTTAATTTCTTCCACATGCTCTGTGATTTTTCTCACATCTGTCTTCCATTTCTCTATCACATCAACTACACCCTTGATATTACTCTACTATAATCATGAACTCCACAGTGTTATTTTTATCCTTGGTTCCCTTTCTTAGTCCCCACAACCTCCTTTTCAACTCATCCTATTGCTTTGTCTCAACTTCTCTTGTTCCAAAGAGTTTGAGTTATCTTTAATTTCTTGAGATGCAAAACATTTCTTACCTAATATTTTCTTCAGTTCCTGGGGGTGTCTTCTCCCAGAATGTATACTTTGTCTTTCTTTTGCGTGCTATCCTTCCTCTCTCTCGTTCCTTTCTTCTCTAATTCCTTCCTCCCTTCTTTTTTTCCTGTAGAAATCTAGCATAGGCACCATATCAGCTGCTTTGCTTTCGCTTACGTTGGATCTGGAACATTTATAGTCAAGCCTCCCGTTTGCAAAAAGGGTGCAATTCTCCTTTCTGTTTACCTGGGCCCTGTATGCATCCTCCCCTCTGAGCATTAGCTTGAGGGCTGAGTGTCACTGGTGTATATTTTCCCTAATGCCTCTTCAAGCCGCCTGGGACAGAGGGGTTGGAAAAGACTGGGTCCTGGGAAGCCAGTAAATCCGTTGGGTCTCTGTTCTCTTCATCTGCAAATTTTTAAAAAACAAACTTAGCTTTAGAACTGTTTTAGGTTTACAGAAAATTTGTGAAAATAGTAAAGAGTTCCACACCCAGTTTCCCCCACCAATTTTTTTAAAGATTTTATTTATTTATTTAGTGGTCAGTTGAGTGTCGACTCTTGATTTCGGCTCAGGTCATGATCTCGGGGTCAGGGACGGAGCCCCGCATCAGGCTCCATGCTCAGTGGGGAGTCTGCTTGAGATTTTCTCCCCCTTCCCTTTCCCTCCCCCCACCCCCTCTCTCCCTAAATAAATGATCTTAAAAAAAAAAAAAAAAAGGAAGCACAGAGAGAGATGTGCTCCCCTCAGTCACACAGCCAGAACTCAGGCCCCCTGGCTCCCAGGACCCTCTTTCTAGGGCTGCTAGCAGCCGCCTGTCCAAACTGGTGTAGCCAAGGCAAAGGGAGGGTCTCCTTGCAGGGTCCCAGCCCTTTTAAGCAACCTGACCTGGAGCTTCAGGTGCTGCACTCAGGCAGTGGAGGAGGACACCAAGGGCTTCAAGAAAAAGGTGCTGGTGGCTCTGGAAAGGCCCAGTGCAGCCCATCTTTGCCAGCGCAACAGACCAGAGACAGCAGGTGGCCAGAGGATCAAACCCAGACCATCGGTAAGTGCATTTGATCTTTGGAGTATATTTCTTACTACAATTTAAAAATCAGGATTCGGGGTGTCCCTTGAAACATCAGAAGCTATGAGCACACTGGATCCCTGTTCTGCCTGGCAGAGTCCCCACTCACCGTAGTCCCTCCCTTCATTTACGAGGTTTGTCCTGCGTCTGAGAGCCCTGCTCTGGCCACACATGCTGTCTATTATGGGCCCTTCTGCTGCTTCCGTCCACTCCACTCCTCAGTTCCTCAGCTCCCCATCCCCTTCTGCTCTGCATCCACACAGTGGTGGCCTCAAGCACTTGAGACGGTCCGGCCTGCTCTTGGCTGGAACAATTGCCTAGTGAGCTTTAAGTTCAATGCCGAGCCCTAGAGAGGAGAAGGTTCGACCCACGGCCACGGATCAGGGAAGTTCTGCGTGAAGTGTATTTCCTTGTATTCTAAATTACAGAAAATGAGCACCAGGGGGTCCAATTCCATTCACTGCAAGAGGTGTTGATTGACCGCCTAGTTTTATCGAGGGGCTGGGACTCTCAGGCCCTGACCATGGTCCAGGTCTGTAGTTACTTGGTGGAGTGGAAGGACAGCGTTGGCGGCTTCAGAGCCAGGCTCAGCCCCTCATTGTGTGACCTTCTGCAGTTACTTCATTACTCTCTTGGCTTCTGCTTCCACAGAGCTGTTCCCAGCCAGAGCATTAGATTAATCAGGAAGTGGATTATCTGCGCTCAAGCCCTTTTTGCGAACACTGTCACTTACTGGATAACAGAGGCGGTCCTCCATACAGGATTCCATGTATGTGTTTTGTCGACCACATGGTCTCTCCTCAGCTGCCTACATGGAGACTACCTCTATTATTTGCTGGCTGGGTGACTTTAGGCAAGCAAGTCAACCTCTCTGAGCCTCAGTTCTTCATCTGTGAAATGGGCAAGATAAGAGCACCAACTTTATAGGGTTGTTGTAAGGATTTAGTGAGATATTAGGGGAAGGGCATAACACAGTACCTGGCACATAGTACATGTTCAGTAAATGTTAGCAATATCTTCCCCTACACTCAAGCACTCATTTCCAGAGATTTCTAGAATGAAAACCACATTACTATTACCATACCTATTTTCTTGACAACTCTTTATCCAAGGGACAGGCTAACACTTACAAAAGGGTCTCATGGCGGGGCGCCTGGGTGGTTCAGTCAGTTAAGTGTCTGCCTTCAGCTCAAGTCATGATCCCAGGGTCCTGGGATCGAGCCCCGCATCAGGCTCCCTGCTTAGCAGGAAGCCTGCTTCTCCCTCTCCCACTCCCCGTGCTGGTGTTCCCTCTCTCGCTGTCAAATAAATAAATAAACTCTTTAAAAAAAAAAAGGGGTCTCATGGCTACTCTCCCATACCATCTTCACAATGGCCCCATGAAAGGATCAGGTCAGAGATGGTTTTTCTGTCTTGCAGGTGACAGGTGACCTGGGTGGTCAGACATGAAGACAGGCAGAGTTGGACTAGAAACTGGGTGTTCTGCCTCCCAAACCAGTATTCCGCCCCCTACATCCTCCTGACTATTTAGCAAGATAATCAGCTGAGATGATGATCCAGAAGGTCCCTCAAATGTGCTAAGCTAGTGGGAGCATCATTATGAATGCCAGATTCTTGCCAAGCAGACAGCAAACTCAAAAAGTTCTGGTAATGTCGTCCATTTGGATACTTAAGACTTCTCTAAGAGGTTTGAGAAAAGATGATGAAAACCAAAATTTAGAATATTTGGGCTGTCATCCTATTACACCACTGGAGAGACTAAAATCTGAACAACCTATCCCAATTGCCTTAATTGGGAAATAGACATCAAGTGCCCTCAGCATGTGGTTTTGGTACATTTTTCACTCAGATGCACTTCTGGAAAGGTCTCCTAAGAAAAACCAGGTAAGCCAAAACAGATTTACCTTACATCATTTTTTTATACCAAAATTTAGAAACGTCAATTTACAGTACTAGAGAATTTGGTTAAATAAGTGATTATCCAGCCATATGATAGGGTATGAGATATCATTGAGAATGCAGATGCACCTTGACATATTTCAGGTTGGAAAGATGTCCTTCTTCTTTCTTTTTAAGATTTTATTTATTTATTTGAGAGACAGAGTGAGTGAGAGAGCAAGAGAGAGAGAGCACACAAGCCAGGGAAGAGGCAGAAGGAGGGAGAAGAAGACTCTCCACTGAGCAGGGAACCCAATGTGGGGCTCAATCTCAGGACCCCAGGACCATGACCTGAACCGAAGGCAGACGCTTAACCGACTGAACGACCCAGGTGCCCCAAGATGTCCTTCTTCTATTGTTGCAGAAGGGAAGCAAGTTTCTGATGGCATGCATGGTAACACCCAGGTTTGTATGTGTGTACGCATGCACATATGTGCACAGATCTACATATGTCTAGAAGGATAACCAAATGGTTAACAGTGGTTACTGCTAAGTAAAAAAATGGATTTTTTTCCTCACTAGGTTTTTAGATTTGTTTTCAATAACGAGCATGTAATTTCTTGTGTAATTTTTTTAAAGAAAAAGACTTGAGGTGTAGGTCCTGGGATTTCCTAGGCAGTAGGAGCTGGGTCCCTGGGCACCACCCCAGCCATAATCCCCCCCTTCTCTTCCCTATACCCTCATCCCCAGCCACACCTCTGCCTTTCCCCAAGCCCTGAGGCACCTGAAGTGAGGCAGGGAACAGATACTCCTCAGAACAGCCTTTGGGAGTCTCAGATCAGACAGTGCAGAATGCCCATCACCTGCGTGTCTCTGGTCCAGGGAACTTAGCCAAGTCCTTTCACTCCTTGGTCTGCGAGGGACAGGGCCCAGATGCTCTGGGGCTGGACCCACACCTGGGTTCCCATTTCAGCTCTGAATGCCTTCCTTGGGCAGGTTCCTTTACTTCTCAGTCCATCAGTGTCCACACGTATAAAGTGGGAGAATAAAACAGAATGAAATTATTGAATGAAAGCACCTTGCAAACTGGCAAACTACCAGCATCAGACCCAAGGACAATATTAACACATGTGATAGAAAACAGCATCCCAGGCTCCTGGTCCAGAGCTCCTACCCAGCATTTAGTCCCATGTGGCTCTGTGGCCCTCCGTCCCCCTGCCATGGCATTCCAGGACAGACATCCTTGAACCCTCCCAATTCCCATTGTCTACAGATTTCTAGGGCTCCTGCTAACAGAATCTCGGGCCCCTTTGCCTCTGCCCCCTGCTCTGCCCCTCACGTTGACCCAGATGCAGAATTTGGCTCCTACACAAAATGCAATGAGGAATCCAATCATAATGTGCATTTGGGATCTCTGGAGATTTTGCAGGAGATGTGTGGGTCCCAGGGAGGAGCTGTGCTGCTAGCCCCTGGCATTCTACCATGGGCCCCCCTCCCTCCCGCGCCTTTCCCCATGGCCATCTCCCCATTAGCTCTGCAGGAGCCCTTAGAGACTATCCCTTGCTCTGGAACAGCAGCTCCCAGCCTTTGGCAGTCTTAGGCCCCGGGGACACTTGCCTTGCATCAATGTCTCCCCAAGGGGCCGTACTAAGGCCTCTCCCTAAGAGGCCCCTCCCTCTGTCTAACTCTCAGAGACGGGCAAAACAATCCCTCCCCCACCCTGGTTCCTTTTCCCCAGGATTTGCCGCTGGGGGGCCCACTCAGAGTCCTTGCAGAGCTGAGAGCCTCTCTTACTGGCCTGTGCCCTCCTTCCACCTTCTCCGTCCCCACAGTGTGACCTCGTCCCGGACTTCACCTGCTCCCCCTCCCCAGCCACTTCTGGGTAGGCACAGTCACCTCCACTCAGCCAGAGGCCTCCCTGGCCACCCGCGGAGCTCCTGGATGTCCACAGCCCCCGAGCAGGGCACCCTGCTGGAGTTGCTCCTGTCTGCAGCTGCCCCGGACCCTTGGGAGGGACTGCAGAGACACGGGCTCTGGGAGTAGGTGAGCCAGGCCGTGTCCCCACTGCAGGTGAGTGCAGCAAAGTGGTAGAGGCTGTACCCGCTGGCCCCGAGGGACAGCCACCTCCCCGGAGCTAAGCTCCTCTTCCTGCACCGCCCTGAACACAGCCAGGGACAGAGCTGCGGGACAGCTGGGGCCACAGCCCCCCTGGAGCAGTTCCACACCTGCTATGTCACCGACCTTGTAGGGCCCAGTCTTGCCCTGGCTGCCAGCATCTGCTGCTTTCCCTTCCGGCTCCTTCCTCTTTCCCTGGACTTCCCCCATCTACCCAGCCCCCCTTCTTTCTTGATGGCTTTTCTCCACTCAACACGTGGCTCCTTCATAACCATTCATCAGTGTGTCATGGGTGTAAAGGCCCAGAGAGGGCATGTGATTTGCCCAAGGTCACACAGTGGGCTCAATGTCAGTTTTCTGGATAATTGGCATGTGACTTTTTTTTTCCTGAATTTCTTGGCCAGTTTGTTACTTTTCTAGGGCTGCCATAACCAAGTCCCACAAGCAGGGTGACTTCAACAAGAGAAATGTATTGTCTCCCCATTCTGGAGACCAGAAGTCTGAGAACAAGGTGTCGGTGGGGTGGGTTCCTGCTGAGGGCTGTGTGAGACAGTCTGTTTCAGGCGCTCCCCTAGCTTTTGGTGGTTTGATGGCAATCGCTGGCATTCCTTGGCTTAAAGATGCCTCATCTGATCTCCGCCTTCATGTTCCCATGGCCTCTCCCTGTATGTGTGTCTCTGTATCCAAATTTCCTCTTTTTATAAGGGAGGGGGGACACAATTCAACCCATAACACATGTGTGAGGGGCTTCCGGGCCCGGTGGGCCTTTGCTGTTGATTTCTGGCCAGCAGCGTCCCGCACTGGGCAAACACACCCAGCTTAGGTGCCTGAATTTTAAGTGTCAGAGCCCCACCGGGCTCCTGCCTGTCATCTGCTAACCCCCGACGGCTCTCTCCCTGGCGGCCATCTTTCCAGCCTCCTAATAAGACAGCCCTGATAAGCTGAGAACCCACACACCTACCTGTCCAGCCCTGCCCTCTGCCCTGAGCTGCTACCTCCCAATGTCTGCTCCAGGGCCCCCAGCATTTCACGCCTAGTACGTTGCCAGGTAGCTCTTGACCCTGCTCTTCCAGCACGGCCCCTCACCCACCCAAGGGCTCAGCAGCCTGGGGGTTACCCTTGACCTCACAGCCAATCCATCTCCAACATCTGATTCTTGCTTCCCTCCACCTCCGCGGCAGGTGATCTGGCCCAGGCCAGCACCATTTCTGGGTTGATGCAGCGTCCTTGCTCCTGTCTTCCTCCCCGTTCCCTGCAAAGCCGACTTTAAAATGCAAACCATATCCCATCATTTTTTTGCCCCACACTCTGCCCCAGCCACAGGCCCAGCTGTTGCCATCAACCCATTTCTTTGTGAGGACCTCCACAGGTTTTCTCCCCAACAACGCACACGTCTCCCAGCAGGTCGGGGAGCCATGGTCCCGTTCCCACCGCAAGCACCTGCCCGCAGTGATGCTCTTCCAGCACTTGCCTGCTGTTCCTTCTTATCCTTGGCTCTCAGCACAGTCACCACTCCTCCGAGAGACCCCCTCCCATCCTACCCAAGGACAACTGACCCCTTTCTTCCTCCTAGCCTATCCACAATCTATAAGGACCTTCCCGACTTCATTCCTGACGTGTTCGTCATGTGCCTTCCCCATCGAACTATAAGCTCCTTGCAGGGAAGGACCACATCTGTCTTCACCTCTGTGTGGCCCCAGTGCACACAGTAGGTACTCAATAAATGTTTGCTGATTGAATGACCGCGTAATGAAGACTGGATCCCTGCTCTCGAGGAGCCCCAGCCCAGGAGAGGGGCTAGTCAGGAGACAGTAAGGGATGTGAAGGCAGGGTCCCTAAAGACAGCTCTGCATGCACAAGGGCGGAGGGCACCACGAACTCACCTGCACTTCCCAGGGGAGGCGACATCTGGGCCCAGTCCTGAAAGAAGAGTAAGGAAAAGGCAAGGGAACTGCGTGAGCCCAGGCCTGCAGGGGGGACCACCCGAGGCCCCCCCCCCCAACTGTGGTGGGGGCTGCAGGGCAGTGATAAATGTGCATCCACCTTGGCCCAGATGTGTCGTGTCCACATGAGCCTCTGGGCACAGAAACTAAAAACCAAAACCCAGGCAACGGAGGGAGGGATTCTAAGCCTGGTGCCTGAGGTTGGGGATGGAGGTCCTAAGGCCCCAGAGGAATGGGGTTTTCCTCAAGCCTCTCCCCACATGGGTGGTGAGGTTCCTGGATTTCTACCAGCTTCCTCTCAGCAAGTGCTTGGCCAAGGCAGGGTGTGGGGCCCCAGTGATCTGGATAATGGTTCCATGTGAGTGAGCAGGACCCTGAAAATGACAGAGGTCCCCCTGCAGGGCTGCCCCAGAGATGGATTTCCATTTCTCTGTGGATGCCCTTCACGGGGCTGCTGAGATGACAGCCCAGCTGGAAGTGGAGGTCACCCACTGCCTTGCACGTGGCCATGGCAGCGTCGGCTGGCGCCATGCACCAGGGTCTGCAGCTGCAGGAGGGGAAGACGCCCCTCAGGGAAGCGGGGGAACCCCAGGGCCCTTTGGTCCACACCAGGGTCTGATGGGAACTTTCCCAGAGTCGTCCACTCTGTGCTTCATGCATCTGCCCGCAATTCAACCAGCGTTTACCGTGTGCTTGCTGAGTGCCTGGCTCCGAGCTGTCAGCCCCTGCTCTCAGGGCTTCTCGGGTTAGTGCAGGAGACTGAGGCCTCACACCCAGGACGGGTGCCCTGGGCGCTGTAGGACCACAAAGAAGGGACAGCTGAGGCAGCTGTGATGGGGGCAGACTGATGGGGCCTTGAATAGTTAACGAGACCAGGCTTCGGGCAAGAGTACCCTTTCTGCCCTCACTTTGGCCCATAATACCTTCTATCTTCTTTCCCAAGGAACTCTGGGATAGAAAGAAACACATTTAACAGAACTTACTAGAACGGGGCAAGTGCTGGGTCGGAAAGAAAAGGGCAGGCCCCGCCATGTGGCTGCACAGGCTCCAATGGTGGGGAGAGAGGGAAAGGCACGCAGGCCAGGCTGGCCTCCTGGGCACTCAGGAGGGGCCTCGAGGGCTTCTCGGAGGAGGAAGCCTGGGAAATACTGTTCCTGCAAAGCCCGAGCTCATTCAGAGCCCTTCTCAGCTCTACTGGGGGGAGACAGGCTCAGAGAAGGGGATCCAGCAAATAGGTTGTGGGCTGGGATTTGGCCCCCGCGGTGGCTCCAAAGACCACTGTCCCCGCCAACAGCACGGCCCCTCTGCGGGGACGGCGCTGCGGAGGGCTGGACTAGGGCGGGCAGAGCCTGGGCCCCTCCTGGCAACAGCCAGAGGACAGACAGACCCCAAGCAGGAAGGAAAGGCGGGCCAAAGCAGAATCATTTCTGGCGAGACAATCAGGTGTGGGGGGTAGGGAGCGAGTGTGCTGGGGGCCGACACTGACACGGAAATCAGGTAGACCTTGCGAGGGGCTGATGGACCAAGGCTGGGAGGGAGGCTGAGGCCTTGGGGAAGTGGGGCCTCTCTTGGAGAGCACGGGGGGCCACTTCCTGCAGCCCAGCTTCTCTCTGCTGGCCGGGGCAGGCTGAGGCCCTCCCTCCCACGGGCCCTGTGACAGGATGGACCCTCACCACCGAGTTCACAGAGTCACGAAAACATCTATGAACTGGGACACGGAGCCCTGAATCCTGGCCTGGACCCTGCCACCACCAGATCTGGGTTAGGAATAATCGTTTGTTCTCTCCGGGCCTCAGTTTCCCCACTTGTACAAGGAGATCAGACCTGTCAGCACATTCTCCTGCTGCTAATCTTGTATGAACTAAAGGTGTCAAGTGCCCTCTTACTGATACAGCCAGTGATGGGCTCCTCCAGGGAAGATGCTACCTCCAGGACTGAAACCAGCCCCAAGCCCCGGTCGGTGGCCCACCTCCCCTGGCTTCCAGCTGCCCCTGGGTTTCCAGGGCCCAGCCCCAGGGAGGGCCTAGTGAGGGAAGACATGAGCCCCGTGGGGCCTTGAAGGGAGGCAGAGTACCCACCAGCTCTGTGCATTGCTGTTTATCCTGCAAATACTGCATTTATTGAGAGTAAGAGCCCCCCAGAAGGGGCGTGTGGTCTGAGGGCAAATAGGCCTTCTTCAGCAACCAGAGAGAAAGTCACAAGTGCACCAAGCACTCTGAAGTGGAGGCTGGAGGAAGGCGGCCTAAGGAAGGACTGGGTCTTCTCCCCAAAGGTGCCGGAAGCCACAGGAATGACTTTTGGCCGGGCCCCCATGAGGCAGAACTGAATGAGCCCCAAGCTAGACTCCCCAACCCCTGGCAAGGTCTCTTCGGCATTATTCTTCATTGGCATAGTTTTAGGAACAATAATAATCCCTCACCCACTAAGTGCATTCATAGACACGGTTTCCTTTGCTCCAAATCAATCTCGTGAACAGCTCCGTTACCCCCATTTTGCAAATGAGGGAGCTGAGGCAGGCAGGGCAGTGAGTGTGGCTGGGCGGGCTGCGCGTGGCCACCTCCCGCCTCTTTGCACTTGTCCCCGGCCTCGGAGCTTCACGAGCAGGTGCCTTCCTGCCTCTGCCTCTCTGGGGAGGACGAGGCATGGCCAGTCCTGGGCTGTCACCCCCCTCCCGGGGAAGCCTGGCAGCAGGAACAGGCCATTCCCCCAGGAGAGGAAGGTTCAGTCTGAGCACCTCCGGCTGTCCTTACAAGTTTTGTCCTGCATCATGCCAGCCAGGGCCAGGGACGTAGGGAGTCCCAGAGGCCCTGCTGCTACCTTTGCGGGGGCGGGGAGAGAAAAACAGAAATACAAAAAAAACCTCCCTGCCGGCAGCCGACATCCTTGGTAGGCAGAGTCAAATATGTTAAAAATTATAAGGGATAATTATTACTTATAAAGTACTCCTGTGCCGGACACAGCAATCCGCACCTTACATAATGATCAGCAATCCAATAGGTACGAATTATGCCCATTTTACAGATGAGAGGGTCTAAGTCTCAGAGAGGTAAAATGACTTTCCCCAATCCATCCAGGTAGTAAATGGTGTGCTGGGAATCAAATGAATCCCTGTCCAATTGGGGGAGGGGAGACATTTTCCACCAGGGACACAGTGCGGTGTGTTCTCAGAGATCCAGGGTGGACAGAGTGGCTCCCATTGCCTTGGTTATGTCATTTAAAGATTTTTTAAATTTATTTTGAGAGAGAGAGAGAGAGAGAGAGAGCGTGCATGCAAGCAGGGGGAGGAGCAGAGGAGGAGGGAGGGGGGGGGGGAAAGAATCTCAGACTCCATGACCTGAGCCAAAACCAAGAGTCAGATGCTTAACCGACTGAGCCACGATTTGCACACAAGAAAATTCATTTTAAAATGTCTGATAAATGTGTGCAACCACCAACAGAATCAAGAGAGAGAGCATCTCCATCACTCCAAAAAGTTCCCTTGTGCCCACTCCCAGCCAACCCTGTCTCCCACCCCCAGCCCTGGTCACTAGGGATCTGTTTTCTGTCCTTACAGTTTTATCAGAATATCATATGAATGGAATCACCCAGTGCTTAGTCTTTTGGGCCTGGCTTTTTCCACAAAGCACAACGCTTTCTAGATCTAGCCAAGTCGACACATGCATGTACATATGAGTAGTTTATGCCTTTTTATTGAGTAGAATTCCGTTGTATGGATATGGCACAATTTATCTATCCATTCACTATTTGGTATACATGATACATCTGGGTTGTTTCCAGTTGGAGGCGATTTCAAATAAAGTTGCTGTGGACATTTGCACACAGGTCATTTTGTGGGCAGATGTTTTAATTTCCCTCATGTGGATACATAGGGGAGGCATTGCTAGGTTGAGGATAAGTGTATGTTTAACCTTATGAAAATCTGTCAAAATGTTTTCCAAAGTGGCTATACCACCTTGCATTCCCACCCACAAGTATGAGTTCCAGTTGCCCAATGACATCCTGACACTGGATGTGATCCATCTTTTTAATTTTAACGGTTGCAATAGGTGTGAGGTGGTATCTCTCTGTAGTTTGAACTTGCATTCCACTAATGACTCATGATGTGGGGCGCCCTCTTCATGTGCTTACTCGTCATCGTACATCTCTTCTGGCAAAATGTCCGAGTGCTTTGCCTATTTTTTATTGGGTTGTTGGAGAGTTCATTATGTATTTTGGATGCAGGTCCAATTTCAGATATATATGTGGAAAGACTTTTCTCGTGTTTTGTCTTTCTTGCCACTGCCTTTTGAGGAATAGAAGCTCTTTGTTCTGACCTAGTCCAATGTGTCCATCCTTTCTTCTGTGGCGAGTACCTAGGGAAGTTATCTCTGCCTCACCCAAAGTCACAAAGGTATTTTTCTATGTTTCCTTCTAGAAGTGTTATAGTTTCAGTTCATACCTTTAAGTGGATTGCCAAACATTTGGACTGAGTCAGTCTCTGGATAGGATACCAGAGTTGAGGTTTATTTTTGCTCATCTGGAGCTTCCAATTTTCTGGGATCATTTATCGAAAAGACTATCCTATCCTAACTGAATTATCTTAGCACCACGGTTGTGTGGGTGTATTTCTGGATGCTCTGTTCTGTTCCACTGTTCTGTATGTCGACTCTTACACCAAACCATACTGTCCTGATTACTGCTGCTTCACCAGAAGCCTGAAATCAGGTAGTGTAAGTTCGACCACTCGGTGCTTTTCCAGAATTGTTTTGGCTATCCTAGATCCTCTTTATTTCCATAAAAACTTTATGATGACTTTGTCAAATTCTAAAATAAGCAGACAAAAGACAGTCTGTTGAAATTTTGATTGAAATACCATTAAATTTTAGATCACTGTGGGAAGAATTGACATCTTACCAACATTGAGTCTTGGGATTCATAAAGTCTCCCATTAGATATTCTTATGCTTTTCTGTGGAGAGGTATTTTAGTGTGTATCGCTTCTTTCATTTGTATTCTCCAACTTGGCTGGAGCCCTGAGGCTGGAGCCCTAGATCTTTCTCCTGTGCATCCAGCAGAGGCCTGTGGACAAGAGCTGATGAGGAGGTATAGACCCCCCGTTGTGCACAGGGCGCTTAATGATTCCAAATTGTCACACTGACCTTTACAAATCTGTTAAAATTTCACTTGTATTTTCTTACCTGCCCCTCTGTTGACCACCTCCTCCCATGCTCTGCCTCACGTAGAACAGAATATACACCCTCTGCGGACAGGGGCTTGTCACTCTTTGGAATTTAGTTCACCTGCTTGCCTTGCAACCTTACCCCTAGGATAAGCTAAAAAAAAGTACCACTTTGTAGGGGTGCCTGGGGGGCTCAGTCGGCTAAGCATCCAACTTTTGGTTTCCGCTCAGGTCGTGATCTCAAGGTCATGAGATGGAGCTCCCTGTCGAGCCAGGCGCTCAGCACGGAGTCTGTTAGAGTTTCTCTCTCCCTCTCCCTATGCTCCTCCCCCCTCTAAAATAAATAAAATCTTTCAAAAAAAATGTGTGGCTTGGGCTGCCCAGGCCCCGGCCAACAGTCCCTACATGGGTGGAAGGGCCATAGGGAGACGAGAAGGGGCAGGACTCCTCGGGTGGCGGTCTGGGGGCTTTTTCAGGAACCCGGACTCTGACTCTGGCCCACTGCTGTGGCACAGCCAGCAGCTCATCTGGTCCCCCACGCAGAGCAGGTCCCCTAAGCTCCATTGCAGGAATACGCCAGGGATGATGCTGTCGCAGGGAGACACCCTCCCCATCGTCCCTTGCATTTCCCAGTCGGACTGTTTCTGGTGTTTTCACAGGTAGGCAGGGCAAATGCTTTCACTATTCTTCAGATGAGCAGAGGGATCATGTCCTCCAGAATCTTAGGGCCCAAAGGCTCTCTAGAGCGGCCTCACCCCACACTAGACTCTGTGGGGCCCTAAAGGTCAATGGAGGTTCCTCCGGGCTGGTTTCTGGGTCCCTCTTCCCGGACTCGAGTACCACAGGCCTGCTTTGAGATATGACACTTCTGCCTGAGATGGCTGAATACGGGTTCCCGACGGGGTTCAAATTACCGATTCAGCCCAACAGCGCTGCTCCTTGTCCTGGTGATGGCAACCATAGGAAGGATTCCTACAGCAGTCCAGGCTCAGTGCGGCCACCAGCAGGCAATGTCCGCCATGGCACACGAAGGGGCGCCTCGGCACCCAGGCCCAGGTGTGATCCCTGCCCGCAGTCAAAGCCGGGGTGCTGGGGCTCTTAGAGGGCCCCACTCTGGCCCCCAGGCCAAGGGCACATGCCCACCCGGGCCCCAGGATCCTGCTCTTTGTGGGCCACATGCTGGGTGCCTCGGCCCACAGAACTCCCTGCCCAAACAGTCATACGAGAGCAACTGTCGGGCCTGTGCTGACATCTCCCTAGGCTGGGCCCCCCTAAGGAGTGACAGGTCACTGTGTGTGCACCCCGAGGCTCCAGTGGTAATTGTTTAGAACAGGTGGTTCCCAGGGGGAGGCTGTTTGCAGACGGATGTAAACGGAGTTCAGACTTGTGGGCTAGAGTGTCCACATAGGCATGTGAGGCCTGGAGGGGGTCTCTGTGCCTGGTCCTGAGCCCCACAACTGGGCAGGGAAGAGCCTGGGGTATATTCATTGAAAGACCATGGTGGTGGGGGCGCCTGAGTGGCTCAGTCGGTTAAGTATCCGACTCTTGATTTCGGCTCAGGTCATGATCTCAGGGTCATAAGATCGAGCCCCCCTTCGGGTTCCACACTGGCCGTGGAGCCGGCTTAAAATTCTCTTCTCTCCCTCTGCCCCTCCCCCCACCTCTCTCGCTCCAAAAAAAAAAAAAAAAATGTGGTGGGGGATTAGCGATGTGTGACACGAGCAAGGTATGAGGCATGGATGGCTGTTTTTAAGTTCTACGTGCTCCGTGTCAGCCTTCCCTGCTCACCCAGGCGTGTCACGTTCCTTCCCCTGCCTATCTGGCACTCTCGTTCTGCCTGGACTTTTCTAAGGAAAGAGTGCTCACCCCCCTCTATAGAAGCCACCCTTTGCATGTCTGAACAGCTCTACTAATTAGAACACTCTTCCCTAAGCACACCCCAAAACCCTCCCAGGCACGTCTACCCTTTGGATCAGATTCTGGATGGTGACCTGCCCAAGGACACAGAGCTACTCAATGGTAGAATCCCCAGGCCTGTGGCACTGTTCTTGCCTCTCAACGCTGAGCTGGTGCTCAGAGGAACCCCAGGATAAGTGAGGCCAAGGCAGGGAGGCTGAGGGTCTATGGCCGTGGCCCCCCCATCCATCCCCGACCCCTGATCATGTTGCCCAGCAGAGCACATGAGAAAGTTGCTTCACTGTCCTTTTCTTCTAAAACAGAGAGAACAAGAAAAACACAACACAGCATTTTGGGGTCCAAAACAAAACACCAAGGACAATGTTAATAAATACATAAAAATGTAAAGACCTGGATCTCAGAGGCACAAGAATGTATATCCCTAACACAGGCAGGCTGCGTCTCACAGGAATGGTTCAGTGTGTGCCCCGGCATCCCAGGGAGGGGGCGGCAGCGGGTGGAGAGGACATGTGGGGAGCCCCCTCCAAGGCCTCTATTCTCCAGAGGTTGCAGACAGGGACCCACTGCTCCTAGTCCTCTAGCCTGGCTCAGAACAGCCCTCCCCAGCCCCCTCAGGGAAGGAAGACTGGCAAGCCCCTCCAGCACCTGCTGCCGAGTCCAGAAGACCCTCTGCACGACTAAGAGTAAGGACCCTTGGGAGAATTCCTGGGAACCCAGGCAGCTTCCTGAGAGTCAGAGGGTCTAGAGAAGTTACCTGCCTTCGGAGGTAACATGGAGGGCATCTGAGGCCCCACAGTACTGTGGGTCACATCTCCTCCCCACCCCAGCATGGGGCAAAGGCTCACATCCTGCCCCGGGGGTACTGGGCCACACGGCCTTGCCCTCGCACCACAAACCTCTGGCTCAGCCCGAGCCAGGCGGGAGAAGACCCCTGACTCCAGCAGGAGCGGTCTTTGGCGGAGAACAAGGGTTGATGGGGCACAACCTGAGAACTCCATTTCTGTGTCCCACAAAGTGACCTTCCAGGTCAGCCTCCCTTCATGCCCTAGAGCGATGGCCAAAGCTGACATTCCCGCTTCAGCCAGCGGCCTAGCACCGTTGTGAAGCCCCTGGATGAGGAGGACACACATTCCAGAGTGTCCGGAGCCCCCTTCTCTGGGGTGGGCTGGGGGAAGTTGGGAAGCACCAGAAGCAACAGGAAATGCCATCGGCAAGGGCAGAGGGGGCCACCAACACTGCCTTCCCACCGGCAAAGGCGAGCTGGATTCTGCCTCTTGGCCTTGGCTAGAGGAACCGTGTGGTGCTCTTGCTAGGAAGAGCCGGGCCTGAGATGAACTTGCCCCCCCCCCCCCCGCACCGCCCCGGAGCCCTGCAGCCAGAGCCTTGTGACCACACGCACCACGCGCCCCCTTCCTCGTGGACTGCCCTGAGAGTGCTCCTCGCCTTCCCTGTCCCGCTTCGCCTCTCTAGGCAGAGGGGCCGAACAGACAGGGCCTCCACGGTGGTCCCCACACGTTCTGGCAAAGGCAGGCAGCCAGAAGGATCCAGTGTGGGGGGGCCCCACCGTGTGGCCGTGAGGAGGAGGGGCTAGCTGGCCCTCAGTCCTGCCAGGAGACAGACAGGAGCCCTTGAGAGGTTCGGTTGTGTCGCCCCGGCTCCCGGCTGAGGTATCTCCGGTTAGGGGCTTTCCCTGATCTTTTTCTTCCTCGCACACCCACCTCACGGGGTGAAATGCCACAGCCCCAAACCAGAACAAGAAGAAGGCAAATAATTTAAAAGGAAGTCAGTGTTTGCCCTGCCCCGCCATGTGTCCTCTGAGCTGGCGGTCTCTGAGGTGGCACGCAGTGTAAACTTGACTGGCGGGACAGGCAAAGTGGGGCTCATGTCACCAGGGAGGCGCCGGGGAGGCCGGTGCCTGGGGGCTTCGGGTCTTCCCTGAGCTGCCCTTTATCCTCGGAGACGGGCGCAGGTGCCCTGGTCCAGCCCCAAGGCAGTCCCCAGGGGGCGCTGGGGGAAGCAGCCCAGGATGCTCGAGGGCTCAGATTCTGGGGAGGACAGTGGTGCTGGGTCAGCGGGGAGCTGGTGCCCAGAGGGCTCGGGAGCTGTGTGGACCGGCCATGCCGATGGTCATCTGATCCTGTCGGCCCCACAGTGGGCTCCACAGCATCTGGAGGGGCCTCCGGTGCTGGCAGAGGGCTCCCGGGAGCGGAGAAGGGTGGTGGTGAGGCCGGGGCTGGGCTGGTGGCGGGGCCCAGGGCCTTCTTGGTACAGGACTCACAGCACAGCCGGTGGTAGCCGGGGATGGAACAGTAGCGATCGAGCACCTCCACTCGGCAGAAGACGGAGCGGTCCCCCACGCACAGCTCTGCTGCACACACAGCACAAGGACTGATGCCGGGAGGGTGCCCCCCCCCCACTGGCCCAGCAACTGCAGGCCCCCCAGCCCCTGCCCTCGCTGGACTCGCTCTAAAGCTCTTTCCCAGAGGGCACCCCAGGGCTGCCTGATGGAGAGACTGGCCAGAGGAAGAACTCTTATTTTACGGAAGAGGAACTAAAACCCCCTAGAGCAGTGGTTCTCAAAGTGGGGTCCCCACACACGAAGCATCAACAACACCTGGAAGCTTGTTGGAAAGCATGCCAATTCTCAGGCCCCATCCAGACCTACTGAATCAGAAATTCTGGGGGTGGGGCCCCGCTCTGGGTTTTAACAAAACCTTCAAGGTGATTCCAAGGCCGGGAGAAATCGGAGAAGCACAGCCCTATGTCCCCAGCCCTCAGACTTGCTTGCAAATTGGAATTGCCCCGGGGGGTGGGGGGTGGGGGGATTGACAAAGAGCTGCTGCCCAGCCCCCACACCCAGGGAGACGGCACGGTCAGTGTGGCCTGGGCACTGGGTGGTTCTGACCTGCAGCGAAGCTTGGGAACCGTGCTCTGGAGGAAGTGGGAACCCTCACCCCCTCCCAATCAACCCAAAGGAACTGATCCCCTCGGGCCGGGGCCAGGCAGGTGCCTGGGGAACCCACACTTGTGACGAGCAAATGAAACATCCTGCTACCCGTCAACACTCATTTGGAACACCTCCACCAGTAAATCTGGAATCAAGCAGATCTGGCTTCCAACTGAGGCTCTGCCACTTGAAAAGGGTGAGCCTTTGGGCAAGGCATTTAAACTCTCCAACCCTCAGTTTTTTCTCCTATAAAATGGGGATAATGCTAGACATTTGCCAGTGAATAATAACTTTACAATGATAAATACCATTTATAAAGTTCCTGGCATACAGGGGTGCCCTCTATACTAGTTCCATTTGCTTTGGTTCAAATATCATCTAAAAATGTTTTTGTGTTTCTGTGATAGTTCCAGGTAGGTCTCTCCAGACAATGTGAAGGCAGGAGCTTTGCTTTCTACTAATTTTTGCTTGGGGCAGGGAGGGGAGGCTGCGGGGGGGGGGGGGGGGGGGGGGGGGGAGGTGGGGGGTGGTGGGGGGGAACCAGAGAGAGATGAGGGGGCAAAAATGGAAAGCCAGTGGCCTCTAGATGGCGCCAGAATTCCAGGACTAGAATCCTGAGCCCACCCTTTGCTCAGGGTGCCACTTGAGCAGCCTGGTACAGGGGCGGAGCAAAAGCAAGGCTGGAGCCAAAAGATACTCTGAGGACATCTAGTGAGACCCCTTTTTTTACAGATGAGGCCACTGAGCTCAGAGAGGATTAGGGATTTGCACAGGGTCACACAGCCCGTTGGTCTTCCACTAGAAAATAGGGTCTATGATTTTTCTGTTACTTGTCTTATCAGACCCTGGTCCTTGAGAAGGTGAAGAACGAAAAGAAAGAAAAAAATCTAGGAAGGAAGCATAGAACACAGGACCAGGTTCATAGCAGGTGCTCAGTCAATATTAATGGATGGATTGGTGGATGGATCGATGGGTAGATGGATGGTGGATGGATGGACAGGTGGATGGGTGGATGGATGGAAAGATGGGAGGATGGACTAATGAGCTCCTGATCATGAGGCAGAAAGAGAGAATACTACTACTATTTTTCATGTTAGCTGACAGCTAGGTAGGAGTGCATGATTATCTCACGTAATTCTCTCAACAGCCCTATGGAGACAGCTCAGATCTTTAATTGCTTATCCCAAAATCTTGAAACCAGATATGATTCATAATTCAGAACTTCTGAAGTTAGAAAACTAATATTCATATTACAGAATATCCCGAGTGGGGAGTAGGATGTCCCCTTGTTACTATGGCAACGTTTCTATAGCAAAAGAATACTGATCTCTTGGGTCAGGCCAGATTCTGCTGCCAAATGAGTTTGCACCAAATTTAGGGAAACACTTGCCGCTTTCAACATTTTGGAAGTGCAGATAAGAGTCTGTGGACCAGTATGGGCAGCACCCACAGCTCACAGCTGAGGAATCGGAGGCTCCAGGAGGCTAAGGTCACGTGGATAGACTGGAAGCTGGGGCTGCCCTACCCCACGGCCCATGCTTGTGACTTTGCAACCACAGGAAGGTCTGGGGAGGGGGTGGGGTCCCGAGATACACTTACTTGATGATATCTTGTTAATGGGATGTAGGGGCCCAGACTGTGGCACCCACTGTCCTTCTGGGGTCACAGGTTCCTGAATGTCAGTGCTCCCTGTAGAGTTCTGGAGATTTCCTATGAGCGAGGAGAAGCAGCTCTAGTGTTTGGGATTTCTAGGGGGCAAGGATGCAAGCCGGGCTGGGTTTCAGGCCTCAGCTGGAGGAGCTGGGCCTGCCTCCCTTCCCATCCAGCTCACCTGCACAGGCGGGCAGGCTGCAGACCTGAACAGTGTCTGGTTTGTCCCCCTCGCACTGCCCGAGGCTGTTGGCATTGGTCCGGCACACCACCTGCCGCTGCTGGATGCCCTCTCCGCACGTGGCAGAGCACTGTGGTGGGAAGGCCAGGGCCAGGCCAGGCCCCAGCAGCCAGCGAAGCGGGGGGGATAGGTGGAGAGACAAGAGGAAGGGGGCGGTGAGCTCCAGAGTCCAGCCAATGCCCAGGACAGAAAGGTGAAGAGGAGGGCACCGAGTTTCTACTTGACCCTAGGGACACGTGAAGACAGCTCCAAATAGCCTCACCAGGACAGAATGCCAACGTCAATGTTCCTCATCAGGTGCCGAATAGCGCCGCCCTCAGCTCAGAACCCTCTGACCCTTTTTGTCACCTAAACAGTTCACCCCAGCTCAGGAGGGGACCCCAGAGACCCCATTCCAGCACTTCTGCCCGGGGCCATCATGTCTGGTCTGTGCCCTGGGTCCTTAAATATTTTGTGTATCATCCTGGCAAACCCCCTTGTTGCAATCCGCCAGCCTGAGGGACCTAGGGCCAGTTCACTCACTTGATGATATCTTAGCAATGGGATGGAGGGACCCGGACTGTGACACCTGCTAAGCTGAGCGAGCTGGGTGACAGGATCGCCATGGACCCCTCTAGCTCTGACATTCAAAGACTCTGTTGACTCCACGTACTGAACTTCAGCCGACAGAGGCAGGCTCAAAAGTGTCTTCTTCCCCGAGAGGGCAAGGGCCGCTGGGCACCTCATCCCCCGGGGCCTCACCTCCTCTGCGTGATGGGGGCTGGGGGCGGGGGCTCCCGAAGAGCAAGGCTGCCCAGCGTGACCGGGTCACAGGGCTTGGTCGGCACTGCCCCAGCCTCTCCTAGTGGGACCAGGAAGAACCTACAGACGTGCACTTCTGCTGGGGCCTGAGGGAGACATGAGCGTAAAGGGCCACACAGACCGTGGGACGAGATGGCTCAATCCCCGCCCCCCCCCCCCCCCAGGATGAAGAATGACAACAGCCCTTGAGTGCTTGGTCAGTCTCAGGGGAGCAACTACCTTCCACACACCACCCCCCCGACCGTCCTTCTGCTGTCAGTTTTCTTGCAGACCAGCTGTCTTTCTGTTTTATATTAAAACAAACAAAGCTATATGTTATGGAGAAGAAACTAAAATCTGCACAAGTTGTGTGGGGATTTGGGATTATTTAAAAATACTCTTTATTATGTAATATTTCCAGCATATGGAAAAGTATGAGGAAGTTGGTCAGGAGAGCCTGTTCAAATACCACCACCAGCTTTCATAAATCAGCATTTGAGCACATTTTCAAATACTGTGTCATGCCTTTTTAAACTTTAAGTGCACCGTATCTCATTGGAAGTGATTTTTCTTCATACTGCTGCGCTTTTTCTCACCCCTGTTTTTCTGAGGTCTATCTATCTTGGTAAGTACAGTTCAAGCTTATTTATTTTTCTCCATCTGTGCTATTTTATTATATGAACAGACCATGATTTTTTGGGTCCAATCTCCCGCAGATGGGCATTTAGAATATTTCCTGAAATTCTGCTATTACAATAAGCATTGTTGTGCTTATCCCTGTGACCAAATGAGGTTTTAAAAATTATGGTAAAACATATATATCATAACACTTACTATTTTAACCATTTCTAGGTGTCCAGTTCAGTGGCATTAAGCACACTCTCACTGTGGTACGACCATCCGTACCTCCACGTCCAGAACTCTTTCCTTCCTCATAAACTGAGACCCTGTCCCCACCAAACACGAACTCCCCACCCCCTCCCCCAGCCCTAGGCACCCATCCTCCTATTCTGCGTCTCTATGAACGTGACTACCCTAGGTAAGTGGAACCACGCAGCATTTGTCATTTTGCGTCTGGCTGGTTTCCCTTAGCATAACCCTTTCAAGGTTTGCGTCAAATGAATTTTTAAGAGAAAACTCAAGGCAGAAAATTTCCCTGTGGCCACTTGGAGGGCTTAGCCAGAAGCACTTGGACTGATGACTCCTTCCTATGGTTTCCCCTTTCTTACCCTGGCCTCCCAACAGTGAACTTTCTACAGAGCTGCTAGGTGCTCTTTTACACCTGCAATCAGAGCTTGGAATGCCCCAGTGAAAACCCTTCAACAGTTTCTCACTGCTTTTAGAATACATTCTAACTCCTCACAAAGCCCTATAGCACTGACCCCGCCCACCCCCACCTCCACCCCCACCCCCGCCTGCCTCTCCATCATCCTGTAGCCCCCATCCCTTCCATTCAGCTCCAGTCCCACCATCCTTTTGGTTTCTGGAACATGGCAAGGTTGTTCCTGCCTCAGGGTCTTCCTGTGGCTCATCCGTCAGGTCTCAGCTCAAATGTCACCTCCTCAGGGAGGCCCTCCCAGATACATTACCCCCATTTACTTCTGCACAGCTCCAACTGCAATCTGTAAATGCTTTTGTTATCGGTTTACTTATCTCTTCTGTCTCTCTTACTGGACTGGAAGCTACATGAGGCCAAGAATCATGTCTAGTCGATGATGGATTCCAGGCATGCCTAGTAGAGTAAGCCTGGCACGTAGTCGGCACTCAGTAAATATTTCTTGAATGCAAGAAAGTCCTTCCGTTTGCTCACCTGTGTCACGAGGATATTAGCCCATGCCTCCTAGTTCTGACCCAGTTCTAGGTCAAAGCAGATAGTGAATGAATAGAAAGGCCTAGCCCAGAAACATGGCCCGGCAGATGTAGGAGCTGTTGGACTTCGTTTTGAGAAAAATCAGTTGGGATCAGATCAGATATGGGGAGAGAAATTCAGAGACCCTCTGCCTGCAGCGAGTGCCACATCTTCTAGCAGCCGCTCACCCAGACCCACCTCTTCCCGGACTCGCCAGAGAAGGTGTCCGCCGGCCCAGCCCCTCCTGCCCTCTGAGAACAACTCACCTGGGACCAGGCTCCCATGCGCCACTGGGCTGGACAGGGCACGCGGAGGCAGGGCCGCCGGGCCTCAGGCCGGTCCCCAGGGCAGGCCTTGGCCGGCATGGCCTTGTGGGTACCGTTGGAGAGGGGCAGCAGGCACTGTACCCCCCTGGTCTGCACCCCCAGCTTCCCGCAGCTCCGGCTGCAGGCACCCCACTCCTCCGTCACCCACCTGGAGACAGACAAGGCAAAAGGTGGAGGGGAGGTGGGACGAGGGGACACTTCCTCCCAGGGTTGCTCCCACCCCGAATCACTGCAGGCAAGAGCTGGAGAGTGGGTTTGAGCTTCAGAATGCTTGGGAGCCAAGACTACCATCTGCCTGGCTTTGCAGCTGCCAGGCTGTGTGGCCTTAGGGAGGTCACTTACTCTCTCCTGTTTCCTCATCTGAAAAATGGGTATAGTGCATCTCTAAATCTAGCACCCTGCATGTTCGCAGGCAAGCTATTAACGCCCCTAAACTCAATTACCCCATCTTTCCATCAGGATTCTTTCAACACCTCGTAAATATCAGAGCGTCTCAGGTGGGCAGGTACTGTCCTAGGTGCTGAGCTACAGCAGTATGCAAAACAGGGGGAGTCGGCTTGTGGGGATGAAGCCCCTCCCCTGGGCCTCCTGGGACAATTAAAGGAATTGTATACTTAAAGCACGTGGCAGAGTGCATGCACGCAGTAGGCGTGTAATAAATGCAGGTACGATTATTATCACCATCAGCACCTGCAGAGTTTCGGTGCTGATCCACTAAGCTGGTGGTCTCCAGCGTCTTCTAGCCACAGAGCAGCTCCCAAGAGCGCGAGAAGCGGACAGGGCTGGCTGAGTTAGACAAAGACCAAACGGGGGCATGGGAGGGGCAGCCCCCAACCCCTACTCCCCTGTGTTTCCTGAGACATCTTTTAGGGAATGAGTGCTCTTGCAGCCAACCCATTCCTTTAAAAGACAAAAATAAAAAGGCCCCAAACTTCACTTGGCATTTTACAGAAGAGAAGCCAGGTGGGGTGACCTGCCCAGGACCACAGTATAGTTAGTGCCACGTGCTCTGTGACCACAGACGTTGGTGGGGAAAGCAGCCTGCATACAGTGTGAAAGGGAAGTGCAGAGGGCTGAGGGCCTGGGCCGGGCACAGGGAGGCCATGGTGGGCTCCGTACTGATCACCAGCTCCCACCCCGGCCCTAAGGCTCCCCCAGCCTGTGAGTCAGCAAGGCCAAGGTGGACTGCTCGGACCCCCGAGGATTCCTGAGAAGGCTGGAGAAAGGACTCGGCTCTCTGCCTGGGGGCCGAGGAGGTGCTGGGGCCATCTCTGTAACACGCTCAAGACCAGACATCGAATCCCTGACAGGTCATAGCTCTTCCTCTCCACAAAGCCCCTTCCAAATAACCCCAAGAATAAGACCTTGTGCTCAAATGAGCCTGTCTCCTCAGGCCAGGCCAGACTGCGACTGGGGGCTGGTGTCAGCATCCTGGCCTATGGCCCGGAGCCTAGAAGCACTGAAATCCACTTCACCTCATCGTCCCCTCGGACACTGAGGGAAAGCTATGTCCCCAAAGTGGGCCTCGGTTTCCCCATCTGTTAAAGAACACTAGAAGGGGCAGAACAAAGGAAGCATCGTCCTTCTTCTGGGAGTGCAAGTTAACCCAGAAGCCCCGCAGGGGACAGATGCGCAAGGAGGGCCGTGTCGGCCACGGGCAGAGTCTGCCGTGTGGGCTGCTCTGCTCAGGGAGTCCCAGGGGCAGGGGCCAGAGGAAGCAGGCCCAGCAGCTCCTCCTCCTGGCTGAGGGAGGGTCAGCGACACCCCCGGAAATGGGATCAGGCTCCCTGTCCCTCCCCTAGGACACTCACGCGGGCTGGGCACATGGGTGCTGGTTGCAGCGCCGGCGGATGGGCTTGGGTCTCTTGCTGTGGTCACACAGGTGCCGCTGGACCATGTGGTGGTCGCGCCGGCGCCGGCAGCCATATTTGGTAAACTGAATCCCTGTGGGGAGGGCAGGCTGACTTGGGCCGGGTCCGGCCAGGCCCCCACTGCTCTGCCGGGGCCTCGGGGATGGCAAACTCTGGAGAGCCTGGAGGGCCAATCCTACCTCCCTCTGTGCCTCTGCACCCTCCTGCCCTGCTCGCTTTCTGAAGAAGCCTTGATCTGCCCATCTCATGTGTCCCTGGGTGAGGGAGGACGGGAGCTGACATAGCTGGGGAGCCCTCACAGGGCACAGGCCCGGCCCCACTACTGCTCCAGCACTCCCAGCCCCAGCCCCAAGGCCCTGCCCAGACAGGCTGTCACACCCGAGACATCTCTAAGGAGAAAGTGGGGCACAAGCTAGGGACACATCAAGCGGAGACAATGTTGGCCCCCAGCCACTCCTGCTCTTCCCCTGACAAGGCTTGGGCTGCCCCCACGAGGCTGCCAGACGGCTGGACGGGCCAGTACCTCCTCCGCAGGCCTTGGTGCAGGGGGCCCAGCTCTTGAGTGCCCACTCGTAGGTGTCTGTCTCCTCCAGGAGCACGTTGTTGCTCCCGATAAGGGGCAGCAGGTCCTCATGAATGATGTACTTATAGGCCAGGCTGCTGCGGGGGCCACCCTCAGCTGGGGGAAGCACCTGAGGAGAGAAAGAAGAGGTGGCACAGTACTGGAGGGCAGAGAGGCAAGGCCAGCATGGGGTGGGGGCCGGGGAGGAGGAGTCAAAGGGAAGGATGTGGGGTCAGCACCAAGCATGGCCGGGGAGACCATTCACACCAGCAGCCATGTAGCAGACTCAGGCTACACACCTGCTGTGTGCTCGTGGATAATTTTCCCTCCCACAGACCTAAGTTCTAATAAGGGCAGGAAACATGTCTGTCGGTCTGTCCTCCTCACCAGGGCAGCCACACTACCTGACACTCCAGAAGATAGTCTATAACGACTCTTACCAGATATATGGTGGCAAATGGTTTCTCCCATCCTGTGGCCCTTGTCTTCTCACTGCTGTCATTGTGTCTTCTGATGTACAAAAGTTCTTAGTTTTCCATGAAGACCAATTTACCTATTTTTCTTTTGCTGCTCATGCTTTTGGTATCACAACTAAGATCCAAGGTCATGGGATTGATCCCTCTATTTTCTCTAAAAGTTCTACGGTTTTAGCTCTTGTGCTTGGGTATTTGATCTAGTTTGAGCTCCTTTTTGTATATGGTGTGAGGTAGGGGTTCAACTTCATTCTTTTACATGTGGATAATCCAGTTGTCCCAGCACCATTTTAGTTGAAGAGATTATTCTTTGCCCACTGAATGGTCTTGGTACCCTTGCTGAAAATCATTGGCCATAGGTGTATGGGGGGGTCAGCAAATTAGGGTGAAGGGAAATACATGTAGATTGAATTAATATGCTGACACCAATAGGCTTCAGACCCTGCCCTCTAGGACCTCCCTGACTAGTGAGGGCAGCACCAGGAACAAAGCCTGTCTACAATCTCCCTGCCACCAGCCGGTGTCAAGAGCCCTGCAGACAAAGCCCCTCCTGGTCTGATCTCCTGCATTAACAGTCCCTATTCTATAAGCCCCGGTCTATGGTCTAGGAAGAGGGGTAGCGGGCAGAGGTGGCCCCAGCAAGAACAGTGGCCCCATCCCCCTCTCAGGAGGCTGGCAGCATGAAACGGCACCCCCAGGTCACTTGTTGGCAATGACGGAATGCCAGCAGACACCAGAGGATGCCAGGATGACAGGGGGAACCAACCCCATGCCTCCTGCTCATTCCTACGCCCTATTTCTGAAGCTACATTAAGGAGACTCCCTCTGACAGTAAGACAACCATTTCTTTCTCCTTCCTCATTTGCCATCCTGCCTGCCTTTAAGCACAGAGGGCACCTTGGCCTTGGCCTTGCCCAGGCCGCTGAAGACACTGCAACAGGAGGACTTCCACCAGGCTTGTGCTGGCTTAACAGTGAAGACAGTGAGCAAGGGGGGGCTGGGCTGGGGCAGCAAGGGAGTGGACAAGGGCCACTGTGCAGGGTGGGGGCTCACCAGGACAGCAATGGCTTCAGGCAGGGGCCCACTGGTCTTGAGGCTTTCCTTGGCGTCCTCCACCGCATATTCCCACTCCAGGCCCATTGCAGTAAAGGTCCGGCTCATTGCTTCCTTGCCCTTGGGGTTGAGGATGAAGCTGCCTGTGACCTGGTTCTTCACCGCTGGCCATGGGGAGAGGGTCACACAAATTTCTATTCCCCTTCACAGGAGCACTAGCCAGACCTCCTCTGGGGCATCTAGACTTTCCTAGTGAACCCCTCGGGGCTCCCTATGACCTGTCACTCCTTCCCCAGTCAGATGAGTCACCACACTGACTGCACACAGCATTACCCTGCCTCTGGACCCTGGTGCACCCCATTCCTCCCACCCTGTCTTCCCTTCTTCCTGCCTAATCTTTAATCATATGTAAGGCTCAGCACAATTCCCCCGTCCTCCCGGAAGCCCTCTTTGATTGCCCAGGCCTCAGGCATTTGCCTTCCCTAAAACTTCTATAGCAGAGCCCTAAGGCTCAGACTACAGGCTCTGGGGTCAGACTGATCTGGGAAAGTTACTTAGCTTCCCTGTGCTGCCCCAGTTTCACCATCCATAAAATGGGAATCCTAATTATACCTCGCTCACAGGGCGGTGGGCCCCATGAGGATAACTGCAGTTCCCCACCCCACCTAGCCACCATGGGGCTCCTGGGACAATTAATGGAGTTCGTGCATGTAAAGCACTAGGCAGCGTGCGTGACATGCAGCTGCCATTCAATAAATGGTAGGCACTGTTACTGTCATCAGATATTCAGCACTGCTGCCGTTGTAGATGTCCCGTCTCCCCCACAGCCTGTCAGGGTATCTCTCCCATCTTGGTGTCCTTGGGGCCTGGCGCAGAGTGAGAGTTTTAATAACATCTATAAATTTCTACCCCTTAACGTCCCAGTCAGCGAGTGACTCACAACTCGTTATTGAAGGTGCCTGGCAGGTGGGCGGGAGGTACGCAGGGGCAGACACCCTGGCAGAGGCCCCCGGTCACAGCCTCGGCCACCCTGGAAGGGGCAGGGTGGGGAAGGGCTGCAGCCTGGGACCCAAGCCCCTCAGCCAGGTAGGAGAGCAAGGGCTCCGGAGCCTGGGGGTGTCCCCACCTGATGAGGACGAAAACCATTCCACGTAATTATGATACCGGGAGAGCCAACGGTCAGAGCACTAACCATGCGCTGGTCACAGTGCTACCTGCCTCGGTGGAATCCTCACACGCATCCCGGTGCTACTAGTACCGGATGGAGAGTCGGAGGCCCCTGAGGGGCAAAGGCTTGTCCCAGATGCACAGAGGGCTGGTGGCCCAGCTCTCTGGAGGACCAGCCTCCCTGCCAAGTGGGAGGAGGAGAGATACCCCCATCTCTTGTTGCCTGATGTCTCTTAGCCCCCAGAATCGCCAGCCCTGGAGCCAGAACTGGGCAACTCCTCACGCCAGGCCCAGCCACAAATCTTCCCACCACCCCATCTGCTTCCAAAACCCCTCGGCAGCCACCACCCCACCTCCAGCCTGTACACCCCTAATCCCGGGGGCGGTGGGCTGGGCTCTGTGGGGACTTGACCACCCAGGCTCGCCTGTGAGTCCTGGCCCGAACGCTGACCCACTCTGTCCTGAGCGACTACAGGCATCCCTCGTCTGACTGAGCTTCACTTCATTGTGCTTTACAGATACTGCATTTTCTACAAACTGAACATCTGTGGGAACCGTGCATCAAGCAGGTCTATCGGTGCCATTTTCCCAACAGCGTTTGCTCACTTCACGTCTCTGTGTCCCATTTTGGTAATTCTTGCAATATTTCAGACCTTTTCATTATGATACTTGTTCTGGTGATCTGTGCTCAGTGATATCTGATGTTACTACTGGAATTGTTTTGGGGCACCACGAACTGTGCCCACATAGCGCAGTGAACTTCATGGATCAATGTCGTCTATGTCCTGACTGCTCCACTGAGGGGCCCGTCCCCCGTCTCTGTCCCTGTCCTCAAGCCTGCTTATTCCCTGAGACACCACAACATTGAAATCAGGTCAACAAATAACCCTTCAATGGCCACTAAGTGTTCCAGGGAAAGGAAGAGTCACCGTCTCTCACTTTAAATCAAAAGCTGGAAATGATGCATCAAAGTGCAGAAGGCACGTCGAAAGCCGAGACAGGCCAAAAGCCAGGAGTGTTGTACCAAATAGTCAGCCCAGTTGTGAAGGCAAAGGAAAAGTTCTCGAAGGAAACTGAAGGTGCTACTCCAGTGAACACAGGAATGATCAGAAAGCAAAGAAGCCTTATTGCTGATATGGGGAAAGTGGTCTGAATGCAAGATCAAACCAGCCACGACATTCCCTTAAGTCAAAGCCCTTCAATTCTTCAGGGCTGAGAGAGGGGAGGAAGCCGGAGAAGAAAAGTTGGAAGCTAGGAGAGGTTGGTTCTTGAGGTTTAAGAAGCCATCTCCGTAACAAAGAAGTGCAAGGAAAGGCATCAAGTGCTGATGGAGAGGCTGGAGCGAATTATCCAGAAGATCCAGCTGAGATCATTCATGAGGGTGGCTACGCTACACAACACATTTCCGATGCAGATGAGACAGTCTCCTCCTGAGAGATGCCATCTAGGCCTTCCATGGCTAGAGAGGAGCTTCCACGGATCATCACAAGGCCGATGGAGGTAATGAATGAAAAGTCCCAGCTCAAGGCCCAGCACAGGGCACACAGTAACAGCCCGATTCTCTTCCCCTCATTTCCTTTCAAAGAATCCATGTCCCCAGATTCCAGGAGAGTCTAATGAGTTTGGGCAGGGCCTTGGCCTTCACTGCCAACACCGCTACCTGTCCTGGACTTCTCCGGAGAGCACGCACCCTGACAGGCAGGCGCACGCATGCACGCACGCACATTCACTCACATGTACACACCTTGCACGTTTTCACTGAGGGCACGCCATGGACCTCACACGTGCGTAATCACATGATGCGTGCTGACGTCAGGTTTCAGTTCCACTCCCCTGCCTGCCCAACCCTGTGGAGCTCTAGCCTGCCAGGGAACTCACCCAGTAAACACACAAGCAAGTGTGCCTGTGCTGAACCTGCCCTGGGTTTTGAGAGCTTCTGCCCGGACCCCTACAGAAGCCCACATGCAGCCTCCATGGAGCCCTCCTCACCTCCGGAGGACGGAGGAGTAGACTTGGGCAGGCAGGGCATGGGGGGCCGGGAAGGGGCAGAAGGGGCGGGCCGAGGAGGCCCAAGGGTCTGCTAGTATTATGGAATCATGTGGGGGGGGTGGAGCCAGAAGTGTGTCTGCAAGCTCCACCCTCTTCTTGGAGTAAATGACTCTCCTCTCCTTGCCCCGTTCCCCTCTTGGCTCCTGTTCCGGCAAAATACCCCGGAGCCGGACAGGCAAGTGGGCAGGGAGTTGGCCAAGCCAAGCCCTCCAAACTCACACTCCCCGTGCAGAGCGGTGTGGGGGGCAAGGGCATGGGGCTGGCAGACAGGAGACCCCGGCCCAGACTGGCTCACTGTGTGGGTGAATCGGGGAACACAGAGGGCCCATGAGACACTGTGGGCCTCAGTGCTCCTTGTGCCTCTTGCCCATTTGCACTATACCCTCTCAGGTGCCTTCCAGAGCAGGTTAAGGCTCGATCACAACTGTGTCAGTGTAGATGTATTCCTCAGGGGGTGCAAGTTCCCCAGGACACTTTAAAATATTTTCTATTATTTTGATGATAACCTAAAAACATGAATATCAGCATTTTTGTAATATATGAGCCTGCCCAGAGATGTTAGGTTTTGTGTTCGTGTTTAGGAAGAGTTGGTGACAAGCAGTGTGACCATGTGGGCATAACAGGTAAGAGGGGCCTCTGGGATATGCTGACGCCCAGCAACATCATGGCACACATGCCCTCTGTGAGGGGTCTGAACACAGACAAGTGTGGGAGACCTCAGCCACTACCCAACGTCGGGACAGCAACCTTCCCTGCTTGCTCATTGAGACCCTGCTCCAAACCATGCTTATGTGGTTTAAATTGACATGTAATTCACATACCACACACTCAGCCTTTTAAAGTGTGGACTTCAGTGATTATTGGACCACTATCCGATTCCTGAAGACACTTCATCACCCCCATTTGCAGCCACTCCCATCCCCTCCCACAGGCCAGCCCGAGCACCACGAACCTGCCCTCTTGTCTCTCTTGATTTGCCTGTTCTGGAGACATTCATTTTTTTTTTAAGATTTTATTTATTTCTTTGACAGAGAGAGAGCAGGAGAGCACAGGCAGGGGGAGGAGCAGAGGCAGAAGCAGGCCCCCCGCTGAGCAGGGAGCCCGATGTGGGGCTCAATCCCAGGACCCTGGGATCATGACCCGAGCCGAAGGCAGTCACTTAACTGACTGAGCCACCCAGGCACCCCTGGACACATTTATTTTTTTAACTACCAACTTAGTTTCAGCACAAACAGAACACAGCAAACAAATGAACACAAAAATCTCTCCCATTACATTAATGTTCTCAATTCGAATTTTGTCCATTGATTTCGGGGCCCTCATTTTTAATCTCTCTTGGTTTTATAGTTGTATAACTATTATAAGGGGTGATTTAGTGATTGTGTTTAAGTGTCATTATAATAAGAATAATTTAAGGGTCCATGTGGCAGACTGCAAAAATGGCTACAAATTCCTCCTATTCCAGTATGCACACCTCCTTGAACTGTGACTCTAACATACTTCCCACCAAGAGATTGTCGGTTTCTACCCCCTGAGTCTGGGCTTGGCCATGAGACTTGCTTGGGCCAATGGGACATTACAAAGCATGACACAAGCAGAGACCTGGCAAGTGCTTGCACGCTGGGGCTTGCCTGCTCTTGCCCCCACTGAGGACCATGTGACAGACACCATGTGAATAATCCCAGGCTAGCCAGCTGGGGACATGGCCCTGTCACCCCCATCACCCCAGCTGACCACCAGTACCAACCGGCATCTAACGGACCCACCAGATGTTGCCTTTGCATGAGTGAGTCCAGGCAGAGGAACAGAAGCAGCAAGAGCCAAGCCCAACCCAAACTGATGGCCCATGGAACCATAAGCTAATACAAACACTTGCTTAAAACCACAAAGTTTTGGGATGGTATGTTACACAGCAAAAGGAGGCTGATACATTCTATGAAAATCGTTTTCCTTTAAGAGGTGTGCACGATTAATCAACAGTGGCTGCCCCTGGGGAAACAAACAGCTCCTGCAGGGCAGAGATGGGAGGGAAATCTTTGCTAGATCCCCTCTCACACCTTGTGAAATTTGAACCATGGAACAGGTTGTCTATTCAACATAAGTAAAAAAAAAAAATTAAGGATTCCCTGCCATTATTCGAATTTGTGAAATCTCCCCTGCATTAGACTCTCTCCTCTGCCCTCCTGGCTTTCCCACAGCTGAGGGCAGGCCCAAGGGCCTGGCAGCCCCTCTCCAGCTCCCCAGCACTCACCAATGCGGTGGGGGACCTTCTCCAGCTCCTCAATCTGGATGTGCCTGGCACCCGCTGGGATCTGTACCAGTTTGAGAGTTCCTGCCACAGAGAAGGATCCATGAGCATCTTGAACTGGTGGCCCATCTGCCCAGCAGACCCCATCACCCATGCCCCCTGGCCCCTAGCACATCCCCAAGAACCTGTTTCCTCATCTGTAAAACAGGAACAGGCCCTTGTCCACAAGGTGCTGAGAGGGTCAAATGAGATGCTATTGTTTAAATGCTCTATCAAGTCTAAGGGCTGCATGGCGGGGGGGTGGTAAGCACGCATGCACATTAGTTACTATTATTCCCCACTTTCTTGAGCCTCCTTTTCTCTCCTGATGTCCTCTCCCCCTTTCCTCTCATACTTTAAGGGATTTAGATGAAGATCCAGCATGGCTTCTCGGGGCCCCATGGCCCTCCCAATCCCAAACCTGGAAACAAACCTCTCTCAAAGCCACCAACCTTGCCCCCAAAAGGAGAGGCGAGGCAAAGCTGTGACACTCCCAAAGGGGAAACTGATCTAATTTATCCTAGAGTGTAAAGGACTAATACCTTGCCCTTTTCATCAGCCAAGTGTGGCCAGACTGAAGGTGGGAGGGAAGTCAAGGAACTCAAGGTACTAGGAGTTCAAAGCAGGAGGCGCCACAAGTTTACCAAAAAAGGGAGAGAGGGAGGAGAAAAAACATTCCAGTCCAGTCTGGGCTACCTCTTCAGACCTATCTGAGCTCTCACTCCCCCTAACAGTCCCTGGGCCAAAGAGATGGCTGAGCTCCTATCACAGCACACTGGCCGGCAGGAAAATGCTTCCAGGCTCCTGGGCCCAAACGCAGGCAGCACACACTGGAAGGGGAGGTGGCCAGCTGTGGCTTCTGACTCCGCCGCCCAGGGCCTCCTGGGAAGGTGTAGAGGCAGGTTCCAGGTGCCTCCCCCCACCGCCCCCCACCCCACCCCACACTGTGGCCCAGCAGAGGAAGGAGGGCCCGCCCAAGGGACTCAGACTCAAGGGACCCCTGGCCAGGCCAGAACCCCAGCCAATCCTGGTCATCTCCCCAGCGCCAGGCTGCTCACCTGCCTGCTTGGAGGCCTTGCCCAGTGTCCCCTTCACAGTCCTGCAGTGAGAGTTGTCGCCGCCACAGACCCCGCACTTGTCATCTGCCTTCATGGATCCCACCTCCTTGTCACAGCCGACAGGCTGAGGCCAGAAGAGGGGCTCAGCAGGAGAAGGCTCCCATGCCCCCCATTACCATCCCCAAGCCGGCAGCCCCTGACTCCCTCCCTGGTCCCTAGGCCCCACAAGGTGACCATCAACCAAGAGGCACTCCTGGACAGGTCTCTGCCACAAACTCTCCATGTGACATGGACAGGTCTTAAACCTGGCCACTCCTCTTCCCTTGAATGGGGCTGGGTAATAACCCCTTTCTAGCAACCCGGGATTATGCTGAGGACCAAGGGTGTCACGGGTGGGGCAGGCGAGGAGACGCTGGTCTCCCCAGGGAATAGAAAGAGGGGCAAGCAGTGCAGCCCTCCAGTCTCCCTGGGGAAGGCAGAAGGTGGGGGGCCCAGAGCAGGGGACCTACCACACACTCGCCGCGGGCACAGACGCTGTAAGGGTCCCGGTAGCTGCAGCGTGTCCCGTCGTGGACCACCTGGTTCATGAAGACCACGTCCCCTGTGTCCTCCGACTGGCAGATCAGCTCACACTTCTGGGCATCTGTGGACAAAGAGACCATGCTGAATTCCCAGCCGTGCTTGGAGAATGTGGGCTGGCCCAGGAGGAGAGCAGCGCCCATCCGGAGCAGGAAGCTCCTGGACCAGCTCTGGGTACTGGGGGGAGCTCTGGGGGTGGAGCTGGGGCTTAAAATCCCTGCTGTGTCACTTATTAGCCTAGTGACCCTGGGCAAATTATCAGACCTCTCTGAGCCTCAGTTCCTTATCCCTGACCAATAAAATGCCACATAGGATGTTAAAGAAAATCAAGTGATAAAATAATAGTAATAACAATAAGCCAACACTTAGTGAATGCTTACTAAGTGCCAGATACTTCCAAAACCTTTACACCTTTTTTTTTTTCTTTTTTTTTTTAATTAGGCTCCACGCCTAATGTGGGGCTTGAACTCACAATCCTGAGATCAAGAGTCACATGCTCTACCGACCGAGCCAGCCAGGTGCCCCTACACACTCTGGATGTAAAATTTCAAATGTTTTTTGTGAATGAACTCAATTAAATTTTTCAATACCATAAGGAAGTAAGTTCTAGCATTACAGAGGAGGAGACCAAGGACCAGAAAGGTTAAGAAACTTGCTCAAAGCCACACACACACTAAGTAGAAGAGCCAGGATCCTAAGCCAGGCAGTCCGGCTTGATTCCCACACTGACCTCTCCATACACTTCCCCAGTCACATGTATGATGGTGTATCTTCACATGTTTGTAAACATTAGGAGGCTGTGTGAAGGTAAGGCAGAACAGGGATCTGGGTTTGGGTTTGCCAAATGAAGCTGCAGTGAGAGAGTACAGGAGATCCTTTCTAATTCTAACATTTGATTGTTCTCTTCCCTATCTGGGCCATTGATGTGCTAAAAAGAAGGTTCCAGAGAACATATAAACATTTGCTATGTTTCTTAGGAAAAAGGAAGTTGGGGCTAGATAACTTTCTGGAATTTGTCGAAAAGTCCTGGGAAAATCCAAAGTCCAAATGCCCCAGGGGCCTTGAAGCCCCTCCCTACAGGGGCTTATTTGGATCTGAGTGGATATGCAAGGCTTTCAAAGCAAGCCACCCCCCTCAGCCAAATTTTTAAGGAACCATCTGGCTCCTTGCTCCTGGTCCCTGGGCTCCCAGGATGCATCTTGCCCCAGTATTCAGAGCTCAAGTCCAGAACCATAGCATCCAATACCACTTCAGATTTCATGCACAGGAGCCAGATTCCTGGCGGGACCTGGGCCAGCAGGAGAGGGATAGGAGACTCTAACCCTCCCAAAGGGCTTGGGGACAATGACCAGTACGCCCCAGGCAGACAGCTCTGTGGACAGCCATGGAAGCCAGCCCAGAGTGGCAACGGGGTGGCGAACTCCCTAGGGTGGGAGGAATTCAAAGCAGAGGGAAAACAGTCTCTGTCATCATGTTCCGGAGAGGTCTGTGCCCTGCTGGGCAATGGACAGGCCTCTGAGGTCCCTTCCAACCTGAAGATGGTCATTCTAAATACGAGCTGAACAACCAAGGGTCTTGCAGTTAATCCTTTGGAACCAGGGCTCCAAGGAGGAGGCCCTGGGCTCAGGAGAGGAAAGGCCATTCTAGTAGGTGCCATCTGAGGCTGAGGGCTGCGGGGTAGGGGTTGAACATCTGTCCATCAAAGGACCATAGAGAGGCTGGCAGGGGGAGTGGACACAGAGGACCGTGAGGGGCCCCTCCAGCCTGAAGGCTCTAAGACGCCTTGAACCCCAGCCCTTCACTGGCATCTCTCCGCTGCTAAGGGAGCCGTCAGTGGAAAGGCTCCAAAGCACACAGGTCCTGGCACTGGCACTTGGTCCCACAATTCAGTTCCTCTGCATGAGTCCTGGGGCCTGTGTCTGTCCCAGAGCAGCCTGGAGGGAGTCAGTATCAGGATCCCAGAGGCTCTCATCTGCCTGCCTTTTAAATCCTCTTCATTACCTGCTATAACAGTAACACCGTCAGTAAAACCTAAAAATATGGGATGTGGTAGGACAGAGCCTCTCGGGATGGTGGTTACGCAAAGCCAGGGCGCGTGCACCTGTAGAGTGCCTTCCCGTACAGGTTCGGGCCCGGGTGAGAGGCACCAACCCAACAGCCAACACTGCTGCCCGCCCCAACGGCACCTCTGGGTGAAGGGCCCCTGATTCGAGGTGGTTTCCCTGCCAGAAAACCGTCAGCATAAATACACAAATTAGGGATGGCTTTCATGAGGTCCGTTGGCCCCAAGGCACACAAGACAAGGGCCCGCACAGAGGTGTATGGCAAGCCTGCCCACTGCATGTCCCTTTTGGTGCCCCAACTGTCCCTCTACCTCCACTGGCGGCCCCAGGCATGGGAGACGCACCTGGGAAGACATGGACCCAGCAGACGCCCAGGGACATGGCAGGGGGCGGGGAGCACTCACCGTCTTCAGGCTCGTAGGGGAGCCAGCTGTGCTTGGCATTCCGGTGGATGTAGTAGGAGTTGCGCTTGGCACACTGCTGGGCCCGGAAGTCCTCGTAGGGCCCCGGGCACTCCTCGCTGTTGCATATCTGGTACTGGAACTCGGGCCCTGAACACAGGCGGCCTCCGTAGGCTGGGCTGTGGCAGGCACAGAGGGACCGGGTGACTTTGCCGGAAGGCTGGGAGGGCCAGGCTTCCCACATGGCCACCCACGGCAGGTCAGCCTTTGAGAGGAACATAAAGAGGCTCTTCTAACTTATAAACTAGAGAGGGACCCCCCCCCCAGTGGGGGCTGCTGTGGTCAGAGTCCTTCCAGATTCCTCTTACTCCACCCCTTGGGCACATGCCACCTGTCCCACTATGGGGGGAGGAGGAGAGCTGAGAAACAGGGCAGGGGGGTGGATGGCGGGGACAGGGATGACTAATGCTCTCCCACTGGGCTGGAAGAGAAACCAGTCTTATTCGTCTTTGTATATGTTTTCAACCATTGCACAGGGCCTGACAGACAGCAGGCGCGCAAAACGTGCCTCCACAATTCCGATTTGCGTCCGCTTCCACTTCACCTCATAATAAAGTAAGGAGTGGTAAAGAGAGACATGGATCTGGAACGAGAAGGCTGTGCTAGGTCTAACCCCAAGTCCCGCCTTTGCAAATCTCGGCTGAGTCACCTAGCCTTATTGAGCCTTAATTTCCTCTTTAAAGGTGGGACTGGGATACCTCTTCCCTTACCTGCCTCCTGGTGTGTCTGTTGAGAATAAATAAGAAAAGGTATTTAAAGCCATCTGTATTCTCTTCTCCATTACATGAAGAGGATTGGGTAGGATTATCGATGCAAAGTTTCCAAGCATAGGTTCCTGGTACTGTGCTCCCAGAGCCAGGGGCATCACGTAGGTGTGTGCACGGAAGTGCTCAGCATCCCCCCATCCCACCTGGCACGAGAGAGTGCTCGATACACTGTACCAATTATCATAACAGCAGCTGCCATTTATTAGCGCTTAATCTGGGCTGGGCATAGTGCTGAGAGTACCCATATTATGTCACTTAAGCCTCATACAACACAAAGAGTTATGATTATAGAGGAGTTTGCTAGACGGCAGCTTTGATCAAGGGGATAACCATCCATCTAGACTGGAAGGTGGTTTACTCAGAGTGGGCCTCATGGGGCCTTTCTCCAACCCGGGCTTTCACACCCCCAACAGGTGGCAGTTACAGGGCAGTTCATTTGGGCTCATATTTATAAAAGGTCAGCACAGCCAGTGGACACGGGATCAGGCTGCGACAGGCAGTAGTGAGCCTCCCATCCCCGGAGGTAAACAGCAGAGGACGAAGGATCCCTCCTGAGGATGCGAGGGCGGATGGCCACTACCGAGCCACAGCATCCAAGGGCACTGCTATTCTGCGGAGGCTGGGCACCCCTGGTTCCTGGAGCCTGCTGACCCACACGGCCGCCCCTGGCCAGCCCCCATCTAGCCCGAGCCTGTTCCGACCAGGTGGCTTCAGCCTGGGACAGGGAGGCCAGAGCCAGCTGGCACTCGGAAGTTCCAAAAGCACGGGAGGGATCCCCACAGAGGGAATAAAAGGGGGAGACACAGACTGCTCCCCCAGACTCCTGGAATTTGGGTGGGGCAGTGAAAGGCAGGATTTGATGACAGAAAGAGGTAAGTAAAGGAAAATCAGTGGAAGTTTTGTTTCATATGGCAAGAAAGCAAACATGGCTACTGAGCATTTAGATCAGTGTCTTCTCAAAGCTTAGCCAGAGGATCAGAGTCCTGGGCCCACTCAGAATCTTCCATACACGAGAGTCTGAGAATCACTGGTTCAGACCGATTCTCAGATGCCACACCCGATGGGAGACGTCAGGCCCAGCCCCCCCCCCCCCCCCCCAACAATTCTGGGTCCTCACCAATAGAATACAAACCACCTGCAGGGGTCCTTCTCTCTAGTGTCCTGCCCTCACCCCTCCCCACGTGCCTTCCTCTCCCAGCCCCTCAGGCCTGGGGGCAGGGGGTCCCCTGCCCTGCCCACCTCAGCCAAGAGCACTCACGGGGGATTGTCACAGCTCCGGCTGCGGGATCGAACCCCGCCCCCACATGACCGTGAACATGACCCGAACTTGGTCCAGGAGCTCCAGCCTCCATCCTGGCCGTAAGTCTGCTCCAACGACTTCCAGATGCAGTGACCTTTGAAGCACCACTGGGATGGAGCAGACGGAATGAAATTACCCTGGGGCCACCCAGCCTGCTATGGAGAGTGCCCCATGGTGCACGTGGCTGGGGGCACCACAGGTGAGCCCAGAGCAAAGGACATTAAGAGCACGAGCCTCAGGGTTGCACAGAATCCCACCCCTACCATGAGCCGAGTGGACCTTCAGCAAAGGGTTCCCTTTTCTGAGCCTATCCCTCCAGTGAACAGTGTGCGTAACAGCACCTGCCCACGGGTCTGCTGGGAGCCTTGAAGGAGATCATGCCTGGCACGCACAGCCCTCCAAAAATGGCAGACAGTATTATCAATGACGATAATAACTGCAGTTAGTTGGCTTAACACTCCTGGAGAAAAAAAGAACTGATCGGGGATAGAAAACACAATCTTTCCATGCTATCTAGAGGCGATCTTGACTCTGTACCTGAAAATCCCCTTGCAGGGGCCACAGGCAGGTGTGTTTGTGGGAGGCAAGCCAGCCCCACCGGGAGGTCTACCCATGCACAAATGGAGGGAATATTTGAATCAAGTCTAAGAGGCCTGGGTGTGAATCCCTGCTCAGCCATTAAAAGCTGTGTGTGACTTTGGCACAACTTCCCCTTGCTGAGCCTCAGTGTGCTCACCTGTTAAATGGAACTGTTCTAAGAACTGAAAGCAAGAACACCTACAAAGGCCCTAGCTTGAGGCCAGGCATAAAGGCGGGCTCAACCAAAGTAACTCGCTTCCCTTCTCCTGCAGGGCAACATGTGAGAAGGACAGCAAAGCTCCCTGGGTCTTCTTCAAGAGAAAGCTGCGTGGTTATCAGCCTTGGAGTCACCTGGGGAACTTTTAAAACTCCAGATGCCTTCACTCCACCCCAGACCAACTGAGTCAGGATCTCTAGGGGTCGGGATTTTTTAAAGACATGGCTGATACTTTCTGTATCATAAAAATCGCTCCAGTCGAGTGCACAAGTCAGTGAGTTTTCACAATTTACAGCCTTGTGCAACTGTCACCACATCCAATTTTAGAACATTTCCATCACCCCAAAGAGATCTCTCATGCCCATCTGCAGTCACTCCCTGCCCTGGGGGGTGGGGACTCGGAAAGCTCCCCAGATGGTTCCAATATGCAGCCAAAACTGAGAGTCATGGATTAACTGTCACATGAAATGGTGACGGAAGTTCCTGGAACTCTGGAAACACCTGGAGCAGGTATACCGAGTCTCCAGGATAAGAGCCCACCAGGCGCAGAGCCCACTGGGCCCGTGCAAAGCCACGGGAAGCCCCAGCCATCTGTGAAGGGGCAGACCCCCCCGTGCGCCCCCCCACACACACACATATGTACTGGGTGGGTGGAGCCTGGTGAGGGCAGAGGGCAGAGGGCAGGCTGGAGGGCAGGTCCCGTGGCTGGGCTCCCAGCTGATGCTGAGTAAGCCTGGAGCCTCTCTCAACGCCCTGCTTCTGCCCTTTGCTCTCACGTGACGTCAGAACCACCTGAGGAGTGGAGAGGCCACTTGATCAGGGGTCAGCAGGACCCAGAGAAGTGCCACGAGTGGCCTACAGGCACCACAGAGATCAGGCTCAGGGCCAGCGATAGAGCAGAGGTGGGTTTCAGACCCCAGGTCAGGGCTCTCAGACCTGGCCATGAGACCCCCAGGACAAATGAAGCCCTGACACACACACACACACTCAAGGGGGCAAACACATGCCCGCACATATGTGAAAGGCTGGGTCTGGGGCAGGGGAGGCAACACGTGTGTGGGAGAAATAGCGTGGTGGGCCAGGGAGGGCAAGCAGGACACCTGGAGTCTTCCCTCCCCCCCTTCTTTGACTCCCCAAGTTCCTTCGCCTGCCTGCCTGGGCCTCATTCTTCTCATCTGTAAAATGGGAGTAAGCCTTCCTGCTGGAAGGGCTGGAAGAGAATGCCAAGCTCTGCACACTGTGGTGTGGGAGGGAGGGTGTGAACATATGAGTTCATGGAGGGGCTCCGTGCACGCCATCTGCACACACACGCCTGGGGGGCGGGGGCTCCCGGGGACCCACACAGTCCTGCCGCAGCCCCGGGCCCCAGGTACCTGGCCAGGTGCACACTCGGTCCCGTCCAGGGGGGGCCCCTTCTTGGTCTTGCAGAAGTACGGGTTGTCGGGGTGGCTGCACCACAGCTGCTTACAGGGTTCAAAGGTCTGGAACTGCACAGGCAGGGGAGAGCGGTCACGCACTCAGGCCCCAAGTTGTCCGGGGGGCAAAGGGCAGTGGCGGAGAGAGGGGAGGGCTGTGGTGGGCGCTGGGGCCAGAACACGGGGAGGGACGCAGGCAGGTCCACGCCCTCAAACTGGACCCCACTTTAATGGCCTCCAGGGACCCCCCTACTCTCTCCGGCGGGGCACCGAGAAGGGGCAGGCCACAGCCCACACTCCCCTTGTTGCCTCCCAGGCCTCCCTCCCTGCCTCTGAAGAAGCCACCGTGCCACTGGGCAGGGACTAGGGTTTGAGGCTCCGGGGACGCTTGGGCCTGCCAAGCCCCTTGAGCCCAGTGCACGTCAGGGCCTTCAAAGGGCTGCCGGTCTGGCCCAGACCCCAAGACACCCAGACGAGGCCAGGACTCCCACCCGCCTCTGGTCTCACCAGGCTGTGCCAGATGTTGGTGACCTCCTGTTTCATGTTGTCCAGGAGAGCCCAGATTGTTCTCTCCTATGATCCCCTGCCAGCCAGACCAGCGTCCTACAGATACAGCCCTTGGGCACTGAAATTCCACATCCCAGGCTGTTTCTCCCCGCCTAGCTCAGAGACCATGTGTCCCCATGTGGCCTGAGCAGTGGGAAGGTGACCATACACTGGGGCTCCTGGTCCTGCAGGATGTGAGCCTCTGCCAAGGCCCTGATCAGCGGCTGTTTGGTTCTCTCCTGGGGGGCTCCCCAGCGCCAGGCTCTCTCCTGCCCTGTCCTGCAGGGTAAGGAAGGGCTATGCTCCCTTGTATCTATCTCCTAGGCATGGGGTGGGGAGGAGAGAGCATGCAATTGACACCCTGGAGAGAGATTATGTGGGGACACAGGAGATTTTCCCTAGGGTGACAAATCAGCCCAAAACATCCTGTCAAACCCCGCAGAGTAGATGGAGACAACTATTCGTCCAGCAGGCCAGAGCCCAGCCCCTGATGCGACAGAGGGGCTGCCCGGCAGGTAAGTTCCCCAGTAACCCACCCAGCCAGGACCCCATCAGCCACCTGCCCTCTCTGTTCTACTCTGTCCCATCTTTCCCAGGCTAAAGCATCCTCCAGCCACTGCACACACCTGCCTCCAAACGTGGGACTGGGTGGGGCAGGTATGTAGCAGAAGGCGGCAGGGCCGGGCCCTGGTCACCCTGCATCCCCCCACGGCAGGTGGCACCAAGCCCACGGGCCCATCACCAGGCCACCTGGCCAGCTGGGAGGGAGGTGCTCTGCGGAGGCCCAGCCGGGGTCACAGGAGGACAAGGCCCTGGCACCCCAGCAGGCAGAGGCCGGTGGGAACTTACCGCAGAGCAGGTGTGGTATCCGGAGCCGAAGTCAAAGCGGCATTGCTCGTCCATTGAGTAGTCAATGCCCGGCAGCTCCGGGGGCCGGGGCCAGGCGGGCGCAAAGGGGTCATCGAGGAGGCAGTCGTAGGAGCTGCCGGTGGAGACAAGGAGGTGAGCCAGGCTGAGGCAGGAATTCCCATGCCCTCCTGTCCTGGAGGTTGGGGTTTAGGGAGCAAAGGCGGCCTGCAGGAATCGGCCCCTGCTGCCCTCTGCTAGGTGGTCGCTGTGTCTTCCAGGGAGGAAGGGCCCGTTCCAGAACAATCGGAGGGCTCACTGCACTGAGGGAAGGAAAGGCAGCCTGCCACACAGGACGTACTGGGGGCCCTGGCCAGCTGCCACATGAGGTTAGTGACAGTCTCTCTGCCCACACCTGCCCCACCCAAATCCACTCTGCCCCCATTCTTCGCCTTGAGCTCCTGGGTCTAAAGCTTGTCCTCGGCCTCAACGTCCCTGGAGGCCCAGGAGCTGAGTAGCAAGGCTGGGAATGGAGCACATGTTGGGGGCAGGGTGGTCCTGGGACGGAGATGGCTGGGGGTCGGGGGAGATGGAGTGGCAGGCTGTGTGCTCCCCTGTCCCCAGCCCGGAGGTGGAGGCAACCTACGGGAGGTAGCGGCTGAGCTCCACTTTGCTGCAGCGCGACCAGTGGAAACGGTGGAAGGCAGCCTGCACCAGGGGCGCCATGACGCTGCCCAGGCTGGTCTCGTCCGCGCAGCCGTTCCCCTGACCATCATGCTCCATGCCGAGCCTAGAGGGTGGGGGTGGGGTACAGAAGGGAGCCCCGAGTCACGCTAGGGAGCCGGTCCCTGTGAAGGCAATAGGAGAGCATGCCCTGACCAGGCTTCAGACTGTTACTCCTGGCCTCAGTTTCCCCACCATGCAGAGGGGAGGCCCACCCCTCTGGATGGAAGCTGAGGCCCCACCCTGCTCCCCAATGGGGCTGGATTCATTCTGCCCTCCTGCCCTCTCCTCAAACTCCACCCACATCCTCAGGGGTTCCAAGGCCCACTCAAGCCCCACTCCTACCCGTACACCCTCCCTGGTCATGACCCCCAAGGGCTGACCTCCCACAGCAGGGGCCACCTGTCCCACCATTAACGACTCGCAGCACTAGGCCCAAGGCCTGCAAGTGCAAGGACCAGGTCTCACTCATTTGGTTCAGTTCAACCTCATTTCCTGAGTATCTGCATGCTTTGTGCGTGGTACACACCTACCATAGCGATGGTTTAAATTGTAAAGTCTGTTTTGTATCATTCGTATTGAATGCCAAAGCCTAGAGGCTCTAAATTCTCAAATACTCCCAGGTGGCTGCGTCTGGCCTTGATCACCAGACAGACACATGGACCTCTAAGGCTGTCCTTGTCTCTCCCCAGGGAGAGGTTCTGCTACATGAAGAGTGGACCGCCCCCCACCCCGCCCCGCCTCCCACACACAGGAGGACAAACCCCCGGCTCTAAAATATGAGGCACCATGGGCTTCCGGGAAAGGAAGGGACTCTTGAGGTTCCCCGCGTGTCAGTCAGGAGGAAGCTGGGGCCCCAGCAAGGGGTGGAGCTTGCATGGAGTCCGCAGGGGCCTCCTGGGCAGATAGGGCTGGTGTGGAGAGGGGTGCAGCAGACAGCAGGTGCCAGACCCCCTCCGGGCTGGCCCACCCCTCTCCTTCCCAGGTCCTTCACCTGCAGGGGAGGGGCCGGGAGTGTGTCCCTCAGTTCTGCCCAGTGGGGGGACGAGGCCGGCAGGTATGACTGTAACATGTGCACGTTACCAAAAGACAACCTGGATGACAGTGGCATATTTGCTTTCTCCCGGAATGTAGCTTCTCTGGCCTATTCACTACAGTCCACTCCTACCACAGGGCCTGGCGCACAGTGGGTGCTCAAGAAATACTGGTTGAATGAATGAATGGATATGCTCTAAACAAAATCCAGGTCCAGAGACCAAGCAAGCCGGCCGCCAGCCTGGCCCGAGGCCTGAGCCTATGAGCGCCTGTTTACGATGGGCTCAGGCCAGCGCTACAGCAGCCGTTTGGGCTGGAACGGCTCTTGGGAGGGCCTCAAGTTGTGGATGGGATGAGGGATAGAGGCCATCCAGAGAACAGACCACCGCCTATGATGGGACACGGCATCGACCTGCCCAAAGGCAGGGCCACATCTGGTCCTCCACGGCCCTGGGATGTGGGGGCTGGACCCAAGGCAGGCCCAGAATTGCCATCTGGGCCCCGGGGCTCCCTCCCCGTCACGGCTGGGCACACTGCATGGGCAGCTCCTCTGGCATCTCCCAGGATGCGGGGGTGGGAGCCCGATCTGGGATTAAGCCACCCACACCCGCAGAACTCCTCGGAGCTCCCAGCACAGCAGGCCCTCCCGGCACCGCTTACGCACACTTACACATGGCCAGTCTCGTGGGCCACCACAAAGGCTGAGGAGAAGCCGTCCTCGTGGTTGAGGGTACAGCTTCTCAGGGGGTGGCACATGCCAGTGACAGGTGCATACCCTGCCGGGGAGAGGGAGAGAGGGCAGACAGAGGTCACAGGAAGGTGAAGCAGGACTCAGCGAGGTCTGTGCACAGCCAGCCACTGTAGGGACATGCTGACGTGGTCACTGTCAGAGGGTGTCTGGAGGAAGGAGGATCTTTGCAAAGTCCATCCCCCTCCCAGTAGCAGAGCAACCTGAGCCAAATGCTCCCACATCCTAAAGCTCTACAGCTCCCCTCAGGGCCTACGGCCTCTGTCATCCCCTCCTCTGATCAAAACAGTAAGATTTCCAGATACCCCAAGCCTGTGCACACCCGACTTCCATGCCGTGTCCCTCCAGCCAGCCAGTCAGTTGGTCAGTCAACAAACACATGCCATTCCCAGCCACTGGCAGGCTCAACCAAGACCGCAGGGACCAGAATGGGGACCCATTCACTTCCCCTGGTCCCCCAAGCTTGCCGACCTGTCCGGCCGGGTCCTATCTCCAGAGTCCCAGGACTCTCTCTGTTGACAGGGAACCTGGTCCCTCAGACCGCCTTGGGGTGGCTCCAGAGAGCCCGAGCCTGAGCCCCCGCCCTGCAGCTGCACACACCTGGCCGCAGTTAATACAGTATCTGGCCTACCTGAGGGCCCGAAGTCCTGCCGGGTGAGGAAGACCACGTGGTCATGGTGCTCTGCGTGGCTGGGATCCTGGCGCTGCTGAGAGTATGCCCAGCGACACACCTGCTCCAGGCTGCGAGAGGGGTTCCCGCGCTCGATCAGGCTCAGAGACTGCAGGGGCCAAGAGCATCAACAGAGGGGCGATCACCAGAGTCCCCAGACCACAGGGGGCACCCATCGCTCCCCTCCCACCGGCGGAGGACACTGAGGCCCGTGGGACTGCACAGACTGTCCCCAAGTAGCCCTGACTCCCAACTGCTGGTGCACAGCCCTCCCACTTTAGGGAGTGTGCCAGGACACCTGTCTGCTGAGAACTCAACACACATTCTCTTTCATCCCTCAACTGACTTGCAAGATAGGTGTTGTGCTGAGTACTTCTTCTAGGCTTTATGTTCACAGTCTCATTTTATCCTCACGATAGCCTCTGGAGGAAAGTTCTGTTGCTACCCCCATTTGGGGGAGAATAAGAGACCAGTCTAAGATTGCAGAGCTCAGGGCCCCAGCGTCCAAGCAAAGCAGGACTTGGCTCGGTCACTGCCCCGCTCTGAGCCCATCTCCACATCGGTTCCTCAGGAAGAGGGATCTCCAGTTGTAAGGCTATAGGACTGTCTGCTTACAAGTTTGGAGGGAATCCCTCAGTCCCTGCATAACATTCCCAAATGCCCCTGAAGCCTCAATTCTAATGGTCTCAGCGTTCTGATTCTGGAAACAAAATGCTTCCTAGACACTGACCAATGGCTCTCCACCCCACAGCCAGTCCGATGCATCGGCCCCATACCACTTCTCCCTCCAAACCCTGCCTATTGGCGAGGGGGGGTTACCTGTCGGTAGCCGACCATGATCAAGCGGACCAGCGCGATGTTTATGTGGGCCCCCAGGGACTCATCATGGTAAATCTCATCCACCTGCCAGGAGAAGGGAGCATGCAATTTTAGGGGAAGCAAGCATGTGTTAAGAGCCTACCACAGAGCAGATCCTGAGCCAGGTTCCTGATCCATGTTATCCCAATTCATCCTCACTATGGCCTTAGCAGGCAGCCTTCTTATCCCTATTGTACTGATGAAGAAACTGAGGCAGAGAGACGCAAAATGGCCTTCCCAAGGACACGCAGCTAAGGAGCTGCAGAGCTGGGATTAAAATCCTGGCCCTCCTGGTTCCACCTGTGCAATCTCTCCATGAAGCTAAGTGTGAGGGGGCCCCGGCCTCAAACTTAGCCCTCTGACAAAAACTCATCTTTCCACAGCTGGAAAGAGTCCTTCCACAAATGTCACGCAGCCCAGGTCGCTCATCCTCATGTCCCTGTGTGTACCTCTCCAATCGCCACCGGAATCGTCTGCTTTGCAGTGCCTGGGGAACTTTTCCAGGGCAAATCCAAAGGAAAGTACACGAGGGTCTGAGAAATGCAGAGTCTCGGGCCCACCTCCCAAGTCAGAGTCTGCAATGTGACCACAATCTCCAGGGATTCTCAGCCATGGTCAAGTTTGAGGAGCACGGCATTGGGAAACTCCCTTCTTCCATAGGTCCAGGGACCCAGGGGCCGTGCCAGGCACAGTCCACCAAAGAATGCTGTCCTCCCCATTCCTCTAATCAGGACACCCAGGAACAGTGTCCATGACAGATGGACAAGCCTCAGCCTGTCCACCCCCAAGGACAGGGAGCTCACTCTCCCCCGAGTGTCCATCTCCTGAGGATGCCCCTTGAACAATTCCAGCTTTTTTAACTAACTTTTTTTTCTGAATATAAAACATTTCACCCTATAAACTTTGAAAAGTACAAAAAAGGTGGAAGAAGAAAATCGACCATCTGCCAGATAGATGTAGGATAACCAGTTACCGTGCTTTTTGCCGTGTGTGTGTGTGTGTGTGTGTGTGTGTATACGTGCGTGGGCTCATTTTACAAAATAGTAATCATACTGAATATACTGCTTATATGTTGTTTGTTTTGTGAAACAGTATTCCGCATATGTAAAAGCATCATCTCCAATGTCTGTGTGTGATGGGCCACGACTTATGTAACTAATCGCCTCATTGAACGTAACCCCAGAGAGGAGTGACTTGCTTAGCAAGTCAGCGTCAGCACACAGCACTGGTAAAGCAATGCAGCTACTGGGGCCAGAGTCCCGGGTTCAAATCCCTCCCTTACATTTCCAAATAACCATTTGGCTTCTTTTCCTGTGTGCTGTGAGTATTTAGTATAACTGGACAATCCGTATGACTCATGCATGACTCTGGAAAGGTGTCTTTATTTTTTAAGGTACAGAGAGTGAGGTCTAAAGGAGAAAAACATATTTTGTTCAATTTTTTAAAAAAGTGAATCATGTCATTGATATAAAGACGTCATTCTTCACACTAGCATTAAATAACTCTCTCTAATTCAGTTAATGCCACTTTCTAAAATCACCACCATCACTTCAGACTTCAGAGCACCCTGTGTCAGGCTTCCTTCCGCCGGGGCCAACCTGGCACCCATGTCTGGACCCAACAGAGACCAAAGACCAGCGCCTGCTGCAAAACAGCAGGCCCCCCAACACCCCAGCACAGGGAATGACGGGAAATCCAATGGGCGGAGGCACTTCCTGCCACACTCCTCCGCTCCCCAGCACACATCACGGGGGCAGAGTGCCCAAATGTGGAAGGAGATGACGTCCTTCTCAACCTATGTGCCCCGACTTATCCTAAGAGAACCGTGTGGTGGAGGGGGGTGCTCCATGGGGGGGGAGCCAATCGGCCACACACGCATTTTCTCCCTAACAGAATTCCAACCTATGAATTCTTTGCTCTTCTGCTGAAATCATCATCAACCTGCTGCAGGATAACTCTTACGTAACCTTCACATCTCAGCCCCTCCAACTCAGAACGTGGCCTTCCTTCTACATGGGGGGGTGGCCGGTGTCTCAGACCCCCTGATGTGCCCTGGAAGCACGCAGACCAAAGATGGGGTGCTAAGCAAGGCATGCTCTACACAGTCACATCTGCGCCCCACATGGACACATATAAACCCACCGGTTGCCCCGGGGCAGGAAAAGAGAGCAGTCACTGGAATGCTTGGGTAGAGGTATGTGCAGAGCCCCTGGGCATCTGGAAATTCCCAGGGCCATTGTCTTCCTGCTCTGTCTCTCTCCAGAGTAGGCCAGGAAGATTGCTGCCAGAATCTGGCCTTATCCTTTATTGCTGTCTCCACACTCAGCAGGCCAAACCCACCCATCGAAGCCTCCAGCGACTCCTGCTCCCGTGGCTGGCATCTCCAGCCCAGGACACTGGGAGGTCCTCACGGTGGGATTGGGGAGGAGGCTGCCACCCCTCAGAACAGGAGGTAGAATCAGAGCCCGAGTGTCCAACACTGGTGGGGATTGAGTGGGGCCTCCTGATGCCACCTCCCACTCCTGGGTGACTGGCCTAAATGCAATACTGAGCAAGCAGAAAGGGACAGAGACAAGGTCTCTCCATCCAGAGAGACCTTGCTCAGCACAGCACAGCACTCTGAAATAATCTAGCAACCAAATGCTTCAGGTGACTGGTGGACCCAGACCCCAGGAGTTGGGGGAAAAGGAGATGGGGTATACATAGGCCAGAAGGGTCAGGGAGGGCTTGCTGGAGGACCCAGAATGAGCCTCGCCCAAGAAGGTCATGGGACCTTTGGAGGAGATGGGCAGAGGTTCTGTGCAGGGGAGAGAAAAGCAGGAATCCTGGAGCCATCAAGAGAGCCCCGAGGCCGGTGGTAATCCGGGCAGCTGAGGCAAGCCCCCCCAGGATGGGGAATTTCTTCCCAGCCCCTGCTCACACACTTCCCCCAATGCATGCATGTGCTAGCCTGTTAGAAAGTTCTGGGTGCCATGAACCCCATTCAACCTGCCTGTCTGCCTCCCCCACTGGCCTCAAGTCTCTCTCTGAAAGTCCCATTGAGCATAGCTGCTCCGTTCCTGGGGTGAGACGGTGGCCACAGTCTCTGGGAGACTTCTCCCCAGGCTCACGTCACTCACATGACTTCCGGGTGGCAAGAAGAGAGAGGATGGGGCCACTTGCCAAGGAAGGGCCATTTGGTTAGGAGTAGATTTTCAACAGACATTATCAAGGAAAGAAGACATTATCAAGGAAACAGAACCTGAGACAGTTATACAGACCCCAGCAAAGGAAGATGGAAAGTGATCCCCAAAAGGTGGCCTAAGGCACAAGAGTGGATGAATAGTTCTGAGGCGTGAGCGATAGTCTAGTCTTTTCTTATACCACATAAGAGTGATAAAAATAAAGTAATTCTATTTTACAACCTTATTCCCTCATTAAAAAAAAAAAGGTGGGGTTGGCCCTGCCATTCCACATGCCCTGGTCTGGTCCATCTCTGGGGCCCTGGCATGCTCACTTGCACACACCCTGATCAGCCCTAGCCCTTGAGTAGGACCTTAGGGCTTGGATTCCGCTGAAGCTGTCCTGACCGCTTGCGCAGGCCAAGGAGGTGGCTGGACAGGGCTGCCATGTCCACCCAGAACCGCGGAAGCCGCCTGGCACATGGGTCCCAGCCACAACCGTGAGCCGGTGGCGGAACCCCAGCCAGGAGGCACCGCTACCTGAGAGGCCAGGACCTCTGGAACACACCCACAGGCGGCTCCCTGACAGGCTCTGGTCTGGCTGTGCTCTCCGGAACCGGCTCTGTCGGCCTCTGCCCTCCATGGCTGCCTCCCAAACGGCAGAAGGCAGGCCAGTGCGCCAGCTCTGGGGAGAGCAGGAATCGCTTCCCGTGGGTGTGGGCCCCAGCGTGACAGCCGCCAGACACACCCACAGGGCAGAAAAGAACACTGTGTCTGGTCTCCTTGCTTCCCCACCTCAGCCAAGTTCAATGTCATTTGCCAAGATCCCCAGGTTAGGGTTCCATGTCACGTATTGGCTTGGGATGGCCACTGGGTACGTACTAGAAAAACAAGCAAAGGTCAGGACTCTCTGGCCATGGCGAGACAAAACAGAAGAAGGGAGAAACTACACGATAATGCAGCAGAAGCTAGAAACCACTAGGGTTGGAGGAAGAGCTGCTGTTCACTGAACACCTACTATGTGCCAGGCACATGCTGAGGGCTTGCATACAACCTCACATCAACCTTACGGAGAGAGGAATTGTTCCCATTTCACAGGTGAGAAAGCCAGGGCTCAGAGAGGCTGAGTAACTCACCCAGGGCCACCCAGCTGGAAAGTGGGAGGGCTCAGATTTAAACTCAGATCTTTGTGACTCTTAGCCACTATGCCCAGCTGCTTTCCAGAACCAGCCCCTGTGGCAGGCCGGCTGGAGTGGGCTTCCTCTGGCCTGGGAGAGGAGAAAGTGGGTTTCCACATCCAGTAAAGAGCAACATGGCCAGGCAGGGGGTAGTTGCAAGAGCCCCTTCCCTGTTCTCCTGTAACCCTGCATGGGCAGGCCTCCTGGCGGGGGGGTGGCTTTGGAGTCAAGCCCAGGGAGCAGGAAGAAGGAAAGGAGGGTCTATTGGGGTGGGAGCTCTGCATCTGTTTTCCTGTCCAAAGGGAGGGTCAGACTCTGGGTTACAGCAGAAATGCCTGGGCCTCTGTCTAGGGCTGGAGGGGAGAGCTAGGCCCCTGGGGAGCCCATTGGAGGGCAAATGGCAGCCTTCCCTTCTGGACCAGGCCAAGATGGGCTTCTCCTTGTCCGTGCAGAGACAGGGTCCAGCGCAGAATGGTCCCTGGCCAGCCCTGGGTTCCCACACTGCTAGGGCTCCCGAGGAGCTCTGAGGCATGTCCACCTGCCTGGTCAGCCAGGTGCAGGCAGGTTCCAGACAGGGAGGGGCCGTGCTGGGCAAGCACGACCCCGAGGTCCCAAGCCCACCCCCTGCTCAAGTAGGAGAGGACATGAACTGCCACCGAAGGAGGGGCTGACACAGCCACGGCTCCTGCCCACCTCCCAGCACCCTCCCAGCGACCTGCCCGGAAGGAAGTACTATCCCTTCTTTCCTTTCTAATTAGTATACTTTTGATTTTAGAATAGATTTAGATTTCCAGAAAAGCTGCAAGCCGAGTCCAGAGAGTTTCCAAGGGCCCCACGCCCTGCTTCCCCTATGATTAACACCTGCCATGACCGTGGTACATTTGTCACAGGACTGAACCAACAGGATACGTTATTATTAACGAAAGCCCATGTTTGTTTCAGATCTCCCCAGTTTTCCCCTAATGTCCTTTGTTTCTGCTCCGAGACCACATCCAGGCCCCCAGGTTACATTTCACCACCGCATCCCCTCGGGCTGCTCTAGGGCATTCCCCCTCTCTGAACGTTCCTCAGACTTCCCTGGGTTTTGATGACCCCAACGGTCTTGAGGAATTCCAGTGAGGCATTCAGCAGACTGGCCTTCCATGTGGGTACATCTGATGTTTGTCTCATGGTTAGATGGGGGGCGCGGGCCTAGGGGAGGAAGGCCACAGAGCTGAAGCGCTACCTTTCCCACATGATGTCAGGGCACCTGGAGCCGGCAGGACCTGCCCCTGGCGAGGCTGACCGCCATTGCCTGCCAGGACAGCGTCCACCCCCAGGCCATGCTCTTTGGGACAAAGTCCCCGTGCACAGCCCCCGCTGCAGGAGTGGAAGTTAAAATCCACCTGAGGACAGAGTACCTGCCTCAATTATTCGGAATTCTTCTCCTCCAACCTGTTTATTTATTCTGTCATTTGTTTATCAGTATGAACCCGTGGATATGGATTTTATACCCTGGGTTATAATTTAATGCTACATTATTTATTTTGTTGCTCAAACTGTCCCAGCTTCGGTCACCGGGAGCTCTTGCAGTTGGCTCCCGTGTCCTTTTAACACACCCTCGCTGTCGGTTCTGGGGTGTTTGGGTGGTGTTTGAACACTTCCTTCCTTTCTGGCGCTACGGGAGGCTCATCTTGGACATTCTCTACTCTGGTTCTAAGAGTCAGCCATTCCTCGCAGGAGCTCCAAGGAGCGTGGCACGTTACCCTCGTCGTACCGAAGAGCAGGCCCCCAGTGATGGCAGAGCCTGCCTGAGCCAGCAGCCGTGGTCGGAGTTCACGTCCAGCCTCTGCCCACGTGCCTTCCTGGGTCACTTACGGCTCTGAACCCGAACGGAATGGGGGCAGCCCTGCTGGGAGGAGAGGCCTGGCCACCATCACCTGTCCTGCCCTTTCTCAGCCCCAGGCCCCAGGACCAGCCCTCTGTCCCCCCAGTCCCAAACTGTCCAACAAGAGGGGATGCAGCGACTCTGCCGACCAGGCGTCCAGCAAGCACCGCACTGCATGTGTCTAAGACGCTCTTCTTTCCCTGTTTACAATCGCAGCGGGTCAGGGGGCAGTCACAGCGGGTTGTCACTGCCCAGGAAAGCCAGAATCTCATGTTATTCCTGGGGCTTCACAGGACACCGCAACCCCTTGCCGTTGCTGACAGTGGACCGTTTTGGGCCCATCTGAGGAAGGAACGTGAGTCCTGGTTGTCTGAAAACCTCCATTGCCACCTTCCGGTAAAATCAAGAAGGCACCCACTTTTCAAAGCTTGCAGAACAGGTTCCAGCTTGGAGGAAATCCCAAAGATAAGAGTGGGGCACGCCTGCAGCATGGCCTATACTCCAGATGGCGCAGGGGACAATGCTGTGCGGAAAAGCACACACTGGGATGGCTCTGTGCGGAAAGGGACTTGGACAAGAAACACTCTGAATGGAAGAAGTTAAGGGAATACCTTACTTTCCCATGCTGTCATGTCTATGTATGTACACAAGTAATATATGATAAATATCTAAGTCTCAATCAAGTTAAAAGAGCTCTTCCAAAATGTACAAATAAAAATTCTAAGTGATAAGGAAACATCATTATCAGAATTTAATAGGTAGTACTTTCTCTTTTTTTTTAAGATTTATTTATTTATTTTAGAGAGACAGAGAGAGCAGGTGAGCAGGGGGAGGGGCAGAGGGAGCTAGAATCCTGAAGCAGACTCCCCACCAAGCACGGAGCCCAACACAGGGCTCGATCCCAGGACCCCAAGATCATGACCTGAGCCAAAACCAAGAGTCAGCCGCTTAACCAATCGAGCCACCTAGGCACCCCACTTTTTCTGTTTCTTAACTACGCAAAATAAAAGAGCATCTAACAATCAATGGGTTCAATTTTGATGAAATACGGTAAGTATGTGTCCACGCATGATGTGTGGACTCCTCTGCGTGTGCGTACCTGATTTGGTGCATGTATCTACACACACATCTGTGTTATACACACAGATGACCAGATGTGCGTGCTTGTACCCGCACGTGTGTGGAAACAAGCACTCTCTCTGCGCTGTGTGCACTGTGTGGGGTGTGTATCAGTAATCCTCTGCGGCCTGCAGCACAGGATCCCTGCTGTCCATATGGCAACTGAGACACCTGGCATGAAAGTGCTCTGTCGACCATAAAGCTCTCCCCGCCACCGTGAGGGATGGTCATTATTATTATGGCCCTCCTGCCAGGAACCCCAGCATTCGTGCTTTTGTGAAGCACCGCTCTTTGCCCAGGGGGCCTGCTCTGAAAAAGCAAATGCCAGCATGTGGAGCTAACACCTTAGGGCTGGGCACCTGGCCCCAAGGGCCACTCAGGCTGGGGGCGTCTTGTGCATGTAGGATGTTGAGCAGCAACCCCAGGCTCCTCGGGGATGTCAGAAGCATTCCCTCCAGCTGGGATAACCAAAAAATAATCTCCAAACCTTCCTAAGCATCCCCTGGGAGGCAAAACTGCCCCTGTTAAGAACCACTACCTTAAAGTAAGATGCTTGCTTTTAGTTTTGGTGGTCTCTGGGTGCCCTAAAAAAGCAGTGGAACGCTTTTTGGAGAGAGACAAGAGAAGAGAAAGGATTCAAAAGAGAGGGAGGGGGAAGATTTGCGTCCTTCCAATGAGCAGGGAGGATGAGCTATTCGGGAAGCTCACATATCCCCAAACGGAAAAGGGCTGGCAAAGCAACACTCTCTCAGCACGAAGGCAGTTTTTTTGTGGTGTTCCAAACCGGCCTTTATGATGAATATTTAACACAGTTATGTGCCAAGAGAATGCCACCCTCCCAGGCTGAGGCCACCAAGGCCCTGGTCTGACAGCCATCTGGACCATGCTTTCCCAGCAGGGCATCTGAGAAGCCTCAGGAAGGGGTCCCGAAGCAGATGAGAGTGGGGAGGACCCTCTCAGAGACACCAGGCAATGTCTCTCCAGCAACCACGTCCAATGCCTTTGTGGTATCAGCCTGGCCGGGTGGGCAGCGAGCCTACCACCGCAAGAGTGGGCTGCCAAGAAGGGTCCGGCTGTAGACTGGCTCGGTGAGGACCGACGAAAGGGCTTCTCTGTCTCCTCACCCTCCCTCTGCTCTGGCTCTGGGCCCTCAGAGGATGCCCCTGTCCAAGGGGGTCCTCACCCCAGAGGTTCAGTGTGTCACTCCAGGCAAGGAGAGGGCCCCTGACAGTGCTTGCTTCTCTCCGTGGCCCTGGCTGGCAAGCCCAGCCACAGCCAGGAGCCAAGACAAGAGCAGGAAGAAAGCCCAGGGCGAAGCCGCAGAATCCTGACTTGGATATGGGGACCATTTTGGGGAGAGGCTCCTTCCGGGGGCCTGTGATCCTCCTCCTCCCTCCTGCTCAGAGCTACTTGCCCCAGGTTCTACCACAGCAGCAGTGGGGGAAAACACGAACTTCGGGATCAGACAGATCTGGGTTTGAATCCTAACTCCGCCGCTTATTAGTCTGAGCCCAGTCACTTGGCTTCTCAGAGCCACAGCGGTTAAAGGAATGCCACTGGCCTAGGCCACAGTGAGGATTCACGGAGCCTGTCTGCGAGGTTCTCAGCCCCGTGCCTGACATGTGGTAGGTACTGGAATGATACTGTGATATTCGAGAAAGCTCAGAGTCCCTGTCTCCGGAGGATTCCTGCTGGTCCGTCACAGCCTCAGCTGGCTCTGGGGTCCGTCTTCTCCTCCCTCACCCACCCTGGTGCCCCTGTCATGCGCTGTTCAGCACTCCTCTCCGTGCCAGAGCCCAGCTACTGCCTGGGGGACCCTCCTGCCACAGCTCTTGAGAGGTCTCTGCAGGCCTGGCTGCCCCTCATCCCTGCGTCCACAACCCTGCAGTGCATGGTGGCATGCTCGCCGGGCCTGCACGCTCCACCTCACCAAACCCCTGCCCCCCACCCCGAGGCTGGCTCAGCTCCAAACCGCTCCAGAAAGCCTCTTTCCCCCCACCCCCCCGCCAGTCCACAGAGATGGCTGCCTCCTCTAAGCTCCTTCAGCACTGCCCCAAAATTATTCCATGGGCTGAGGCTTGTTTTTGCAGCCAGACCAAATCTTCTAGAATAAGAGTCTGTCTGTCATACTAAGCATACACCAGGCACTCACTACTACATGCTGAATACAACTTTCCCTTATGTCTCAAAGCTCTCAAAACAGTTTCCGTTTAAGCTTTAAGGTAAGTGGCCTGGTACGGATGGGTAAACTGAGGCACAGGCAAATAAAGTCCATCAGGGGCCCACCAGCATGTCAGGAGGAGAGAGGAGGGAGCCGGGCCACCTTTGCAGCTGCATGAATATGTATAGCACATCCCCAGGGTAATGCAAAGGAAAAGTGAGAGGCTGGATGCCCTGAGAGTTGCCAGTGAGCAGGGCCTGATCAGATGGTTTGGAGTGTTTCACTAATGGCTTCGGCCCCTCCTCTGGGGTTAGCACAATGGGACCATACATCCCAGGAACCGGATCTCTCCCTGATCCTACCAGGCCAGCCCTGGTCCCGCAAATCAAGATCAGAAATGGTCGTAGGCTGGCTGGCAGGCACTCCAAGGGGACAGCACAGGGACCCCCTTTTTACTGGCTTCATAAAATCCCTCAGGAAATTAGTGTTTCAAGCATCCCAGCCAAATAAAGTTCCCACACAATGGATGGGCTGAGCTGCTGGTCCCCTGGGAGGAGACCTGCTCGGTCACGTATCCGCTCACCTCCATGGGCCGGAACTCTGGTTAGCTGCCCTCCGCACCTGGGAAGTCAGGACCCCCACCGCTCACATACCCCCTGAGACGGCTGTGGGTCTGCACACAACAGCTCCTCAGCACGGTGAGCCTCCTTCCCGCAGAGGAACAGGCCCTGGGGGGGGGGGGGGGGGGGGAGAAGCTCTGCCTCAACTTCCCCTTCTGTTCCCACATCCATAGGACAAGCCAGCAGTGAGCAGAAGGAGCAGCCTCAAGCAGCCTTCAGGAACCTCTGGAAGACATTTACTCTCCCCACCTACTTTCTGGTAGGTTGTAAGGAGAAGGAAAGTGGAACCAAGCCTATGGAAAGAGCAGTCTCCAAGGCAGGCCCTCAGGGCGCAGTCTTTGGCGAGGATTAAGCGGAGGAGCTCCTGGCCAAGGCTCATGGGTCCCAGGTCATGAGAGCCTGAACTCTTCTCCAATAAAAGTCCTCAATAAAGTTCAGGGAACATGGGGAGGGACGCCAGGGAAGGACTACTAGGCGACAGGCCTCCACATTGGGAACCTCAAGAACTTGGTGGCACTTCCCACGCACTCGCCACCACCCTCCATACAGCTCCAGATCGGAGGGATTGAACAAGACCCTCCTGAACAAATCACATCTCAGTCTGGGCAAGCCTTTGGAAAATGGTTCCAAAAGTATACTTTGCTCTACAGAAAACAGTATCTCCTTATATGATTCATCAAAAGACCTCCACTACTTAGTTGCTTAGGATGGTCACATAGCCAACACCCAGGGGTGTGTCCTGAGCGAGGCTGCTACCCTTCCGGCTCCAGGGATGGGGACGCAGCCCGTAAGTCAGACGGGCCGCCAGACTCCCCGCAGTCCACGGGACTGGCTCTCTACCTGGGACCCCGGCCAGGCCTCAAACTCCGAGAATAATTATAATGTGTGCTTTGATGGAAACTGCCTTGTCCACAGCATAGCTTTCGGCCTTATCTGAATCTGATTCCACGGAAGCTAGTTCACAACTGAGAGCTCGGCATATGACAGCAATGCACATTGTCCATGGATGCACAAATTCTGTCTTGTCCTCCACCCTGTGAGATAGCCGATTCTGCTCTCTGTTTGCACCTTCATTTCAAAATTCCTGATTATAAATGTTTCCATTCTTGGGGTTCTCTTTTGAAAGGGTTATCACATTTGCCTGGTTCTCTCATTAATTGGTGAGTAAAGCAAAACCTTTAACACTTGCCCGTTTTTATTTCTGTATGAGAGTCATGATTTTACCTTTTCCTGAAAATTATCTTTTAGCAAACTGAAAGACTCTGGGACTAAATAAGGCCTGGCTCACAGGGTCACGCTCCTGGGGTCTGCAGCCCCCAGTCTGGACCCAGGACCCAGGCTCCCAGCACTTGAGGGCTTCCTAAGGCCTCCCCTGCCCCCTGCCCCCTGCCCTGCCCCACCACTCCCATTCTCCACCTGCTAGCTCCAGGGGCTAACCCTGCTCTCCCACTAATGGGATTAGTACTTGGCTTGTGTGGCCTTAGGTTAGGCTAGCAATCTCTGGAGTCTGGGTAGGTGGTCAGGTGCTCTGGGAGTTGGGTGTGTCCGTATTCATAGTCATCCTCCCTCCGTGGTGGAGCCTTTGCTCCTTGAGTCCCAAACCGCACGTTCCTTGAGGGACAGAAGAATTAATATCCAAACAAAGAGGTGGTGAGGGGGGAAACTTTCAGGCAGCCCTCCCCTCCCTGAGGCTCCTTGTAATTGGATCTGATTTCTTGCCCCCCTTTTCTTTACAGCTGCATTGTGGACACAAATCTGCTGCCTTCTCATTCCCTCTCGGTGGATGCCGGCTCCCTGCCTCTCCCACAGACACCGCTCACTTCCATATTTACCAATCACCTATCAGGGGACGGGCACTGTGCTGTGTGCCCTTGGGGCTCAAAATATAATACATTATATGTTAAAAAAAAAAAAAAAAGAAGATAGAGGAGGGGAAGAATGAAGGGGGGGAAATTGGAGGGGGAGACGAACCATGAGAGACGATGGACTCTGAGAAACAAACTGAGGGTTCTAGAGGGGAGGGGCGTGGGGGGGATGGGTTAGCCTGGTGATGGGTATTAAAGAGGGCACGTTCTGCATGGAGCACTGGGTGTTATACGCAAACAATAAATCATGGAACACCACATCAAAAACTAATAATGTAATGTATGGTGATTAACATAACGTAATAAGAAGAAGAAAAAAATAAAATAAAAAAAAAGTATAAGACAAATACCCCGTCTCAGGACCTCACCTTCAGGGGCTTAGACAAAGAAGCACTTATATACACACAGACAAGAGAGCTGTAAGAACAATGAAGGGAGGCAGGTTTTGTCACCCCACTGATTATTTTAAGCTGGTTATTCTTAAGAAACTGCAGACCTGTGAGAAGCTCTGAAAACCCCACTGGAAGCTACCCTTTTGTAGGAGACATTGACAGGTGTAAGGGAACTATCCATTTGTAAGGGTGTCTCCCTAGCCGTACCAGAAGACGGGGATGATTCAAGCTCTGGAAACTCTTAATCAAGGAAGGCAATGATCTAAATCTACATAAGAGCATTTCTGTCCTCAGTGAACACCAAAGGCCCACCTTCAGGGCCTGGGACTCCCCCCCGCCCCCCGCCCCATCCACGGCAGATTGACAACTAGCTGGCCAGTCTTCCCAGCCTGAGATCAGGTACTTTCTGCAGATGAGGGGTCTCAGGGAGTCCCTGCAACTCCAAGGCCTGTGAGGCCCCAGGCCACACCTGCCTCGGACTCTGAATGCGTCCCAGCCCTGAAGCCACTGTCCCTGGGGTCCCAGCTTGCCAGGGGCTGGCACCGATGCTTGGGGGCACCTCGACACAGGCGTGGGCAGCGGACATCAGCCTCGGCCTGGAGCGGACGGCAGGCCAGCTCAGGCCCGCCTCACAGCTGGGCTGGGGAGCGAGCTGTTCGTGCACCCGAAACACCAGGCCCGAGAGAATCGGCTCTGCTCTAAGACTGGTGGCGCCCCACGCCCCCCACCCCACGCCCCGGGACGCGGGGCCACTCACGATGTTCATGAGGGTGAGGACGTAGTTTTGCACGTGCTCCTTGCCGTGGAAGCGCACCACCGAGTCGTCCACCACCAGCAGCACCTCGATGCTGTAGCTGCCTGCCTTCACGTGCCGCCGCTTCCGCTCCCCATCGCCCAGCTGCTCCCCCACCAGGCCCAGCAGGTTGGGGAGGTCGCCCAGGCCGAAGGCTGCCAACCAGGATGGGAAGAGAGACAGAGGTCAGACCCACAGGAGAGGCTGTGGCTTGGACCCTGCCCACCAGCCCCCTCTGCCCCATCACGTGGGCTCTTTTCCTGCCTCTGGAAGCCAACTTAGCATGAGGGTTCGTTCCACACCACTGAATTCGGAGGCACAAGCCCTTTGCCGGGCACCAGGCCATGGCTGAGTCTCTGAGGCGATGAACAGCAGAGAAAGGGGATCTGGCCGGGAGTCACAAGCCTAGGTCCCAGTTCCCACTCAGCTCTATCTCTCCATGTGCCCTAGCCCAGCCCATTCACCCCTGCAAGCCTCCCCCTCCCCTCCTGTGACTCGGAGATGAACCATCCTTGATCTCTTATCCAGGAGCTGGCTATAAAAATCAAAGGTAGCGGGACGCCTGGGTGGCTCAGTCGGTTAAGCGTCTGCCTTCGGCTCAGGTCATGATCCCAGGGTCCTGGGATCGAGTCCCGCATCGGGCTCCCTGCTCCACGGGGAGCCTGCTTCTCCCTCTGCCTCTGTCTCTCTCTCTGTCTCTCATGAATAAATAAATAAAATCTTTAAAAAAAAAAAAAAATCAAAGGTGGCAGTGGGTGGAAACCTCTCCCTAAAGGGAAAAAATCATGGTGTTACTGCAGTCCTATGCAGAAACCCCTGGAGTATGTCCCCCCCAAATCCCTCCCCATCACTGCCAGCAACCCAATGTCACCATCGCCGCTTTGCCTTTTTGGCAAAATGCAAAAATACTTATTTAACTAGGATTCATGAACTTGTATGATGTAATCTAGGAGTTGTCAAACTTTCTGTAGAGGACCAGATAGTATTTTTACCTTTGTGAGTCATACAGTGTCTGTCTCGGTGATTCAATTTGGTATACAAGTGGCCATCGACAATATATAAGCAACAAGTATGTCCGTCTCAGTAAAACTTAAAATCCAAAAACACGTGGCAGCCTTAGTTTGCTGACCCCCAATCCAATCGAATCCAATCCAATCCTTATAACTCTCAGGTTCCTGTCCCCAATATACAGGTCAACAAACTGAGGTCCAGAGTAGCTTGTCCAGGTCTGTCCAAATCAAGAGAGCAGGCTTGGAAACATCACCATCGGTGCTGCTCCCGAGAAAGGTAGCCCCCAAAGCAGTTATCAGTCATCTACACCCTAGTCTGAAAAGACTGGAGCAACATTTGTTGGGGCAGTGGAGTTAAGGGTTCCTGAGGACGCTGTGGGAAAAACGAATGAAGGGGAACAAAATTTGCCACCCCAAAATATGTCTCTGTGGCACAAGGATTATTTTAGACTGATTTTTAAGAAATGGCAGACACAGGAAAAGCTCTGGAAATTGCGTAGGAGTGAGCCTTTTGTAAGAGACGCTTTCATGTAGAAGGAAAATCTCCATTTGTAAGGGTGTCTCCCTGTCTGTACCAGGAAAAGGAGGATGACTCTAAATCTCGGGAAATTCTTATCAATAAAGAAGGAAATGACTTAAATCCACATAACCTTTCCCTTGTTTACTATGCTTTTCTTGGTAACCTCCCATAACTCACTCCTCCTCCCCACCCACCAACATGGTCTTTTGTCTTTAGCTGGAGATGTTAAGGTGGTGGCTTGGACCATTTCAGGGAGTTACTCAGTTTCCCTGGGCCTCTTCCACATATACAGGAGGTATCCATGTAGTTAAACTTCTGTTTGTTTTATTCTTGCTAATCGTTTATTACAGGGTGCCTCAGCCAAGAACCTAGAAGAGTAAAGGGGAAATTATTTTTCCTCCCCCACACTAAGAAAGCAGGATAGGAGCCTGGGGGTCTCTTGAGAAGGCTTCAAGCCTTAACATTTCATGATTTCCCCACCATCCTACCCTGAAGTTCTGATACTTGTACCATTGATTTCTAAGAATATCCAGTTATGTGAGAATCTCCCAAAGAGTGGGACAGGAGCTAAGGACAGGAAAATGCCACCAAAGCATGCCCAGCGTGTATCAAGGGGTGTGGCCGCAGGAGGGGTGCAAACTTATTAGGTGGGTGGATGGTGGGTGTGTGATGAAGGTCCCCTGCCCTTCAGCCCACTGCCTGCCCCAGATGACAGAGAAGGAACCAGAAGGTAATAGTACGATAACTTCAAGGCCTACAGGAAGACTGACTAGGGAAGGCTGCCACACCAGAGCCCCAAACCAGGACTGGGGAGTTGACAGAAGCTTCTGGAGGAGGGGACGTCTAAGCTGGGCCAGACAGGGAACAGGAGACAACCTGCTGGAACACGGGGAACAGAGGGTCCCGAGCAGAGGGAAGTACACCGGCAAAATCCACTGTGAGCAAGTGTAGGGTGACACCAGCCACAGTGTGGGTGACCCTCATGGAGGATTCCACGGGTACCTCAGCAGAGACCCAAGTTCTGCCTCTCAGCTCTATCGACATGGATACTTCAGGAACTAAAATCTGAGGACAGGGCAACAAGGAACCATGGGACTCTGCTACTGTCTCTTTTTATCATCCCTTCAGTTAGTGGCCTGCAAGCACCAAGGAAGGAAAGCACTAGACTAAAGGGTTGGAAAAACGTGTGCCCACTGGCCCACTTGGGAAAGCAGAAACGTGTGGCCAGCCCTCTGAGTGATGCACAGGCTGGTGACCGTGGCTCAGGCCACTGTCACCCTCGCTCAACCTGGCGCCCGAGCCCAATGGTGAGTACAGCAGCCCAGAGACAAATGCCTGGGAGAGAGGAGGGAGAAGCCCCAGGAGGGGAGGAGAGGGGGCAAGCATTCTCTCCATGGAGCAGGGAGACTAAATGACAGTCACTCCCAACACATGAGCAGGGCCCGAAGGTTTACCAACTGCAAGTGAAATGTGCAGCTTGACCCCTTAGAGCTCTCCCAGCCAGGTCTGTCAAAGGGAGGCTCAGAGAGGTTGCCTGACTCATCCCAGGTCACACAGCAGGTTAATGGCCAAAGCCCAGAATGCAAACCCAGGGCTCCCTCCCAGGACCCACCCAGATTTTCCTCTCGGCAAAAAGAACGAGGGGCCGTGGGGAGGGCCTGCTGACATCACCACCACAGGCCCTGGAGAGGTGCCACCCACACCCTCTTGCATCTCTCATCCTTTGGGCCAGACATAGGTAACCTTCCGAGTGGGGAGGGTGGGGGCAGCAGGCCCCTGGGAGCCTTTCCAAGAGCCCACCCAAGAAGCCCCATGAGAATGCGCAATGGTGCAGCTGCTTTGACAAGCAGTTTGGCAGTCGCCCAAAAAGTTAAATACAGTGTTACCACAGGACCCAGCAATTCCACTCCGAGTCCTATACCCAAAAGAATTGAAAACATACGTCCACACAAAACCTCATACACGAACGTTCATGGCGGCGTTATCATCATAACCAGAAAATGGAAACAACCCAAATGTCCATCAACAGATGAAGAGATAAACAAAATGTGGTCTGTTCATGCAACTGGAATATCACCCTGCCGTGCACAGGAATGAGGGACTGACACGTGCTACACACGGATGGACCTCACAGGCTAAGCGACAGAAGCCAGTCACAAAAGGCCACATGTTGCGTGATTCCCTTTACACGAGATGTCCAGAACAGGCACAAAGAGAGAAGGTGGATGAGTGGCTGCCCGGGGGTTGGGGCGAGGGGAAAGGGGAGAGGTCATTAATTCATGGGTACAGGGCTCTTTATGGGAGTGACAGAAATGTTCTGGAATCAGATAGTGGTGATGGTTGCACAACATTGTAAACACAGTAAAAACCCACTGAACTGTATACTTGGAAATCATTAAAATGGTGGATTTTATCTCAAGTTAAAATAAGCAGCAGCCCAGAGCCCAGCCTGGCTGGCTGCCCCTGAAGGGACAAGCTGCCCTCACGTCCGATGGCCCTGGCCCCCAGCCAGAGAGCTGGAACTCTGGCCACAGGGGCATATGGCCCCGTGGCATCCCGTTCCCTCCACAGGTGGGGACCATAGGGTGGGAAGGGGTTATAGAGAGCAGGGCCGTGGGGTGAGGAGAGAGAGGGCAGCATTCAGAGCATGGCAGTGTCCAGGGCACAGCCCCTGACGCCAAGCAGTGTCCACAGGGCAGTCCCTGAGGGGCTGGGAGGGGGCCAGCCACACCTGGAGGTCCAGCCAGGGGAACTTCTACCTCCAGACTCCAAAGTGTAGTGTGTTACGTATGAGTGGGTGAGTGTGGGAGGTGTGTGAGTGTGCGTGTGTGTGTTACACATGAGTGGGTGAGTCTGTGGGTACATGCATGTCCTCTTCAGGAAGCAGTCGTCAAGACCATACCCTGAGTGCCAGGAAGAGTCCCCTCCACCACCAAATTCATCGGTGCATGTCAGATACTTCTACCATGGAGCCCTGGGGGCTGAAGCCCCTCCACAGGCCACAGCTCAGCTAGAAAATCAATCTGATGGGTCTTCTGATGCCTCCTCTCCTTCCTTGACGAAAGCCATACCCTGTGGGGGAGCGGAGCTCATGTGAAGGAACAAAGATCATGAAGACATGATATCTGTCCTCTAGGAAGGCCCCCAGCCTATCTGGGACAAGAAAACGGTCCCAGGAGAAATCCAGAGGGCTTAGGGATCCAGGAGAGGGGACCCCTGAGCTGGGCTGACACTTGGGCAGCATGGGGCATGGGGGTAGACAGAGATGGAGGAAGGTGCTCAGGCTGAGGCAGATTGCTCAAAAGCCCATTTATTGGCAGCTAAGCAGGCTCTGACTGCCTGGCCTTGGCCTCTGAGGCATTTCTTTGGGTGCTAAAAGGTAAACCCACAGACGTGAGGTGAAACCTTTCGACTTAATCGAGAATGATAAATGAAGACAGGCACACGCAGAAATGCTAATATACTCTCTGGGCTCAGACCCACCAGTGGTCTTAAAACAGTGTCACAGGTTTCCAAGAAAGCCTTCCACTGCCGCTAGTCTAAGGAGGGACACAGGTGGGCCCAGGGCATGGCATCACCCACAGGCCCAGGACTCCCCTGATGACGGGGAGCCCCACCAGCCTTCCTGGGCCTGAGTGCCAACCCTGTTGAGCTCAGCGGTCTGGGCTTCCCAGCCACTGACCATGATGGTAAGCAATGTGGTTGGTTCCAGGCCCACGGCTGTGGGTCTCCCCAAAAGGGGAGATTTATGGTCTTTTGTTCAGAACTGGCTTCAGATAAAATGGAGCCCAATGAAACTTGTCTTTCTTCCCAGCCACAGTGGAGGGCATGGTGCTGTCCCAGGCTGCCCCTGAAATCTACCCCAGCCCCCCACCCCCACCCCAGGCCTGCAGAGCCCTCCACCACCCAGCTCGGCCTCTCCTGTGAGCCACACTGGGAGGGCAGCCAGAGCTTCAAAGGAGGCATTGTATGTGGGGACAACTGGTTTCCAGCATTCCTTCCCGCTCTGCCCCACCCCACCAGGGCCCTGGCAGGAGGGTGTGGTCCATTCACGGCCAGATTCCACCCAAGGCCTCCTCATGTCCTCTTGGCCAAAGGGGCTTCATGACAAAGCTAAGTTGGACAGTGCATCTGGCCATGGGCCTGGGACCAGCACACGCTGCATCCCTCACGTCGGTCACAAAAGCATGGGTCCCGAGTACGTGCGGGCTGCCGAGCAGATCGCCGGGCTGCTCTCAGGGGCTCTCGCCCTAACCTGGCAGTAGTTACCCTAATAACAATACTGGAATAAGAGCAATCATTTATCAAACGCCCGCTATGTGCCAAGTTCCACGCTGGGATTTTTATATACACTATTGCAAATACACGCAACCTGAGAGAGCCACAATCACCCCCACTTTACAGATTAGAAAATGAGGTTCAGAGATGTTAAGCAACTTGGTTAGGTTAGCTGACAGTGCTGGATGTAGGATTAAAAATAGTCTGTTGGACACAAAGCTGACCCCGATGCCCTAATACCTGGCAGTCCCCTCTACGAGTGCCCTAAGACCTTCCTTCCTGTGGCTCCCAAGGGCTGAGTTGATTTTCAGGGGGGAAGAGCCAACTGCAGCCATTGCACCTTCCGCTAGGCAGGGAAGTCACCTTCCGAAGCGACGTAGAGCCACGCAGAGACCTCTGGAGTCCCTAGGGCCACAGTTCAGGGGGCTCGAGTCGCTCACCTGGCCCCCCGACTCCAGCCAGCTGTAGTAGCCCCTAAAACCCACTGGGGTTTCTCTGCTGGTATACGTGCTCCAGCCCCACTTTACAGATGAGAAGACTGAGGCCAGGGCTCAAGAGGTTAAGGTCAGAGTGACCTAAAAACACCGCAGGTCCAGGCAGAGGTGGAGCTCAGGGACCTGCCCAGTGCCTACCTTCATTGTGAAGGTCCCCGCCGGGCTGGGCCCCCTCCTGCCGGACGGCCTCCCGCCGGTACAGCACGTGCGTCCTCCCGCGGGCCTCCTGCTTCTGCTGCCCCCACTCCAGGGGCTCTATGAAGTAGTCGCTGCTGTCCGTGCGGATGAGGCCCGCCTGAACCAGGCCCGCAGCAAGCCGAAGGAGCAAAGGGGGAGAGAGAAGAAGTGTGAATACACAGCACAGAACAGGCGAGCATTTGTGAATGCAAATGTGTGTGACTACCCGCGTGCGGACCCTTCCTCGGGGGCAGGGAGGTGGGAACGGGTGGGAGGACGCTGAGCAAGGGGGGGGCCATGCCCATTTAAAGCAAAGCAGATCCACTTTTCCTGTGCTGTGCACTCATGGGGTTCCACATAACATTTCATTTAAACAAAGGGTTCCAGCACTTCGAGGGGGGAGGGGGACACTGGAAAGGCTTTGCCATAAATACACCCCCCTTTCCCCCCCCCCACAGAGCACAGAATTCCAACCCCAAAGCACCATCCTGAAGATCTGCCTTTACCTACAGGGCAGACAAGGGGGGAAATGCCCACTGGTAAAGGCTAATTATCCCTCACATGGGTGCTGGTTCCCCACTCCAATACAAAGGGCTATTATTGCAGATTTAAAGCATGTGTGCGTCTACACCCGGGACAGCAGCTAACGTTCGCTGACAACGAAAGAGCCAGAGTAGGGCACAGGAATACGTGCTCTGTTTTTAATCTAATTTTTCCCCTGCATCAAAATATGTCTGTAAAAATAATCAGGTGTTGGCCTTGGAAATAAAAACATTAAAAATATAACCTTGGCCAAGGCCGGCAAGTGTGTTATTAGCCCCCAGTGGAGGCAATAATCACAGGGGCCAACGAGACACACAACTCGATGTGTTGAGCTGCGCAAGCTCACACCCTCCCCCCACCGGCACCAGGCCTAGAAAGCAGTCAGACCAGCCCACCCACCACAGGGCCTGGAAAATAGTAGGCAGTCCTGAAGAAATATATATTTGTTGAATTCCTTCACTCATTCAACAAGTACCTACTGAGTGCCTACTGAATACCAGCACCGCTCCAGACACTGGGAATGCAGCTGTGAACACCAGGCAGCGCGTGAAGGAACCATTCTTACCAATCTATCAGACCTTCTCCACTTGAATAGGAGCCCCCTCCTTTTAAAGCAGCCATGACTTTACGCAACCAAACACCACCAGTTTCCCCACCGCAGCCTGTTCTGAGACGAGGTCCTCTAAGACCTACTGAGCACGTGAGTCGGCCGCCACCAATCCTCTTCCTGCCAAAGCTACTGCAACTCCTCAAATTCTGGCATTGCCTGCCCCATATGGCCACCAGATCTCAGGGCCTCACACGAGGGATGCAGGCTCTGGAATGATCCGCACTGCATCGGGCTGGGCTGCAAGGCCCTGCTGTCCAGTTCACCCCTCCTGTCCACAATCGTGGACCTTTCAAGATTGCCATGCCTACCTCAGTCTGAAGCTTCAATACCTCAACTACCTCCCTACTCAGGGGAGGTCTTCACTTTTGTTTGGATGCCTCTAGCAACAGAGAGCTCCCTCCTCCAAGATCTAACCTATTCTGTGCAGGGACACTGGTCAGGTTTTAGTGAGCTGAAATACACTTCCCTACAACTCTCCTCTTTGTGAACAGTCCTCTTATCACTGCTAGTAACAACGCTATCTGCCACTTATATTTACATATATTATTTCATCTTTACAACAGCCTTATAAGATAAATGCAAATACTAGACCCATTTCACAGATAAGGAAACAGGCTCCGAATGGTTAAGAAACTTGCCCAGTCACCCAGCAAGTAAGTGACAGCACAGGCCTCTCCCCAGGGAAGAGTTAGCAAACCCCTATTTCCCTATCCTGGTTAACTGGGGAGGGCAAAGACCCAAGCCCTGTAATATACAACGTGGGAAATCAGTTTCAAACCTCTTTGTGACTGTGGATTCCCCCTTGATCCCACTGGGGGTCAAGGACAGAACTTGCCAGCAATGTTCCTGGTCCATTTTGGGCATTGCGTCTGGCCTTGATAGGCAGTTCTTGTCCAGGCTGGGGTGTCCCCTCAGCCTCTGAGGCCCTCCTCCTGGAGAGGGGATGGGTGGGCAAGGTCAGCCACCAGATCAGGAGGTAGACTGGGCAGGTCCCTCCCCCATGGCCCTCGGATTCCCCATCTGCACCGTGAGAGGGTTGGCGGACTATCTCCAGCTCTGCCCTGCCAGGAAACCAGGCACCACCTGGGGCAGACAGACTGGCAACGGGAACGTTCTGGCTCTCTGCCTCCCTGCCAAATTACTCCCGTCTCTCAATTTATGAGATGTTTATATTTCTGAAAAGTGGTGGCTAATTTTAAAGAACTCAAATCAAATCAAATTTCTGTATAAGACATCAAGAAAAGGCAGAACATAAGTTCCTGGAAAATAAATGTTGGCCCTATCTGCTTTCCCCCGGACCTTCTTCTCGTGGAAACAGCAACTCAGTGGAGATAGATATTAGAAAGGTTCTTCGTGCAACACAAACAACAGCAAACAGCTCCTTATATCCAGTTGAGCCACATACTGTGCAGGTCCTCAGGCCATTTCTCCAAATGGACTCTGTCCAAGGCGCAGGCCTGGCCACCAGCAGCCTGGCTCCGGACCCCTTTCCTACGGCTGCTACTGAGGGGCCTTTCCTGGGAGATGAGTGGCTGAGGGGGACCTGTTTGACATCTCCAATATGGCCGGTGACATCATGTCAGTTGCAAAGGTAATGCCTTCTGCCGTGTCTTCATCCAGAGGCCTCCAGGCCATACTATCCCAGATTTTTCAGCCCAGCTTCCCTGCAGGAAAAGCCCCCAGGTCCAGAGGGTAAGTCCGGGGCGCCTGAAGGAGACGGGGCCATGTGGTGATGGGGGAGGTAGGCACTGACTTATCCTTGTCTCCTGCCGTAGGTCATAATTGAGCAAGTTCAGCAGATCACTGGTAGCTGTCTGCCATCAGGATGAGGTCCCTCATATCTTAGCAGATAACTGAAGCCACGTTATTTTAGAATTAGTATGTATGTGTACATGTGTATATTTAAATGTGTTTATTCTGAAGTTGCACATACTTGCACATAAACTGTGAGGCAAGGGTAGAATAAGCCAACACTTCTCCTGGAAGATACCCCCAAAGACTGAAATATGTGTCCGTGGGGGTGCCGAAGTCTGGGCTGAGACAGGAAAGGACTCCGTCTGTGCGAGGTCAAGTGCAGAGACAGAGAGCAGGGACAGAGCCTGGGGTCCAGGCACAGGTGGGTGGCTGAGTGCTGAGAGAACAGCCACACGCCCTCCTTCTAGCAAAGCGTAATCCAGAGGCCCCTTGCTGTGCCCTCAGATTCATTAACCTTTGCAGAATGCCCAGGAGGACCTATTTCAAGATGGCAGCTCCAGTGAAGCCAGGTGAAGGGTAAGCCAGGTCCCCTCCTTCTTCTCCTTCCAAGATGAGCTTATGTGGGGCCTCCCCAGAGGAAAAAGAAGTAGAGCAGGCCTCCAACCCAACCAACCATCCCGCCACCTCCCAAGGAGAGCACATTCTTGGGCCCAAACTTGTTCTGGAAATTCCATTACCAAGGTTTTACTGCCACCTGTGCTGTCTCAGGTTCTAGGCTTCCAGCAAATCCAGCTTAAAACCGTTCCACTGTAGGAAATGAAAGAAAGCCGAGCAAGGGGAGGCTGGGGTGATGCATACAACTGGGATTGGCAAGAGAACCTGAAATGGCTTCCCTCGGGTCCACCCCCAGCCCAGCCACCTGCTTCTAGCCCTGGCCTAGACGGCGTCTCTGGCTGGAACTCAGAGACCCCCACTGCAGGTGTCCGCTTCCCTCCCACCACCGTTCTGCTCACCCAACCGCCACACTCTGGCTCCAGCTGTTACCAAGCGTCATCAAGACTGCCAGTGCGTGACCTCACTGCTTCATCACTGTCCATACCCCACCACCACCACCACCCACCCCCACCAAGTCCTCACCTCCCTTCCTACCAACTTGGACTTCTCAGTCTAGATGCATAAGAATTCTGTGAATACCCACAGCTCTGTCCCTGCCTTTCCCTCCTTCCCACTGTCCCAGAAAAGCCTCCGCCCTGGTTCAACCCACCCAGTCACCCTCTCCAGGTCTGCATACCAATGCAGAGCTGGTCTCACTTGGAATCAGCGGCCCCAACTCTCATGTGAGCACGATGCTGGCTGGTGATTCTGCTGCATCTCCCTGTTACGTCTGCATCCCAGCTCTCCCGATGGCTGAGACTCCTAACACTGTCCCCGCCTCCTCCTCTCTTGTTTTCAAGGAGAAAACAGGCGCCATCAGGCAGGCTCTCCCCTGCCCTGCCACCATCCTATGAACTCCCCCCGCTGTGCCCGTCCTCACCTCCCGCTCCCCTCCCTCTCCCCCTCCAGAACTCAGCTCCTGTAATTAGTGCCCTTCCTTCTGGCATCACCACGCTCACCCTCTCTTCAATCATTCTTGCTGGCACGCTCATGCCCTCAGGGATCCCCCATCTGGGAAACTACCCCACCTCAGCCCTTGCAGGCTACTGCCAGAGTCTCTGCCCCCCTCCACACTGGACACGGCCAGAGGCAAGGTAAAGTGATGCAGCCACTCTGGACAACAGTCTAGCAGCTCCACAAAATACTAAACGGTGACCATAGGACCCCACAATTCCACTTCTTGGTACACGCCCCAGAGAAATGACGACCAATGTCCACACAAAAACTTGCACACGGACGCTCACTGCAGCCCTACTCCCGGTGACCAAGAAGGAGAAACCACCCAAATGCCCACCAACAAATGAATGGAGGAATAAAAAAAACCAAAACGAAGAACTGATGCATGCTAAAACACACATGAATCTCAAAAACATCCTGCCAAGTGAAAGAAGCCAGTCACAAAAGGCCATATAGGATACAATCCCATCCATAGGAAATATCCAGAATAGAGAAGTCTATAGACACAGAAAGATGAGTGGTTGCCAAGGGCTGGGGTAATGGATTGGGGGGGCCGGGGGGGGGGGCGGTGCACAAAAGGGCACAGGGCTTCTTTCTGAGATAGTGAAAATATCCTCAAATTGAATGTGGTGATAATTACCCAACTCTACGCATATCACAAAAATTCACCACACTGCACACTAAATTAGGTGAACTGCGTGCTACGTGAACTGTATCTCAATAAAGCTGTTTAAAAAAAAAGCATGACACACACGTACGGAAATGAGAGATGACCCACATGCGTGCAAACAGGGCCACGCGGGCACGGCGAGGCCACACGACGTGACGGCGCCCGCACGCGTGCCGGCCGACAGCAGACACGTAGGCACGGAGACAACACGCGCGCGCTCAGATGGCACTCGTGCACGAGCCGCGCGGGCCGCCCGTGACCGCGGAAGCGTGAGTCAGCACGGCTGGGACGAAGGCCCGCGGACGCTGCGATGCCGTGTAATTCGAACCTGCTGTGGAAGCCCCAGGCCGCGGGAGCTCGGCGGCACGTTGCGCCGCCAAGGCCTGGGCCCCCGCCAAGGCAAGCCTGAAAGCCGATTCTTCCCGAGCAGCCGCTCCGGGGACAGGCGGGAGGAAGGAGCCCCGGAGGCTGCGGAGAGCTGCCCGGCTCGTCCTCAGCTGGCGTGCCCTGCCCTGCCCTGCCCGCCCCACACGGGCCGAAGGAGAACTCCCAGAACAGGCCGGAGTCTCGGAAGAAGCCCCGACCGCCCCCACCAGCTGGAGGTAGTTAGTTATCTGGGACGACGGCTGCCCGCCCCCTTCCCAGGGCCATGACCTCTGCAGGCCCCACACCCTGGGAGGTGCTGGGTGAAAGGCTTCCCAGTGCATCTGCAGCACGAATCCCTCTCGGGGGAGAAGCGCCGTGGTAGGTATGGTGGGTAAATAGCGAGCCGCGAGCCAGCATCCCTGGGTGCTGTCACGCTCGCACCGTGTCGTCCTGGACAAGTTACTCCGACATCCCTGTGTCTCCGGATTATACTGGCACCGATCCTTGGGCCTGCTCTGAGGAATGTGCACAGAGCGGCTAGAATGGTCCAGGCACACAGCGAGGACGGTGCCAGTGTTCCCATTTGCTGCCAGGATTACCATCACCCTTGTTCACGGTGTGCCTGGGAGTCCCCGTGGCTCAGGAAGGGAGCCTGTGGCTTCAGTGCTGGGAGCAGCATCCTAGAACCCCAGGGTGGTGAGCCTCTAACTCCTGGTTCCACCGAGACCTGGCTTTGCCTCGCTCAGATCCCTGCCCGTACACGGGAAGAGATCCCTGAGGGAAAAGATACCATGGGTTGAGGATCCTTAAGGGAGAAAGTGCTTGCCAAGAAGAAGAGGCTGCACCGGGTCAGGGTAATTTTAAAGATGACAAGGGACACACCAAAGGTTGGTGGGAACGCACCCAGCTGCTAGGGAGCTCTGGGGGGGCGAAACTGTAGCAACTTCCTTCTCTTTAAACTTTGAGGTGTTTTCTGACTTTCCTACGATTGCCCATCTGAAAAGGAAAGTCGATTCTGCACAGAATGCCCGCCTACTGCAATGAGCGAGGCATCATTATTTTAAGAGGCGTTTTAAACAAAGGTTAAAAAAAGGAAGCCAACCCCATGAAGCCCTCCTTTTCTGTCCCCCAACTTCCCAGCAAGTGGCGTAGAGGCTGCACCTAGGAGCAGGCCCTCCCCAAGCCTCAGAGTCCCCATGTGAAACCAAAGGGTTACTGGCAGGATGGACTGAAGTCATGACGCACAAAGGCCCTTCCCGAGGCACAGCCCACGGCAGGGCGGCAGGCTCTTCCGTTCCGTCCTTCTCTGGCCTGGCTCTCCCGGCACCCCCGAACTGACCCCAACTTTTCCATCAAACAGTAGACTTTTCCAGGAGGCCACAGCAGTGGGTGTCACCGCCAGATGCCCATTCAGATCGCCAGGGGCATTTGCAGAATTACTGGCGCCAAGCCCACACCCCAGACCAACGGATCAAATCTCAGCAGGTGCAGCCCGGGCATCAAGAGGTTCTCTGAGCCACCCAGATGATTCTCCTGTGCCGCCAGGGCTGGAAACCACTGATCTAGACTCCGGAAGCTTCTCGACAATGGAATGTTGAAGGGTCATCGGAGTTCCACAGAGTAGTATCAGCTGCGGTCGTTCGACCAGAATCTGTTTGTCGTAATGCAGGAAATGGGCAAGACAGAGAGGGAAGGAGAGGACAATGAGAACGGGCCCTGAACGAGGGGGGAGGGTGCTGGGCAGGCTGCATTTCTGCACACCTCTTATGTCGAGAGCCTGTCCCTGGGCGGGGCCTAACCAAGGACGGTCCACACCGCATCTACTTGTGCCTTAGGCACCGTCTGAGAACCTAACCACCTCCTTCCCTCCAGGGGTGACTCCACTGGGAATGAAGGATAATTCACCAACACTGCCCTGAGCTGGGTGAGTCGGGGAGGGGCTGTGATCTGCTGGGTGGCCGGTGGCAAGTCAGTGATGTCATGGCCACCCAAGCTGGGCAGTCCACGGTGCGGAGGGTGAGAACAAATAGTAGCGGTGCCTCTATGATGATGATGAAGGGGATGATTGATTCTGTCCTCTGGCACCGTGGAGAGCAGTTGCTTAGGTCTTCAAAAGCTTGGTAAATATTTTTAAAGGAAGGGTGCTCACTTTTCATGACCCCGCCCCCCAGCAGTAGAGGTCCCAGCCCAGGGCAGGGCAGGGCCTCACACCTACAGGTGCTCAGAGACTCCCCTTCTGCAGCAAACCCCCACCCTGGAGCCCAGCCAGAGTTCAGGGCAGAGCTTGCCAGGCTAGCAGCCACCCCCACTTTCCATTCCCTGTGCCCAGGAGCCACGTGGCTCTGAAGTGTCCCCCTCTATCACCACCATGGCCCGCCAAGCTCGGGCTGGGAGCACTACTTGGCCCCCTGCTTGGCCCTGAGTCTTGGCGGTAGCAGTAGCTTCGGGACAAGGAGACAGGAAGCAGCTTTCAAATGCCAGGAGGCAGTATGGCTGCCAGGCCCTGAGCTGAGGAGGGGCTCCCTGCACCGTGGCCCTGCAGTCAGAGCCCCACAGCTCAGAAGCAAGGCAGCTGACCATGGGGTGACTCCGGGAAGAGGTGGGCCAGTCCCGCCCAGAACTGAGGGCCAGCCCCCCCGCAGGTCACTTGTCCCAGCCAGACCTCCCCTCTCATCCATCTGACATCACCCTGGCCCAGAGGGGTGCCGACTTGGTTTTAAGCCATGCTTCCCCCACATGAGGTCATGCATGTAAAATGTTTACCACCAAGTCTGACATACAGCAGGTCCGCAGCGAGTGATAAACGAGGGATGTGGTGGTGGCAGGGAAGGTTCCCTATGCAAGGCGGATAAGCATGGGGGGATGGAAGGAGGAGTGGGCCTAGTCACTGGGATTCCCGTGCAGGGCCCAGCGCCAGCCCACGAGGGGCCCCTGACCACACATGCGCTCTGGGCATCACTGCCCTCAGTGGAGAGGAATCCAGATTAGCTGGGGCAGGTTGCTGTCCTTACTCCTGACCTGGGCTTGGCACCATGAGCATGTTTTCCAGATTTCTCAGAACTCTGACACGTCACCAAACCTTGTCTGTGCTAAACCCTGTCAATTAACTAGCAACGCAAATGCTCACATCCCAGTGGCTTGGGCCACTCAGCAGGTACTCGAGTCCATACACCTCTGCAATTGTGCTTCTCCTAAAGCTCTGTCTGCTACGGTTCCTCTAGTCATTCACTCATTCATGGGCTACGTACTGAGCAGGCCCCGTTCTAGGTGCTGGGGACACAGCCACAAACCCCTCCTCACCTTGAGCCAGCGTTCTACGGAGCGGTGAGACAGGCAATCAATAAGTAAAACCATGGCATACCAAATGGAAGGAGCCGTGGGGAAAACTTAAGCAGAGGAGAGAAGTGGGATCTGAAATTTTAAAGAATGGAGTCAGGGAAGAGGTTACTCAGAAGGTGACATTTGAGCAAAAGCCTGAGGGAGATGAGGGGACAGCATCTGGGGAGGACGGCTCCGAAGGAGGGCAGTCAGGGGAGCACTAAGGGAAGGGGCAGAGGAGGTCCCAGGAGGACAGGGAGGAGGGACCACAGCCCCAGCCTGCTTGGCTCCCCCCACATGAGCATCACGGAAGGGCAGGGAATGAACAAGACTGCCCTGGCTGCCCCTGGTGATGGATGACAGGGGCATGGATAGAGGCAGGGAGATTGGTTAGGGAGGCCACAACCGTCACCCCAGAGAGCGTGGTGTCTGGACCACCCCCTGACTTGTTTTTCCTGTCAAGCCCTGTTTGTTTCCCTTTTGGAATTATTTACACTAAAAATCCACCCCCCTTCCCCCACTGCAGCCGCATGGGCCCTGTTCCACACCTGGAACCACATGTGTTCACGCAGCCCTCCGCACCTTCGTGGCTGCCGTGAGCTCTGCCAGGAATGCCCCTCCAGCTGAGCTCAGATGTCACCCCATCATTGCTCCCTCCTCCGTGCCCTCAGTGGCTTGTGGCTGTGCTCTGTCCCCATCCAGGGGATATTCCTGTCTATTCCTCTTTGAAATGTGAGCTTCAGGAGCACGAGTACTGAGCCACACCAGGGGGCCAACTTTGGAACAAAACCCCCTTCAATAAGCATCGTTGGGGCCAAGCCTCCTTAACGAACTCCCTTGGGCATTATGGCCCTTCATGAGAGATCTGCTCCCCCAGACAATGTGGCCACGGCTGAGGGGACAGCATGTTTTACCTAGAGCCTCCCCACCTAGGGACAATGAATTATGAGGTGACAAAGCACCAAGCACTCAACACACCCAGGCCGGCGGCCTGTCAGGCTACAGAACACAAGGCCTCTTTGGGCTGGAGGAGCTCGTTCAGAGTGTGGGCTCCTGCCAGCCTCTAGGGGCGGAAATGAACCTCTGCTGTGGGGCGGGGGGGCTGGGGGGTAAGGGCATTTTCTGGACAGATCAGAGGTATAAATATTTGGTTGGCTTAAAAGCAAAGGCTGACAAAAGGCTTCAGGCAACCCACTGGGAACAGGGTTTGCATTCAGACCAACTGTGTCTGGACAAACGCTTCCACCTTCAAACATTTCTCTGAAAGGGGCCTGTTCTACCCGCCCCTTGGCCGTGTTAGGGAAAGCAGAAGAAAAGGAGACTGCAGGGTGTCTGATAACCCTCTGACAAGTAATGTGGGCAAAACAGCAACCCACTGCCCTCCCGAATTTTGAAAATGGATAAACCAGTGGCAATGCTGACTTAGGGCCGAGAAACACCAGAAGGTTTTGTTCCACCTTCAGATCCTAACTGGGCAGCTGACACGGTGTTTTCTTAGTCGGCTTCCCAGTTTTCAGGGAAACAAGGACATGCAGAAGTTGAGCATCCTGCCCTCGCAGTGGGATCCAGGCCCGAGGACTTGCCAGGACATGTCCCAGCAGGCAACCGCCGGGCCGATCGCTTCAGCATTTAGGCTCTGAAGCCGTTGCCATGGCTGCTGCATCTCTGGCCGGCACAGGGCTTACGACCTGAGTCACTGTCAACATTTACTCGGTCCTTGTCCACTGACTCGGGAGAGGCTGAGTGGGATCGTAGGGGAGCACTGGACGGGGAGTCAGGGGTCCTGACAGTTGCTCTGTGACCCTGGGTGAGTCTCTTCCCCTCCCTGAGCCTCAGCTTTCCTCGTCTGGAAAACTTAAGAGGGGACCAAGAGGCCCTGAAAGCCTCCTCCGGACACAGCTGTCTGCACTCAGGCCAAAGTCAGGGTCATCTGGGCAAATGACGCTGAGCTGAACTCATCACTGGAGGTTTTCATAACACAAGGATTATTTGTGCTAACAGGAAGCTCGGCTGCCAGAGCTGAGGCAGCCTGCAAAGATTACTGTTACTGTTGTCCAAGTCATCGCTGTTGTTTCTCAGGCTCTGAAGGCAGGGCAAGGCCTACCTGCTGAAAATGGAATGCCAGCCCTGGCAGATGGCTTGGAAACGTCCCACGGCACAAATGCCCTGGGTACCCTCCAAAAGGCCCCCGCCCCCGGGCCTCTGCCCCTCTGAGTATGGGAGACAGAGGGAAGGCAAGCACGGCCCCCACCACACTCAGCGGCCCAGAGGCCGCCCTCCCTCCAGCCAGCCTGAGGATGCCAGGGCAGGAAAATAAAACCAGCCCCCAGACCAGCCCTCACTGGCTCTGCTCAGAAGGAGCAGCAGTGAGGTGATGTCTGGCTTTTTTTTTTTTTTTTTTTTTTTTTAAAGATTTTATTTATTTATTTGAGAGAGAGAGAATGAGAGACAGAGAGCATGAGAGGGAGGAGGGTCAGAGGGAGAAGCAGACTCCCTGCCGAGCAGGGAGCCCGATGCGGGACTCGATCCCAAGACTCCAGGATCATGACCTGAGCCGAAGGCAGTCGCTTAACCAACTGAGCCACCCAGGCGCCCTGATGTCTGGCTTTTATTCCATATCATAAGTAAGTTATTAATCCTGGGCAGACAGCACGGCCCAGCCGTGGGGAAACTAGGGAGGTGAAACTCTGCAAGACCAGACCACCTTGAGGACCAGAAAACTACCCAGGACCCAGACCCTGCACGTCCGCTCAGACAGAGAGAGGCCCTGATGGGACAGGGCCTTCTGGGAAGCAAGAAGAGCACCGGAACAGGTGACCAGAGGTCTGGAAACAAACCTACTGTGGATCCTGCCTCAGATTCCATATTTATTCCAAGAGATCAGTGACCATGATAAAGCTACTATTTATTGCTCCGGGCACTGTGGCAGCACGCTGGGTTTCTAATGAATAAAACTACAAGGCAGGACCCCCACTCTACAGATGTGGAAACTGAGGCTCAGAGGGGTCAAGTGACTTGCCCGGAGTCATGTGGGAGAACGCCTGCAAAGCTGGCTGCAGTCCTCCTGGCCCTGTCCACACGCCTCTTTGCAGGGAGACTCCGCCGTCCCCTGCCCTCCAGAGGTGGCATCCATTCCCCTGCTCTCGGAAAATCTAGTCTGGCCTGGTGGCTCACTTTGACCCACAGAATGCACCGAAGCAACGTCAGGCAACTTGCCAGACTAGGCCTGAAGAGGTCCTGCCGCTTCTGCCCACACTCTCCTGGAGCGTCCCCTGACACAGCCGTGCAAGAGGCCTGTCCTGCCCACCGGACGGAGAGAGCGGGGCTGCCTGACCAGCGCTGACGCCGGATGTGGGAATGAGGCCCACTTGGGCCTGCCAGGCCGGCCCACCCTCCAGCTGCGTGCAGCCACGGGAGCCCGGGAGCAAGCAGCAGAGGAAGTGCCCGGCCAACCTACAGTGGTGAGGAAGAACGTGCGGTCACAGTAAGCAGATCCGTTTTAGGCCAGTGTGTCACACAGCTGTGGGTAACTGGTCCAGCCCCTCGGTTTCCCCACGGTTTCCCCACGAGGTATTCCCCTCAGTTTCCCCCCAGCAACACCCGGGCTGCCCGCCTCCTGGGATGTGGCTGAGGTCCAGGCACCCCCATGCTGACCACTGCCTCCGCCCCCGCGGCCCCCAGGCCCTCATGGCCCGCACCCAGGAAGGGCCACTTCCCAGCTGGAGACCCGCAGTCAGCCTGGTGAGGCGTTCCCTCTCCCTCCAAAGAGACAATTTCCTGTTTTCACTCCACAAACATCAATTCTAAAGAGCAGACCCAGGGTTTTCCCCAGAAGAGTAGGCACGGTACCCTCCGTGGTACCCTCGGACGGGGCGTGAGCTCTGGAGACCAAAGAGGAGGGGGCCGCAGAGAGCAGGGAGGCAGACAGGCCTCAGCTCACACACCCACTCAGGCCCCCGGGTCACGGCTGCGAGGACCACACGCTGGGCACGCGGACTTGGGGGACAGCATGCCACGGCGGACCGGCACGTCTGCCACGGCTGAGGAGATGCAAACGTAAGCTTTATGCCACCTTGGAAGCAAATCCCCCACCTTCCCTCACCAGGTCAGCTCACCCAGCAGCCACCGAAAGCCCACCCCGAGGCAGGCCCTATGCCAGGGTCCGAAGGACACACAGGTGACTAAGCTCAGACCCCACCCTTTGCGAACCCAGCGAGACTGTTCTGGTGAGAATGCAAACTATGCAGGGAGCAGGGTGCAGCCTGAGAAAAACTAAAAGGCCTGGTGGGGTCAGGACGGGGATGGACTCTGGCTGCCCAGCTGAAAGCCCAGGGACCTCTCTGGTGGAGGGGGGGTTGTCAAGCAGACTAATGAGATGCTCTTGACTTCCTCTTCTTTCCCATCACCCAGCCCTTGAGACCCAGCAGATTCAACCCGTAAGCTCACACCATTCCATAGCAACAGCTGGAGCAATGCACGTACTGTGCTAATAAGCCCCTTGCACACAGGACAACTCTATGAAGTGACCTCTACTATGATCCCCGCTTCACGGACGAGGAAACCGAGGCACAGAGAGGTCCAGTAATTGTCCAAGGCCACACAGCACGTAAAATCTGGAGCTGGGATGTCAATCCAGGTGATCTGGTTGCAGATCCCCTCACAAACTGCCCTGCTGGCGATCCGAGGCTTCTAGCTAATTGTCCTACTGTGCTGGGCCCACACACCGTCGTAACCAAATAGAACACTTAAAAATCGTCACTGCTAATTTCTCCTTCAAATACTCAAAGACCTTGCAAAGCCAGACCGGCACTCCCTTTAAACAGGGCACAGTCCCACCTCCCCTACTATAGCAGGCCCTTTCTCTTTCTCCTGTGACTCCCTGCTCCTGGAGGCACCTCAAGTCTCGGCCTCCCGTGCTGCGTGAGCCCCAGCCTATGCTCCGCGCTTAGACAAATGAAAAGATGTAAGCCAGTCCCCGGTTTCTGGGAACCAGGTGGCTGAGATGGGGGGATGTATCAAGCCGAGGGAAGGGGAAGGCTCTGTGGGAGGTGTGAACAGCCTGAGCCAAGGTGGGGGCCTGCAGAGCAAGGTGTGAACACATCAGCTCGGCTGGGGTGGGGGTCTGCAGAGCAGAAGCCACTCTCCAGGCTGGGGACGCAGGGGGTGCAAGGAGGTGAGGCCAGAACGCCTCTGTCCCTCCCGGGGTTGTCAGCACACCTGTGTGAGGGCAGGTGGCCCCCAGGCCACAATGTACAGAGACAAACCAGCTGGGTGGCTGGAGGAGGGTACCTCTGGAACTCTAGGCCTCACACTCCACATCCCCAGGGCAGAGGCGGACCGCAGGGCAGAGCCAGGGGCTTCCCACAGAGCTGCCGGGTCAGCCTACCGCCGCCCCCCCCACCCCCCCGCCAGCAAGGAGCAGTCCCTGTGGCAAGAACAGGTGCTGACAGGAACACCAGTAAGCCACAGGCTAATCTGTGGCATGGGTATGAGCATCTCACCCCAGTACGAATGTAATAGCTTACAAACCTCCTATGGCTCCCTATGGCCAGAGGGGCAAGTCTAAGCTCCACGGGGAGGCAGAGATTTTCCAAATGACATTTTCACCGCTCCCCGTCTCCCACGGAGGGCTGGGATAACTCACCCTCTCCTGAATCCTGGGAAGACACAGGATTTCCTTCCCTGCAGACTGCCTACAGTTTCTACCTCTTGGCTTTGAGAACTCTTATTGTGGCTTTAAAATGTGGCCCAAATGTCCTCTCCCTCGGAAGCCTTCCCTGAGCACCTCTCCTTCGCAATGTTCACCTCCAGGCCACCCACCGAGGGCATTCTGCTTCCCTGCATCCCCACAAAACACTGAAGTTCAATGCAGTCTGCCTTGATTCACTCTGTCCACTGCGCACATCTGCCTTCTCTTTCAGCTGTGGGCTTCTGGAGAGGGAGACAGGGTTGAGTTTCATCCCTGCACTCGCAGGAGCTGGTCAAGGGCCGGTTTCTGGGCAGGGGCCCACGAATTGTTAACGTAGTGCTCCCCTGAGCCTCTCAGTATTCCTTTCCGGGAGGGCATGTGGGGTTATCTCAGATGGGTCATGATGCTCACACTTCCACGCGTCAAGCAAGTGCCAGTTGGCTGATGGTACAGAGAAGATTGCCAAAGCAGAGGGAAGGCAGGGCTTGGCCTGCCCGGGGACCAGAGATGGCCTCAGACCCGCCCCAGAGAACACCGCTAATCTACATACTCTTGCAATACAACAGACTCTAACCCCATCTGCACTGTTTTCCACTATTCATAGTAACTATGATTACTGTAGCAATTACTATAGAGAAGTAATAAACATTACTATAAGAACCACTGAAATAAACTCCCTTTTTAAGACCCTGCCATATACCAGAGATGCACTTTTTTTATTATCTTATTTAATCCTCTGAACAATCCTACAGGTGATTGCTCCTCCACACGCCCCTCCCCTCCTTAAAGATAAGGAATCTAAGCCCAGAGGGATTTAGAAACTCACTCAAGGTCACGCAGCTAGTCTGGACCCGAGCAAAGAGACCCCACACTTTCCACCACCCTAGACTGTCTCCTCATAATTACTAACAAAACCTCTCTCAGGCCTTTCTGCTGGCCAGCCACGTTTTATAAGAGCTTTATTGAAATGTAATTCATATACCATACAATTCACCCATTTAAAGGGTAGAGTTTAATGGTATTTAGTACACGCACAGAGCTGTGCAATCACCACCACCATCCATTTTAGAACATTTCCTCATCACCCCATAACGAAACCCCGGCCCTTGTCACCATCCATCCCCACCTGCCCTCTCCCCCACTGTAATCCCATTCTAAAGACAAAGGACTGAGGTTCAGAGAGCTGCTGGGACTTGTACATCAGGCAGGGGATAAGAAGCAGGGCTGGAACTCAGTCCCCCTGCCCCTCCTCCCACGGCCTGCCAGGGGTCTACTCTGTAACCCATTAAAAATGCATGATCTGCAGAGGGTGGAAAACAGAACCAGATGGTGACAAAGCCTACACGTGCCTTCCTTCCACACCAGGCCTGTGACTCACAGCATCACTGAAGGCAAAGGGGGGGGACACACAGCACAGCCAAGTCCCCATCGCCCCAATGCCCAGGCAGAGAGGCCCGGGACCCAGAGAGGCAGAGATGGCAGTGGGGGGGGGGGGGCCTTTTAGTCTGGGTTTTAGATGGTATGTGGGGTCCCCACGCTGCTGATCCCATTCCTGTACCCCACAATCCCTCCTGGGCCCACAAAGAACTGGCCCTGACCCCAGGTCTCCATGTTCCTCTCAGGAATTCAGAGCCATAATCACTAACAGGGGGTCTGTTCTGCACTTGGCCCCCAGCTGGAGGGGTCCTGAGATGACCCAGGCCCTCCCCGCCCACCAGCCCTCAGAGGCTGGGGGTCACAGGAGTGTCGGGACAACCACTACACTGATTGGCCGGGCTCCCCGAGAAAGGCCCTGGACAGTGGTCCATCAGATTGCTGCTGCTGCCTGGGTATATTCCCAGTTGGGGACCCTAGGGTCTCACAGCTGCCCCCAGCCCCAGAGGAAACACTCTGCAGGTAGAACGTGGCCTCCCCACAGCCCTTCTTCCCTTCCCCCAAACATTCTCAAGCCTGCCCTGGGTCAGTCATTCTCTCCACTGGCCAGAGGCCCAGCACTTTCTCTGATGTTTATAATGTTTGACCAGGCTTGAGCCAATGCCACCTCCTCCAGGGAGCCTTCCTAGATGCCCTAACCAAAAATTGGTCCTTCTGCTGCTGCCTCACACAAGATTGTCATTTGTCTGCTTTTATGTCTGGGTCCCCATTACCTTACAAACTCATCCAGGCCAGAGGTCCTGGCTTCCTCCTTCCTGGGTCCTTCCTGAACCCCCTCCCCACCGCTGTGCCACACCAGGCCCTCCAGAAGAGCAGGTGGGAAGTGAGAGGAAGTCCCCATTCCTGAGTCTTAGCAGGAGTTAACCACAGCGCACGGAACCCTCCCAGTGTCCGTCCCAGGGCCCCATGGCTGAGTGACTCTATGGGATGGCAGCAGATGGGAAGGCAGTGATGCTTGCTGCCCCCCACTGCAGGGTCCAGTTGGAAATGAGGGTCAAGCCACCAGTTTAGACATGGCGCTTCTCCCCAGAGCAGCTAAGATCCAAATGGCTGCATTCTGTCCACACAAAGGAGTCTCTGTTCAAGACCTTCTCACACTTTGGAGGTTTGCTTGGCCACGAGGGCCAAGCTCAGGGTGGTGTCTTTCCTCGCTGTACCTGCAGTGCAGCCCCGTCCCACACAGAGCAGATCCTAGGACCAGCCAGGGACGGAGGCGTCGACTATAGGTTTAGAGAGGTCTGGCTTCAAAGCCCTTCGGCAAGGCCTGCCCCGCATCACAAAGCACCAATGCCAGAGATGGCAGGGGCTCTGAGCCCTTCCATTCCAGCCTCGGAGATCTACCCAAGAGGCAAGTGGAGCCCAGAGAAGGAAGGTGGGCTGCTCAGGGTCACACAGCCCTGTACCTCCAACTCCCAGATACTGGGCTGCCCCATCCCCACTCTGGGCCCCCTCTCCTATCCTGCCCTTCCCTCAAGGTCAGGCCAAGGCCCACCTTCCCAGTGTGTCTCCTGGGATCCCCTCCCCAGTTCCATCTGGCAGTGTGATGCGCTCTCACTCGCTCTTCCCTCTGCCCAGAATGCCCTCCCCGCCGTCTGACCCCAGCAAACTTCTACTCATCCTTCAAGGCCCCGTTCATATGTCACCTTCTCTGGCACCAAAGACAACAACCACTCCCACCGACTGAGTACCATCCCCACCGGGCCACGGCAAACCAACAAGTGAATTCTGAAACCACCAGAGGGGTTTCTCCTGCTTGGCACCCAAGTTCCTTGAGGGCAGGGATGGAACTCTTTGCAAAGCAGGGTAATGACAACATCTACATACACACCACATACGACTGAAGGGTTTTACCAACTATTGGGTCCTGTGCGAACAGAAGCTGTCTGCATTAGTTTCAGCTCTCCCCGCCGCGGCTCCGTTTCCTCGTCTACACGATGAGCGAAGTTAACGAATGTGCGAGACCCAATGCGGGCTGGGCCTGGGCGGCGGGAAGGACTCCCTGCCGCTACTATTCTACATGTCCCTTTCATTTTCCTACATCTCCCTGAGGACTTGCCCATCGCCAGTGGTCAATACATAGTTTTTTGGAAGGAATGACTTCGGGACATGAGATGCCAAGGAAGATGGGGTTAAGATCCAAAGACCACATACAGATATAGAGCTAAATCTTATCAGAGATGCTGCACTGTGGCCTTTGAGTCCAAAGGTGGCTCACCTGGGTCCCTGCGAACAGCCCCTTGCTCTCAGGGGACACAGGGCAGCTTTCTGGAATGGGCTGGAGACGTGGAAACCTCTGGCCTGGGGAGACCTCTGCACTGGGCTGTGGCCGGGGACTGGCTCGGGAGACAGCCAAAGGCAAAAGCGGTGGTCTGGTGGCAAGCAAAGACCGTGGACAGTTACCTAGTGATGGTGTTGATCATCCACTGACATCTGTGTCAGGGCCCCAGGGTACTTTTACGGAGGTAGCAAAAGAAGTGGGAGACACAGCCCGGTCCCGGAATGGCAGGCAGCTCTGCGGCTGAGGGCTGTAGGAGTTCACCATGCAACGCAGTCAAGCCACCGGTCTGCTCCAGCACTTTCCATCTCTCCCTCTGCACCGACGCTGTGTCCCCGGGCGACTCCAAGCATTCCTTGGGATTTCCGAGCCAAACTGCAGCCACAGCAGAGCCCCAGCCAGCAGGCTTCTGCTGCACACACCTGCTGGTCCAGGGTGGGGGGCCCCTAAGTCTCGCCCGGGCGTCAGGACAAGGCCTCAGCCTTCTGCAGCCGTCCTCACAACCCGGGCTTCTCCAAGTCGGCCTCACAGAACCCTTGCGGGCCAGGTAATTCCAGCATACGCTCAGCCTTGAAAACCAACCACTGCCTAGACCATGCCTCTCAAGGGGGGCGCCACCACCTCCAATGTGGACAAAAACTCATTCTCTGGAAGGCAAAAAATGTATTCTTTTCATATATATATATATATATATATCAAGCACAGATACACATGCAATTTATAAACAGATGTGCAGTGTACCTGTGGTATTAAAATTTCATGGAGGAGGGCAGTCAGAGAAAAAAAATGGCTAGAAAGACTCTTTGGGGGGGTGATAATGAAAAAAAGATCAAGAAGCACCGGCCCAGACAAAGGTCGTGTGACATTCAGCAGGAAAGACACCTCACAAGGATGGGAAGACAGGAGTGCTCCCAGCCCTGCTAGGGAAGAAAGACCCCCTTTCCCATCTCCCCAGATCTGACTCATCCCTCACTTCAAGCGAAAGGGCAGAGCAAGAAAGTCCTTTCCTGGGACACATCGGCTCCTACCTGACAACACAGAGGTCACAGAAGGAATGCCCACCAGGTCCCTGGGCCTGCCACACAGGCTCACGAAGACCTGACCCACAGGGGATGGAGTTGAACCCCAGCACGAGTCAAGCCTCAGACAGGGGCCACCCGTGGCTTTCTGGTTCACCATAGGGAGCCAACGAGCAGGGCGTTCCAAGCTTGGAGGGAGGGAACAGGTCCTGAGAAAGGGAGCTCCCAGAGCAGGGCACTGGGAAAGAGCAGGCTGACTTTAGGACCAAACACAGCAGGGGATAAGGAAGGACATAACAGTAAGAATCCTAACAGCCGCTAATACCACCAGAGCCTTGACCCCATGCCAGGCAGGTGCCGACCATTGACCATGCTATCTGGTAAGATAGGTCCCATCATCATCACCACTACCACGTCACCTCTGTGAGAGCAAAGGACCATGTGCGCCCCTGGCCCTCCCATAATCTCTGGAGCCTGAACAGTGCGGGGCGCAGGGGATGCGCACAGTAAATATGTGCATTATGAATAAATCCTCACTTCACACATAAGGGAAAGCAGCGCAGAGAAGGTGAGTCACTTCTCTGAGCTTCAAGGCCAGTGAGGGGCACAGCCAGGATTCAATCCCAGCAGAGCCCGCCTTCCTTACCCCCGCACATGTCTGGGTTAGGCAAGCTGGAGTCCCAGTGTGTCCACGGACGGTGAGGGAGTGAACAAGGCACCATCCCCACCAGGCCCTGCACACCCGCTAGAGTGGGAACCTGGTGGCCAGTGGGGCGTGCAGAGCTCTCTGGAGCAGGGAAGCCCGTGACTTGGCCCAAACCATACACTAGGCCCACAGGAGTCCCAAACACGGGGGAGCTAAGAAGAAAACGATGTCAGACTGGCTCAGTAGCTGCGGGGGGGGCGGGGGGGGGGGAAGGGGCGCGCCAAAAATCGGCTTGATGAAAGGCTTGTCCCTTACCAATCCGTCGCAGTTGCTGATGGCGACAGCTGCCCCCGGCATGCCCGTGACGTCCCCGGTGTAGACACACTCCCGCCGCAGGGGCTGTCGGAACAGCTCCCGAAAATCCTCCTGCCACTCCACCGAGGCTCCGGGCACCACCAGCCGACGGTTGGGCCGCAGGCGTAAATGTAGTTCCTCCCCAAAAACTGTGACATTGAAGTAGAGGGAGGGGCGCCCCACCCGGCCGGGCTGCAGGGTGGCTCCATCTCGGCGCAGGAGGCTGCGGGCTGCCCGGAGGCGACCTGAGTGTGACTGTGGTGGGGGCACCCCCTCGGCTCCCGCACTCCCTGCAGAGGCTGCTGCGGGCCCAGACAGCACATGGGAGAGGAAGCGTCCCCGAAAATCCGTGCTGCATGGCACTGTCACACCATAGTCACGGAGCTTTCCAGAGAGACGCAGTTCTGCTGGAATAAACAAGGAGTTATATCAACGTAGTCTGTGCAAAGTAGTCTGGGCAATCCCACGGGGGCAGGGAGGGGCTCTGCAACCCTGAGCGTCGCCTCGGAGGGACCCCTTAGCCCAAGTTCATCCGAGACTCATCCAGGGCTTCCTGAGCCTCAGGATCTCTGCACTTGGATGAACGGCGTTCAAGAACTCTGTGGACATAACTTGCTCCCTGTAGTCCCCAAGGCCCTGTTAAACTTAACAGAAGAAAAGAATGATGCCAGAGTCCTGTCTGCCACTCTAGCAACGAGCCTTCCAACTTTGGGCACTGCCGAGGAATGGGCTGAGATTCCCCGAAAGCCCCCAGAGCAAAGAGAGGGATGGCTGAAGTCACCAGCCTGGGGTAGGGCCCTCCTCCTCGCCAAGCTCTCGGAACACAGCTGGCAAAACAAACACACCTAGAAACCCAGGGGATCCGGGGCACGTGTCAGGGAGAAAGGAGGAGCCGGAGAGGGGGAGGGAGGGAATACAGGTTCTATATTTTTCCAAGTTTAGAAAGAAAACTTTTTAAAGTAAACAGAGGCTGCTGAGATTTCTACATGGCCCAGCACCAAGCCCGGTAAATATAGATCTTCAAAAATAAAAGGAGACAGACGGGGTGACCTGCCCACTCGGACTGAATCAAGTGTGAGGTCATGGCCCCATGCTCCAGGCTGCATGCCAGCAGCCAGGTCCTCACACAGCTCTCCCCCAGCCCAGCCAGGCCCAGCAGGAATGACAGCTCGCTGGCTTCCAGGCTTGGTGACTCAGGGACTGGAGTTTGGAGGGATTTTCATTTCCGCATGGCTCTATCTCTTGCCTCCCTGGGCCCCTTCACGCTACTGATGAAGCCTAGAAAATGAGGTCCCCCGAAAACCCCCCATGCCCAAGGCAGTTCCAGTGGGGGAGTACTGACCCTCCTCTGGTTTTACCCATTAAGACCCCCAAGATTTCTGCTAGAGAGAGCCCACTTCAGTACATGAACAGAGCTCACACACAAGCAGGCAGTCTGCCTGGAAATGACCAGAGGCATGCTCAGAGTCATGCTCAGAGCCACAGCAGGTGAGGGTGCGGGGTGTCTGGTCTGTGTGTGAGAGGGACGGGGTCTGCACAGAGCCGGAGGATGCCGGAGGAGAGGGCTAGGCGTGTGTTTCCAAGCCGGAGTGTGAGTGCCAGGTGCTCCCTGGGGTGTGGGGCAACCACCTGCCAGCCTGATTCTGTGAGGATGAGACAGACACGTGCACACAAGTTGGAGACGGAGAAGTTACTAAAAGTGAAAGGCACACAGGACAGAGACAGACCAATAATGTGTGTGTGCGTGTGCGTGTAAGAGAGAGAGGGGAGAATGAAAACGAGAGAGCGCGAAATACAGAGACAAAGACCAATATACAGCCCCCTAAGAAGAGACTCCATATTCCTAAAACCCCCAAAACGTCTCCCAGGGTCTCTCTCCACCTCTCGTGCCAGAAAGGAGGAGCAATCACGGGTCAGCGCCGGGGACACAGGGGAAGAAACGAGCTCAAGCCCAGGGCGCGCACCGCCTCCCACTCGCTCCAATGCCGCCCGGCTCCTCGGGCCCCCTGGGGCCAGCCGGACTCTCGGGCCCCCGGGACCCCTCGCGCCCCCGCGCGCCCGGCCTGCACGCACCTGGGGTCCGGCTGCCCGCGGCGGCGCAGAGCGCACAGTGCAGGGGCAGCAGGCAGGACAGCAGCGCGCGGAGCCGAGCCATGTGGCCGCGCGCGGACGCGGGCCGGAGGGCGCCCGAGCCCCCAGCCCCGGGCTGCCGGCAAGGCTGGAGCGCGCCCCGGACTGCCGAGCGCGGGCCAGCCGGCCTCCGCCTGCTCCGCCGCCGCCGGCCCGCCCGCTCCCGGCCCCCCGCCCGCGCCACCGCCTGGACCGCTGGTTCCGCGCGTCCGAGGCTGCCGGCGGGAGAGCGGAGCGGCCGACGCGCCAGCGCCCCCGGTGCCAACTGCCGCGAGCCGGTCGGTCCGCCCGCGCCGTGACGCTCCGGGACGCGGCGGGAGCCGGCCAAGGGGGCGGCGGGGCGGGCCGGGCCTGGGGGAGGGGGGGTGCACGCTGGCGGGGCGGGGCCGGGCGCGGGTCGGACGGGGGGCGCCGCGCGGCCGGGGCGGAGCGCGGGGCCGGGGAGTGCAGCGGCCCAGCCGGATCGGAAGTGCCACGCGGAGCCGGCCGCCGGGGCTCCCCCCAGAGTGACGGTCCGTAGCCGTAGCCAATTTCCTTGTCCCCTCGGTTCCCCTTACTTGACCGCAGGGCTCCCCTCTCCAGAGCCACTGGGCCGAAGGGATGTCCAACTCCGTTTGGGTGGGGAGACGGTGAGCACCTCTCCTCCCCAAGAGAGGGTGTCTCCTTCTTTCTCTCCTAATGGTCTTGACGCCCTCCACTAACCTTTGACCCCTTGGATCTACCCATTTCGCAGACTACACTTCTCTCTGCCCCCAATTGCAGTGAGCGCCCGTGTCCTAGTCAAGTGCGGGACTGAGCAAGGTGAGGAGAGTTTCCTGGCTTTATGCCCAGATGGCCCTGACTGACATCCCAGCACCGAGCCTCCTAACTAGAGCCCATAGAAGGTGTTCAATAAATAAAATATCCTCCTCCTCTGGCACCAGTAACCCCTCCACAGCCCAAGGTGGGAAAAACCAAGAGTCAGAGATGAGAGTGGATTGCTGGTTTTGCAATGTTGCTGAGACCAATTCGGTAGTCAGGGCAAATAGCCCAGCTCCTGCTTGACTGTATAAATGTGTTCTTAACAATTTGCAAATGAACTGTATTTCAAGCAAGCCAGAGGTGGGAACTGGAGAAAGGAGTTTTTTGTGTGTGTGTGTGTTTTTTAAGGAACTGTGGAATAAAGAATCTTTGTATAAAGTGTATAAAGACCCCTAATCTTTCTGCTTTTGAGACCAGACATTTTGTTGTGGGGCCTTCTTAAAAGGAGACCAACTTGTGGGTGGAAATTCCCTAACCAGACTTCTCTTGGGAATCTCTGGATCCCCTGAGAGAGGCCTTGGCTTCCTGCACTCTTCCCCTCCCTCCCCATGACGTGAGGCCTCCCTGGGCTCTGAATACGTTCCTGCCTTGCGGGCAGAGAGCTGGATTCCTCATCCCCATGGCCCCAGGCCCTGGCCCAGGACCTCCTGAGAGGCAGTGCTTCTGGAGTGAGGAGGCTTTTGGAGGGGCAGTGCATTTATGAAAGCGGGTTCAGAGAGCTGAAGCGGTGACCCAGGTCACACAGCTCATTTGCAGCAGAGCTGGAATCTGAATCCAGAGTCTAGTGCTGAGCTGGAAAAGGAGAAAAGATTAGGGATCAGTAGACTACTCTAGGCTGAACTTTGCCAAGTACAATCTGTGTGACCAAGGGCAAGTCATTTTTCTTTCTGGGCTGCAGTACCTCATCTGTCAAAAGGGGAAACCACGAGGCTCACAGGATTCACAGACACACTCTGAGGTCCTGTGCGAATGCAGGGCATATTCTATTCCAAGCCACACCAAGACCATCCAGTTATTTGAAAATGGCACCGCCAAACTGATCTATATTAAGTTCAGGAAAAATAGTGTTCCTTTTTCTCCTCTTTCTGGTCCTTTAAGATCTGTGAAGTCAAGAGCCAGACTGTGGTTTTGTGTGTGAGGGCAGATGGAGCAAGAATGTGAGGGGTGTGTATGTGTGTGTGTGAGAGCTTGTGTCGGTGGGAACTTGGAGGAGAGGCTCTGAGATAACCAGGCTGGAACTGTCTCCATCTGGCCCTCCATAAATCCACTAAATGAGCTCAGGATAAAATGACCTCCCTTCTTGGGATCTCAGTTTTCCCAGCTGCAGAGTGGGGGCCCTGTGGAGACAGAAATGAAAAGTCACGGCATGTGATCACTGATTTTCTCCCTTGCCATCCCAAAAGCTTGCCTAGCCCCCTCCCTGAGCCCCACCCCACTCGTCCTGCCTTAAACTTGGGAAGTCAAGAGGGACCGATTGCAGCCGGGACCCCAGCAGCCTGACTCATGAGCAATGGGCTGGGGCCTTCCCCGGAGCCAGTCCTGGCAGGCAGAGAGCAAAACCTTACCCCATTCTTACCCCCAGCCCCTTCCCTGGGGCTACAACGGTTGCTTTTGTTGGCAAGTATTGTATGTCCAAGCTCTTTTCTACTGAGGAAGCCTTTGTTAGGAAGAGGAGACAGGGGAGCATAACTCAGAGTCTGGGCAGAAGGTAGAGGAAATGGCTGGGGGGCAGGCCCCTCTTCTGGAGGTGAACAGGGCCAAAGTAAAAAACTCTACAGGCATCAGCTGGGGACTCTCCTAGGAAGGCAAGTTCTGGGTTCCCTGTCTCTCACCTTGGGATTCTCGCCCAGTGGAGTACGGCTTGGGTGTTTCTCTTGCCGACGGCCCTCCAACGTTTATCCCACGCTCCTTCTGTCCAAGGCCCTGGCAGAGGAGGGGAGATGCAAACAGTTAGCACTGCGCGTCAATAGCCAATTGGAAGACACAACAGGTGCATGAGAAAGCCCGAAAACCGGGTAAGACAGGAAAGAGAAGCAAGCTCTGGATAAAGGAGCAGAGTCACCAGTGAGCACTACGGGGATTCCAGAAGGAAAGGGGCTCGGGACAAGTTCAGTGGAAGACCTGGGTGCGAGCCAAAGCCCACAGGCTTCAGAGTACACCGTGGTGCCCACACGAGATTCTCCCACCCTCATCCCCTGAGAGGTCATGTGGGTCAGTGTCTTCCTTTTTTCTTTTTAAAAACCTTTCTGTTGTGAAAACTAGAATGCACACAGAAGAGTATTACCTGCTCGTTTTCTACACAGGGTAAACTGAGGCCCAGAAAGCAGAAGTGACTTCTCCGAGGCCACACAATGGGCTTGTTCAGGGGCAGGATAACAACCCAAGACTCCTGGCTCCTGGTCAGATGATCCTAGGGCATCACCCTGTTGGTCACTCCCACCCAGGACTTCGGCCCTTTGGCTACTCATCATTGGTTCTAACCTCATTGCTAAGGGAAGAAGAAAGGTTTAGAGTTCTTCCTCCTGGTATCTGAGAGCCATAGTCCAACTAAGAAGTTCCAGGTCAGTAGTTCTCCAATCAGGGTCCCGCAGACCCGCAGAATCAGCATCACTTAGGTGTTTGTTATCAATTTGAATTCTCAGGCCCCACCCCAGACCTGTTCAACCAGAATCTCCGGGGGTGGGGCCCAGCAACCTGTGCTTTATCAAACCTCCCAGGGGATTCTAATGCATGCTCAAATATAAGAATCACTGTTCTAAGCAAAGCCTTGCAAACGAGGGCCAAATTAGGATGAGAACAAACTCACTGAGGATCTGTGACCTGCTCCTCATTAAAGGCTGCCACCCTCACCGCCTATCGTCAGTCTCTAAAGCCCGGCCTCGAGCTATATCTGAAGTCTGGGTCTGGACAGAGATCCAGATACATCCAGAGCAACCAGAGACCATGCCTTGTGGTCCTTCTCCACATCACCCCCCTCCGCCCCCCTTCCCTCCCCTCCCCTCCCCTCCCCTCCCCCCACCCCTCGCATTCCCTTTGCACATTTCTTGGCAAGTGTTTAGTGACTGTATCTAGGAGACCCGGACGGGTTAAGTTAACCACAGTGATTTGTCATACATTACGGAACAGCTGACACCCCTGAGACCGGCTGAACCATGAGATCAGTTAGAAACAATGCTGTTTGTGCCCTGTGTGTAGACACTGTATGGTTGTGGTTACTGCACGTTGAGGGGTTCAGGGAGAGGAGGTCTCCTTGTCCTTGTAAGGAGGGATGCCAGAAAGGCCAGCTGTCCTTCAGGAATTCTGTTTCTGCCATTTCCTTTCCAGAAACAGTAGGTTTATAATTGCAAACCGAAGTCTGGTGCAGCCCCTGTCATTGGCCCCTTGGGGCTCAAGAGAAGCACGCAGAAAGCAGAGACCCTCTCCTATATCCAGGAGCCCCTAGGTTTTGATAGAAGGTCTCAGAAATATTTGGCAAGGACTCATTGCTCACAAGCCTTTCTTTGAATCCTGGTGTCCTCTTCGATGTCATGGTAGCATCCTGCAGCAAAGATAGGCCAGGCCTCCATTCTGGTCCTTTCTCTAGATCAGTTGGGTTACATGTAACCAAATAAATAAATATGGCTTAATGTATTACTCCACATAATATGGAATACTGAAACATGCCTGTGCCTGCCTGGTTAATTTGGCAGCCCAACAGAATTATCCAGCACCCCATTTCCTTCCTCTTTCTACTCTGCCATGTTTGTGGTTAGTCTTATCCTCAGGCTTGTCCCCTCTTAGTCACAAAATGGCTGCATTAGCACTGGCCTAATGCATATGTTCACCAAATGCAATGGTGACCAGAGGCAATGGAAAAGGGAGTTCTTTCTTATGCCCTCGTTTTAAAAATTTTATTATGCAAATTTTCAAACACACACAAAAGAAGACAGAGTAGTATGAAGCCACCACCCACCCCCCCAACACCCCCTGCATTTACCCACAACCCAGCTTCGATCATTGTTAGCCCAAGATGGGTCTTGTTTCACTGTTACCCCTCCCCTCCATACACCCTGGGTTATTTTAAAGCAAATCTCAGACATCATCTCCCATTTAAAATGTATCAGTAGCTAATAGATAAAGACTCTCTCCTTTAAAAACAAAAGCAAAACAACATTAACAACAAAAAGACATTTCTTTGTCACATCTAACAAAATTATTCACAATTTCTTAAAATCATCTTGTATCTGCTCATTGTTTACATTTCTAGGTCATAAAAATCTTTGTTTTCTTTAGTTTTGTTTTGAAGACTTGGTTTGTTCAAATCGGGGTCCAAACGAAGTCCACACAATGTGTTTGGCTGATGTGTCTCAGAAGACTCCTTTAATCTAAACCATGGGTGGGCAGACACATGGGGCCAAACCCAGCCCACAGCCTGTTTGTGTACACACACCCCACCACCTTCACTTGTTTATGCTTTCTCGGCTTCATTTCATGCTGCAAAGCAGAGTGGAGTTGTTTCTACAGAGCCAGGATGAGCCGCCAAGACTAAAATATTTATTACTTGGCCTTTACAGAAAAGGTTTGATGACCCCTCATCTAAACAACTTCCCCCCGTCTTTTTTCTTCCTCTCCATTTTTTGGGTTGAAGAAAGGAGGACATTTCTCCCACAGAATTCCGCATTTTCTGGTGTCCCGTTTGAAGGGCCAGGTAGAAGCTTCCAGAGGCCGACCCACAGCAGTGTACCCAGCTGAGGCCCTCCTCGGAAGCACGTGGCTGCTCAGGAGCTGAACGAAATCGGATTTCTATCAGGAAGGAAGGAGGGGAGTGAATAGTTAGGTCGGAAACTGAGGATGATGATCCCAACCTTCCAAAATGGGCCAACTCAGCAAAATGCCGGAGGGGATTGCATCTCCCTCTGCTGGCTGTAACCAGTCGGGGTGCCCCTGCGCCCCCAGGACACAGATTCTCCTTGCTCCATCTTCCAACTCACAATCAGCATCTAACGAACCCTTGGCACGCCCCCTCTCCCAGGTTTGTGCCTGACACCAGAGATCCAGGGGGGACTATGGCACACCCCTCTGAGCTCATCATCCACTGAGGGTGTTTCCGGGATGGGAGCAAGCACAGGTGCCGGGAGGGCGTGGAGAAAGGATGCCAAACCTGCATTTGCACAGCCGGAGGAGGTGCCCAAGGGCTGGTGGGGAGGATGGGGCAGGATCCCACCTCTCAGGAGTTGAAAAGCCCTGTTAAGGGGTCTGGCCCATCCAGAAGGCTCTCAGCAGCCCCTGGAAGCTTCTATGAGGGGCCAGGAGCAGCATTAGGCTTGAGAAAGCTAGCGAGATGTAAAACCTGCTATCAGATTCCTCACTCACACAGAGGCATGAGTCAACCATGGTTGTATACTGGGGTGATTAGACCCCAGGGGGTGAAAGCGTTAAGATACAGTATGAGGGGTGCTGATAATAGTATTTTGTCTTTTCCAAAATATGTCAAATATGTACATTTTTAATGCATTTATCTTTATATTATATTTCATATTATATAATCTCTATTTTAATGTACAATTTATGAACAATCTGAGGGTTGCTGGAGGGGAGGTGGGTCGTGGGATGGGGTAACTGGGTGATGGGCATTAAAGAGGACACGGGACGTAATGAGCACTGGGTATTATATACAACTGATGAATCACTAAACTCTATCTCTGAAACTAATAATACACTATATATTAATTAATTGAATTCAAATTAAAAAAAATTTTTAAATAACGTACAATTTATGCATTATATATTATATACTATAAAATCTGTAATTATATCACGATGTATAAAATGCCTAATTTATTATATATTTAATATAAAATTTTATTTATATAGTTATTAAATTATATATCAATATAAAGATATCTATCTGAATATCTATCTGACGTATTTCAGAAAGACAGAATACTCTTGTATGTCTGTATTTCCAACGTCATGCGGTGCATCGCAGGGTGGCATTCTAATGATGAAACTGAGCCTCTGGAATGACACCACGGAGGTAGCACGTTTTCTCTCTTCACCCAAAGCCACCTTTGCTCCAATAGGTGGCTCTGGGCTATGGCCCCTCTTGGAGCTGGTTTTTAAATCTGGAAAATGAGAACAGAAATCCCTATCTCCCATTAGGGATGGACACACACGATACCAGCCATATATCTGGAAGTCCGTTAAGAGCCGGGGCAGAGGAGGCAAAATACTATTGGCATTTTGCTTCCTTCTTAGCTCTTAAAACTGAACACCCTGCGTGCCTGAAAAGCATCACTGTCTGCCACTCAAAGGGCAGACGGGTTGGAGGTGAGGCTACATTTGCTCATTTCCAGGATGACCCGCCCTCTTTTAAATGGGGAAGGGGTGGAGGGGACACACAGACACCCACACTTTGCCTGTGGAATTCCTGCCTTCCATTGGCACAGAGCTTTCACAAGCCCTGGCTTCGAAATCGTCATGAGTTGACAATTGTCCTCTGTGTCCTCCAAAAGAGGGAGAGGTCTTTGTTGAGCACTGACTGTGTACTGGGGGCTCTGGAAAGCACTGTCCAGGCCCCTAGAAACCCAGGAAACGTCCAATCCTCCAGCTCTGCTCTCCGTGGACAAACTTTGAACTCAGTTCAGGTGACCTGGATGTATGTCTGCTTGTGAGTCCAGCGGTGAAGGTGATGTTGTGTATAATGTTGTGTATGCATTTGCCCAGCGAGAGGAAAAACCTCAGTTGGGAAGTTGGAAGGCTGGGGTTCTGGTCAAGACTCTGCTGCTAACGGGCTGGGGAGCTCTGGGCTGTGCCTTCCGGCCCTGCGCTGTGAGCGCGCAGATGAGATCACCCTCGGGGGCCTCTGAGCGCCCCCCCATGACTCAGCCCCCAGGGCTTTGCACACAGGCTCTTTCCTGAGCCAGGGGTGCCTTCCCCCCCACCTCCTCCTGGCAAGCTATGACTCTTCCTTTAGATCCTTTGTCAGCAACCACCTCCTCCCTGAACCCATTATGACACATACTTCTCAGTGAAGCATTTCTTATCAATTTTTAAAAAAGATTTTGTTTATATATTTGGCAGAGAGAGAGAGCACAAGCAGGGGGAGCAGCAGGGAGAGGGAGAAGCAGGCTCCCCCTGAGCAGGGAGCCCGATGTGAGGCTCGACCCCAGGACCCCGGGATCATGACCTGAGCCGAAGGCAGCAGCTTAACCGATTGAGCCCCATAGGGGTCCCTCTTACCAATTTTCTTAAGGGCAGGGCTCAGGTGCCGTCTCACTGAGGCTTGGCACACAGTAGGTGCTCAATAAAACCGTGCTGTATTGACTAGCATCGAGGTCCTTTCCCTCAGCCCTCCACGCTGGGTGAGCAGCACTCTCCAGAGGGCTGAGTCATTCTTCTAACGGTTTAAACCCTTTGCCGTGAAAGCTGTGAGGTGAAAAAGGACAGAGGCCTCCAGAGATACTCAGGCCTTGGGAACCAAGGGAGGCTTGAAACACATCAGCTCCCCCAACAGCTGATGATGACACCCTCGCGGTCACCATTAGTCACCCACCCGCCACAGGCACTTCTGTTCTTTTTATAACTCTGGGCAGCTGAGGCCAGCGGGCCCTACACCTGCCCCCACATTTATGCTCCACGGGCCTCCAGGATGTGCTTTTTGGCAAGGCCCCCAGATCAATTAGCCAAGTCAGTGCTGAGAAGTTGGGAGGTTTGTGGGGTGGGAACCGGGTCAGAAATCCCTCGCAGCCAGCAAAGAGCTACTTCGGGCCAGTGGAGCTGAGCCTTGGGCGGAAGGGGTGCCAAGGGCTGTGGGAAGACCAGGTCACGGAGAGAGCAAAGTGCACGGGGCATTTAAAGCACAGGGTGAAGACCCAAATCCGGAGCGGGCTAAAAAAAGGGCCGTAGATTGCATGTTACAAGCTGTGTGCTCTCCCGGGTCCACTCCAGCTGGCCAAGAGGAAGCTTCCTCCCACCCGGCCGCGACTGACCTCCACCGAATGTTCCAAATAGGTCCACATATGTCTCCAGCGCCGTGGCCCAGAGAGCAGAGCAGCTGAGAGATGGAGCCCTCCCGGGAGGCAGCCACACCCAGTGACCTCACGGCTCACCACTGAGCCAGGAGCACCAGGGGGAGGCAGAAGGCTGGGCCCTCCATCAGTCCCCGGGGAGTGGCTTTTGGAAGGGGCACCCCTATCAAAGGACAAATGGCCCAGATAGCCAAACACAAGCCACAGATTAGCTCCAAGACTACATGGGTTTATCGGTCACCTGCAGACATGTCAGCAGCTGCTGCCCATCGTGGGCTTGGGTGTCGAGCTGCGGCAGCCTGGTCTCAGACTGGATCCGCCCAGAGCTGTCAGCTGTCAGCTCTGGGGACTCCTTGGCCCTTCCTCCTCCTCGATACAGGAGCATGAGTGACAGCCAAGGTGATGCTCAGGCTGCTTGCTTCCCTCCAACCTCCAGCCCCACAGCCTCAGTGACAGGAAGGACAATGAGGGACCCTTACTCCTCAACCCTCCCCCACCACCTGGGTGACAGCATCCATGGGGTCTTCTATCCCTCATCATGGCTCCCATGGGGCTCTTGCTCTTCCCTCTTCCAGAAAGCCATGTCTCTATAGCACCCACCCTCATCACCGGAACTATAAAGATTTGTGAAGGTCTGAGATGTTACCCTCCTTGTGGGCTCACCCTCTTTTCCGGGGGAAGACACTAAATGCCTGGGGCAGAGACCAAGGACTTTGTTGTTTATGGCATGGTGGGCTGAGTGAGCTTCTCCTTCCCTGATGCCAAGTCCCATGGGGCCAAGTTGGAGGTGGGCCCTGGTGGATGCTGGGCCCATAGTGGGTTGGTGTCGCAGTTGAGGAACCCTGAGTTTAGGAAATGCCCGTCTTACAAGGGAGCTGCTAGCAAATGGCCCTGCCCTGGAAAGAGACAAGATCATTACATGCCAGGGCCATCTGCTATGCAAAAGTCCTCAAAAATGTGGTCCAGAACCAAAGCTATTCAGGAGACAGAGTCTCCTTAGAATCATGTCCCAACAAATACGGTGGAAATGATGCACGTCTGTTAGCTGTGCAGAAAGAGGCCACCTGTCTCCTTAAGTACAAGGGCAGTGGGATACTACATCCTTTTTTCCCTTGGCTGAGCCCTGACTCAGACTAGAGCATCGAGAAGCAGGGTCTGAGACACCCAGGGGAAGGCTGCTGGGGGAACCAGGTACCTGGGGTCCAAGAGAGGGAAGGAGGCCGCAGAATGGGCATCGGAACTGATAAGGGGGCTCCGGGAGCCCAGCCTGTGACTTAGGTGACCTGTTTGTGTCCACCCCCAAAGAACCCCCACCCATGGGACTTCCTTCCCTGCTTGATCCACCTGACCTCCCCGATCCTAGCAAAAGGGAAGGCCCCAGGGGAATCCTGATCTCATCCAGCTGGTAGGAACCTGAGGGCTCCACGAATTTAGCCCAGAGGTTAAAGCCTTGGGCCCTGGCGTCAGACTGGGACAGGTTCAAGCCCGGAGCAAGCCACCTCACCTCTCAAGTGCCTCGCTTTCCTTCTACGTAAAATTGAAAGAATAAAGGTAGCTCCTCATGAGAGATCTTGTAAAGATTAACCCACCAGTCCATGGCAAGTGCTAAGCTATCATGAAGCAGCTGCACCATGAATGATGACCACTTGTTTCCCAGCGATGGTTCTGGTGGGAAAACTAAAGGCAGAAAGTGGAGGCAGACTGGCCAAGGTCCCACAGCAAGAGAACAGAAGCTCTGTATTCCAACCCAGATACACCAACCTCCCTCCCAAGACGCCCACCACCAACTGGGGCTGCCCGATCCACTAACCCCACTTCCTTCCTTCCACCCCTTCTCTCCCACTCGGCAGCCCGGCACCCCCCACCTTGGGTGGTCGATGCCTGGCCAAGGGGATTCCACCCACTGTCCCAGGTTTGTCCTGTCAAATGCACACCCTGGAAGGGCTCCAGGAAAGTCCGAAATGCTTGTGACTTTCGGAACATTTCTTAACCCCCTCGAGCCTCAGTTTCCTTATCTGTAAAATAGGAAACTCACAGAGCTGGTTTATAGGACTGTGGTGAGGACTGCTAAATGCAGAGTACTTAGCAGAGTGCCAGGCACGTGATAAGGACTCAACCAATGTCGGCTGTTACTCTGACCGCATTTAGTAGTATTATCCTAAATGAAGACACCTAGATCTGGGGGCTTTGTGGATTCTCTGCTCCAAATGAGAGCAGGTGAGGGGGTGCTGACCATGATTAAGTGGCTCACACACGCACTTCTGTCAGAAAGGCCTGGAAGCAGAGCGAGTACATAGTGCCGTGATGGAGGAAGGACACGGCGGCCACCAGCTGGACTCAGCTCTCTGGGGTCCCTCACCGGAGCGGGAAGATGACCACAATGTGCACAGCTGTCTGATGGAGGTCCCCACCGGGCTCTCTCACGCTCACAATGACTCCATATAATCTGCCGGGCAGGTGGGGACCAACACTCCTGTTTACAGATGTGGAAAAAGCCTCTGGGCCACAGTTCCACGGGCCCAGAACTGGAACCCGTCCAGTAGAGCGCCCAAGGTCCCACAGAGGCAGGGGTCCCAGTGGGGCCAGAGCCAGCTGGCTCTGCAGCATCTAGAGGGCCTCTGTCCTACTGCTCACAGGTCGGGTTAAGCGTGGGCTGGGTGCATGGCTGGGGTCACCAGCTCGTCCTGGTTTGCCCGGCTTCTCCAGTTTGGGCATTGACAGTCCCTGTCCTGGGCACACTGAGATGGGTGTGCGCCCCTGCGCGCCCTCAGTGGAGCCATCCCCAGCTCCTGCTGTGCACCCCACCCTAGCTGCACCATCGCCTAGGAGACCTCCCCGCGCAGGAGGTGGAGGTGCTAAAAAGAGGGTCAGGTGTGGCCGAGTCAGCAGTGGGGAGGTTGAAAGGAGGAAGGAGGCAAGAAGCTGTAGAGATCTGTCTCTTCCACTCCCTTTGCAGGCTCCGCTCCCCATGAGCTAGTGTCCCCCCGCTACCCCCCATCTCTGCAGCTCCATGCTTCTCCTCCTGGGGCTCCCCTCCTGCCTGCCTCCTGGCTGGTGGGGGAGAGCAAGGATGTGACCAGCCACCAGTGTTTGGGCTCCTTCCTGGGGGACACAACGCTTCCAGCAGCCTGATGGCCCCTGCGTCCTCTGCCACAACGCTCTGCAGCAGGGTGCCCTTCAGCACCTGCCCTGGCCCTCCCCAGCTGCCAGCATTACCTGGCCAGGGCCACATCTGGCTGTCGTGAAGAAGTGGCCCAGGATTTGGCTGCTAGTATCCACAGTGATTGGCAGGTCCGGCTGGACATGGCCCAGATGCCAGGGGTCAATGTGACTGTGGCCGTGACTAGCCCGTGACTGCCCCACTCCAAGGCAGCCAACTCCAAGGCCCCGAAGATGTGCCAGGACCACAAACTTGGTGGCGTATCAGTTCTATGGGTTGTCAGGCACAGGGGTGAGGCCTGCTGGATGGCCGGCGGGGGCAGATTAAGTGCTTAATGCAGTGTCTGCCCCTGGTAGATGCTCAAAACAGTCGTTTTTAATTTGACCTTTCATCCCCCAATATCACAGTGTGCACCCTCCCCTTCCAGCTCCCTTGCCCCCATGGTTTGGTACCCTCTAGATGTATAGCTCCTAACTGGCACCCTTCCCAAATCGGACATTTATCCCTTAGGTGATAGGGAGGCATGGACGGTGGTTGGACAGGGACTGTGTGACAGGCCATGGGAGAGATGGGGGTTGGGGGGCTGGCCCAGGATGCTGCCCACAGGTTCAGGAAAGGGCAGACTCTCTGAGAAGAAGCTGGGTGAATATACTAGACAGTTCGCGGCAGTCGGGGGAGAGGCTAGGAGGAGAAGGGGGAGCACATAAAGATGACCCCACTGGTTCTTGCCTTGGTGATTGCGGATGGGTGGGAAACATCCCCTGAAATGGAGAAGAAAAGATCAAGAGGGAGAGGGAAGAGCTCATTTGGAACAAGGTGAGTTTGAAGTTTCTGGAACAACCAAGGGGGCCCACCCCCGGCATGCAGTGAGCACCCATGCCTGGCATTCCTGGGCGACGAGAGATCTGAGAATCATCAGCCTCTGGGTGGCAACAGAAGCCACAGGGATTGGTGAGCTGACTCTGGGGCCAAAGCAGTCAGGAGAGAGGCTTGATGGTAGAATTAAAACAACACTGACTCCTAGCAGCTGAAGGTCTCGTCCTCTGAGTTTTCGGACTCCTGGGCAATTTGCTGACCATCTTACGGGACAGGATTAATTTTCAACCCCTTCTGTACATAACTCTCCAGCCCCTGTGCCAGGTACTTAATTCCCATCCTTGAGACACGTTCTTCAGTAGGATTCTGGGTCCTTCCGTAAATGGCACTTCCAGTGATTTCCCCTCCTCTCCAAGGTAGATGGATATGCAAATTACATCTCCATCATCTCCCTTGCCAAACCCTGGTGTTCGGGGCTTTTTGCTTTTATCTTTTAACTTTGGGCATGAAAATTTTCAAATATATACAAAAGCAAAGAGTATAAGAAACCTTCATGTACCCATAAACAATCTTAAATAATTAACTTGTAGCTAATCTCCTTCATTTATACGCTCCGCACACCCCTACACACACACACACACATGCTCCATCCTCACTGGATTATATCGAGGCAAATTATAAATAGTTTAGTATGTATCTCTAAAATATAAGATCCCTTTAAAGAAAGTAAATTTCCATTTGAAGGGTAATATATATACTGAAAAGTGCACAAAGAGCATGTGCTCAAGAAATATAAGAAATCTACACCCCTAACTCATGTAAGTACTTCCCAGAACAAGCAATAAAGCATCGTGAGCTCCCCAGATGCCCCTCCATGTAGTCTCCCCAGCCCTAACCCTTCACAAAATGATCACCATTCTGACCTCTGCCACCAAAGATTAGTTTTTCCTATTTTGAACTTCATATACGTGGACTTGTACAGTTTATATTCTGTTGTGTCTGGCTTCCTTCACTCAACATTTTACATGCAAGATTCATCCACCATTGTTTCCTGTATTGGTTGTTGGCTATATTTTGTTGCTGTGCAGAATTCCACAGCATGAAGATACTACCGTTCATTCCCCCATCCTGTTGTAAGTAGACATTTGCGTGGTTTCCATTTGGGCTGTTATAAATAACATTGCTATGACCATTCTTGTACGCAGCTTTGGTTGGACATAGCAATCATTTATGTACACAGGATCAGGATTGCCTGACCATAGGATATATGTATGTTAATCTTTAAAAATCTTAAAAACCCATGGTTTAACCACGGGTTGTCTGTCTTTTTCTTATGGATTTGTAGAAGCTTATTTATATTCTGGATTTTAATCCTTTGTTGGACATGTCTATTAAAAAATGATTTCTTCTGGGGCGCCTGGGTGATTCAGTCATTTAAGTGTCTGACTCTTGATTTCAGCTCAGGTCTTGATCTCATGGTTGTGAATTCAAGCCCCATGTTGGGTTCCATGCTGGGTTTGGAACCTACTTAAAAAAAAAAAAAAGGATTTCTCCTACTCTGTGGCTTATCCTCTTTACTCTCTTCATATCTTTTCATGAACAGAAATTCTTCATTTTCATAAATTCTAATTTATCCATTCTTCCTCTAGTAAGCCCTTTTTAAATCCTACTTAATAAATCTTTACCTCACCAAGGTCTTAAAGATAATCTCTTATGTTATCTTTTAGAAGCTTTACTATTTTTTTTCATTTGGGTCTACATTCATCTAGAATTTATTTTTACATGAGGTAGAGTAAGGTTCAACATGCATGTTTTTCCTATATGGGTATTCAAATTTCACATATCATTTTTAAAAATGTTTATTTGTTTTTATTTATTTGACAGAGAGAGAGATAGCGAGAGCAGGAACACAAGCAGGGGGAGTGGGAGAGGGAGAAGCAGGCTCCCCGCCAAGCACACAGCCCGATGCGGGGCTCGATCCCAGGACCCTGGGACTATGACCTGAGCCGAAGGCAGACGCTTAATGACTGAGCCACTCGGGAGCCCCTCATATATCACTTATTGAAAAGAACATTCTTTCATTGCATTTCAGTGACACATTTCTTGGAAATTTGGTGATCATATATGTGTGTCTGTCTCTGGACCCTATTCTGTCCATTGGTCTATTTTTCTATATGTATGCCAACACCATACTGACTCAATTACTATAGCTTTACAATAAGACTTTATATTTGGTGGTAAAAGTTCTGCATTCCAGCTTTGTTCTTCTTTTATATATCCTTGACTATCCTTGGCCTTTTGCATTTCCATATAGATTTTAGAATTGGCCTATAAATTTCCATATTAAAACAGGATTTTGTAGAATTGCCTTATATCTATAGATCAAATTGGGGAGAAATGACTACGCTACAACCTTAACTGTTCTAATTCATGAACATGGCATATCCCTCAATTACATTATTTACCTCAGTACTGTTTTGGAGATTTTTGTATAGCAGACATTCTTCATTAAAATTTTTCCTAGGAATTTGATGTACTATGATGTTATGATAAATGGAATCATTCTTTAAAATTTATTTTATAATCATGGCTGGTACACTGACTTGGAATCCAGGGACATTGCTAATTTACTGTTAATTCAATAGTTTATGATTAGATTCTTTTCAATTTTCGATGTACTTAATACACCATCTTCATAAAATGATAATTTCATTTCTTTCTTTCCAATCATATGCCTTTATTTCCTTTTCTTCCTTATTGTACTAACTACAACCTTCAATATAATGTTGAATAAAATTGGTGAAAAGAAGCACACTTGTCTTTTTCCCATTTTTCAAGGAAAAGCTTTTACTATGTCACCATTAAGTATGATGTTAGCAGTAGTTCTCATCTATTTTTAGATTTTATTAAGAGTTTTTATCATGACTGGGTATTAAATTGTATCAAGTGCTTTTCATATACCTGAAAAGGGTCTACTATCCAGAATATATAAACAACTTTTACAACTCAACAATAAGAAAAATAACTTACTTTTTAAATAGGCAAAGTATTTGAATAGACATTTCTCCAAAGAAAGTATACACAATGACCAATAAACACATGAAAAGATGTTCAACATCATTAGTCTTTAGGAAAATGCAAATCAAAACCACAATGAGATGCCATTTCACATGCACTAGGATGGTATAATCAAAAGGACAAATGACTACAAATGTTAACTAGGTTGTAGAGAAATTGGACCCTTCATACACTGTTGGTGGGAATGTAAAATGGTGCAGCTACTTTGGAAAATGGTTTGGCAGTTCCTCAAAAAGTTAACCCTAGAGTTACCATATGACCGAGGAATTCCACACCCAAGAGAAATGAAAATGTAGATTCACACAAAAACTTGTACATGAATGCTGACAGCTCCATTGTTTATAATAGTCAAAAAGTGGAAACAATCCATCAACTAATAAATAAACAAAATGTGGTATAACTATACAATGGAATATTATTTAGACATAAAAAGAATAAAGTACTAATAAGTGCTACAACATGGACAAACTTTGAAAGCCTTATGCTAATTGAATGTACCCAGACACACAAGAACACATATACTTGTCATATGATTCCATTTGCATGAAATTTCTAGAATAGGCAAAGCCATAGAGAGGAAAAGTGGATTAGTTGTTGCCAGGGACTGGCACAAGGAGGGGAGGAGAGAATGGGGAGTGACTACTAATGGATGTGAGGTTTCTTTTCGGGGTAATGAAAATGTTCTAACACTAGATAGTGGTGATGGTTGCACAACATTGTGCATGTACTTAAGACTACTAAATTTTACACTTTAAAAGAGTGGGTTTTGGGCGCCTGGGTGGCTCAGTTGGTTAAGCGACTGCCTTCGGCTCAGGTCATGATCCTGGAGTCCCGGGATCGAGTCCCACATCAGGCTCCCTGCTCAGCAGGGAGTCTGCTTCTCCCTCTGACCCTCCCCCCTCTCATGTGCTCTCTCTCATTCTCTCTCTCTCAAATAAATAAATAAAATCTTTTAAAAAAATAAAATAAAATAAAAGAGTGGGTTTTATGGTATGAATATCTTAATTAAAAAAAATAAAAACAGTTTTACAGCTGATATATAGAGTTAAATTGACTTATAATCCAAATTATTCTTAACAATCTCTCAGGAAGGCATAACATTGGAGACAATGACCCTGAATAAATCAGTTGATTTCTATATAAAGACAATATTTTATACAACAACAAAAAAAGGAAAAACATTTTTTTTCTAGGTTTGGGATTATTCAGACATTTCATTCCATGTAAATTTTGGTAAGCTATTGCTTTAAGGAAATGTATTGATTTTATCTAAATTGTCAAATTTATTGGTATAAAATTATTCATAATAACTTCTTATGATCTTTCTAATGTATGTAGGCTCTGTACTGATAATGCTTTTTCATTCCTGATACTGTCGATTTGTACCTCTTCCCTCTCTTTGTCTATATCAGCCTTGCTAAGGGTTCATAAATTTTATTTATCATTTAAAAAACCAAGCTATGGCTATTAGTTTTCTTTATTGTATATTTGCTTTCTGTTTCATTAATTTCTTCTCCTCATTATTTCCTTCCCACACTGTTTGGATTTAATCTGTTGTCCTTTTTAACACCTGGAAATGGTTTTTTGATTATTGATAGTAAATCCTTCTCTCTTTTTTTGATGTGTGCATTTATGACTATAAATTTTCTTCTAAGTATGATGTTAGTCGCATCCCACATATTTTGGTATGTCCTGTTTTTATTATCATCCAGTTGAAAGTATTTTTCAATTTATTCCTTGACTTAGGGTTATTTTGAAAGAATTTAATTCCCAAACATTTGGGGATTTTCTTTGGTTTTTTGTTCATAGAATTGATTCTAACTTAATCCATTGAGTCATAGAATACTGTCTGTAAAATTTCAACCTTTTGAAATTGAATTCATTTTCTAGACTTATTTTATGGCCCATTATATGGCCAATTTAGAGAAATATTTAATGCGCACTGGAAAAGAAGATGTATTTCTTTAGCACATGGATGCAGTGCTCTATACACATCAATAGAGCCAAGTTTATCAATCATGCTGTTCAAATCTTCTATATCAATACCGATTTTATTGTTGTTTACTTACTTAGTCAGTTATAGAGAGAGGGAGGATAAAGTCTTTCACTGTGATTGTGTATTTACTCTGTCCCACTGCTTGAGTTTTCTTCTTTAGGTTCTCTTTTACACAGAGGTTGGATCTTCTCTGTCTTCCATATCTATCTCTTTCTCACATGTCTTTTCTTTTTCACTCCCCAGTTTATTTTTATTTCTTCTTAACTTTCCTCCTTTTCATCTATTTCTCTAATGATATTATTTGTGTTATTTGTTCACTCTCGTATTCACTCGTTTTGTTTTTTTTTCATTTCTGACATGGTTTTTCTTTTTAGAAAAGAAAAATTGTCTTTCTTAACTCTATGTGAGCTCTTTTCAAGTCTTCCTTTTGTCCAATCATCTCATTTATTAATTTTTATGATCCTGAGTTAAGCTTTAATTTCATAGCTTCCATCATTTAAAAAAAAAATTCTTTTAGCTCATTTTGAAATATTAAATTAAAATTTTCGTTTGTTTGTGGGCAAGTCTTTCTAGGGGCCTTCATGTTCTGATGGTCTGTTATTATGCTCATTAGTCTCTTTTCTTATAAGAACTCTGAATGGAGCTGGGTTCCTTCTCTGCAATCCTATTCTGTTGCCCATGTTTGAGTGAAATAGGCTTCCCCGTACTCCTAAGTGGGGAGAATGGGAGAGGATTTCTTGGCTAAGATTCATGACTCTAGGGCTCCATCTTCAGTTGTACTGAAAAATGTCCTTGAAACTGCCTTCAGAGGAGTTTGAGAACTGTTTCCTCTGTTACCCTCCCCTACTGTGTGTGTGTGTGTGTGTGCACGCGCGTGCGCACGTGTTGTGCATGCAGGCATTCACAGAAACCAGGGTCCCCTATTTTATCTGGATCTTCTCCCTACTTGGCTCTGCACTGTCCTTTTGTTTACTTCTAGCCATTTCCCCTCAGTGTAGGGCTTTGTCCTAGAAGAGATATTTGGCTAATGAATTTCAACATTTCATGGGGAGATGCCATGTGTTCTTGGGAGGATTAATTTACATCATGATTGTAAAGCATTCCCCAAGGTTCCTGGCAGATAGTATTAGACATAGGATATTTATAATAGTTATAATTATTAATGCCTACCACCTTGTACCATACATATTAGTCCTACCCCTAAACACTCTCTCTTTCTTGCCTCCATGCCTCTGCTCCTGCTATTCCTTTCCCTGAAAAACTTCTGCACAATCTCTGTCACCTACCAATCCTTCAAGAGCATCCTATTCTGGTTATATGAGTGGGTTAACTGAACCCAACCACCACTCTGGACCACTGTAGCTCCATTTCTAAGCCACACATCCTAAACCTCCTCTAAGATTTTATGCCAATGCCCTAACTTTTATTTAGATTTTTTGTCCTATGCCAAGACTTTTACATATATGACCTCTTAATCCCCACAGCAAAACCCTGATTATAGGTGTAGTTGGGTATATCTAATTATTGGCCTTATTTTACATTTACGGACAATGAGGTTGAAAGAGATTAGATGCTTATGCCAAGGTTGATTGTTGGTTGTAATAAAGCAGGTATTTTGACCAGGTGGTCTGGTTCCCAAGACTATAAGCTTGATCATGGTGCTACAACTCTCTGGATTATAGTCTCCATTAAGGATGGAGTCCTGGCTTATATGCCTTTGTAACTCTCTGTAATCATCAGTTCCTAGCAGCACCCAGCACACAGTAGGTGTTCAGCAAAGACTTAATCGTGAGCTACAGTAGATGAATGTGCACAGTACGTTGTGCTGCTTAAATGCACAGGGCTGTGAGGTTTTAGGAAGAAACTTTTCTAGCTGAAAGGCAGATGGAAAAGTCTCAGACACTGCTCAATTTCTTCCAAAGAGTCATTAGTCAGACTCTTACTCAGAATTTCTTTTTTTCTTTTTTCCATTCAGGTTTGAGCTCAGTGAGATGTTTATGTTTTCACAAACCCTTGGCCACTAATAACTCATCGCAGAACTCCCAGACATGGCTAGGCACAGCACTGAGAACATTCAGAAAAGCCACACCAACTTTCTGAGCTCTATAATCTGAGGCCACCACTCTCACAGAGAAATCCCAGACCTACTGTTCTTTAATAGAAATATCAGAAAATTGAAAGCTCACTGATGAGTTAGAAATCCAGTTTTTCCAGACGTTGGAATTTCACTTGGATGTGGATTTACTAGGCAGCTGTATGTGAGCTGGACTCCTGAGAAAGCACTGGCCTTGAGCCAGAAAACCAGGGTTTGGTCCCTGCTCTGCCACTTGTTGGCTGTGTAATGTTGAGCAAGTACCTCTTCTTGTTCGTTCTTTGTTTTTTCTCATTGAAAAAACAATTAGGGATAACAACATTCTGCTTATGTCACAACATTGTTAGGCACAGACAAAAATAATGTATGTGAAGGTCTTTGTAAGCTAGAAAGTCTGTGCCATATAAAATCAAGAGGGTAAGCCATGGAAGCCAGTTGGGAAGGCTGGGCTGCCATTTTTTCAACAGCCATGATGGCACCACTGAAGCAGATGGGTGAGCCAAGAAGGCAGCCTGGTGAAAGTGGAGAATGGAGCAGAGAAAGAAAAGGAGATGAAGGCTATGTCATCTGAAAGAGAAATACAGAACACACAGAAGGAGAGAATGAGGAGCCTGATGTCTTTATGGTTTCTACAAGTACAGGTATTCTGGGTGATTTCCACAGTAGGCTCTCCTTATAGCAACCTCATTATTTGCAAGAGATTCAACTTCCACAAAACATTATTTCCATGATATGTACATTAGCAAACTGGAGTCTTATTTTTTTTTTTAAGATTTTTTTTTATTTAAAGATTTTATTTATTTATTTGACAGAAAGAGAGACAGCAAGAGCAGGAACACAAGCAGGGGGAGTGGGAGAGGGAGAAGCATGCCTTCTGCCAAGCAGGCAGCCCGACGCGGGGCTCGATCCCAGGACCCTGGGATCATGACCTGAGCCGAAGGCAGATGCTTAACGACTGAGCCACCCAGGCACCCCTGGAGTCTTATTTTATTAATCAATAGAGATTAATGTGATGGGATAAACTGCAAACCAAGGGTATGACCAATGCCCTCTTAGTGCCACTTAAGTTGGGTCAATCTCACATAAAAATGTTGTCGGGGCACCTGGGTGGCATAGTTGGTTAAGCGACCAACTCTTAATTTCTGCTTAGGTCATGATCTCACGGTTGTGAGATCAAGTCCAGCATGGGGCTCCATGCTCAGTGAGGAGTATGCTTGAGATTCCCTCCCTCTGCCCTTCCCCTCTCTAAATAAAAATATAAAATAAGATTGTTCAAGCATGCTCTTTCACTCTCTCTCTCTCAAATAAATAAATAAATCTTTTCAAAAAAATGTTGTCAGTATGTAACCACCACAAACCTGGTCATAGCCATCGTCTACCATGGGTTTAGACTTCTTTGTTGAAACAGGAAAAAATTTCCCCTTCATTTAATGGTGTGTGAATTAACTGGTGATTGCTATACTTATCAGTTTTTTGCATCTTTTGGAATGAAACAGAATAGAATAGATTAGTCTAGCACATAGTAGGTGATCAATAAACATTTCATTCAATATTATTGAATGAAATATTTATTGAATAAATAACATTTGTGAGATCAAATATTGTAGAATAATTATTCTTAAAATCTACCTTGCTGCAAAAACACCTAGAAAGGCTGAGTTAAATACAATGACATGTATCAGAAAGCATAGATGAAATTGAATATAAGTGAGAAATATCCCAAGGAGTCAAAAACTGAAGAAGTAAGAACTAAAGAGAAAAGCAGGCCAACAAGCCGTGGATGCCCTGAGGCACATGCCAATCCAGGAAAACCAGATCCGGAGTCATAATGGCCCCAAAAGTAAAAGGCAATAATGTCTTGGGGCAAGGCAAGGGGAATGGAAGCTGAGATCATCCCACATAAAGCTTAAATAAATTCTCCATGGGCTAATAAAGTCAACGAAAGTGTAGACTAGAAAAAGGATCTATTTACTAGGAAAAGGAATCAAGGAAGATACTTGTTTGTATCAGTCTCAAATCTGAGTAAAACGACAGTCTCTCCTAAAACCTAGTAACAACAGACTTACCTTCCCTACATTTGTGGTTCAATTTTACCCTACTGCTATAGGGCAAACTATGCCAAGCCAACAAATAAACATAAATAGGTGGGTGGGTAAAGCTGGGAGGTGCCTCACAAAAGCAAGTACAAAAGAATATTCTTAGCCCAGGCTTTGCAGGATGCCCACAGGTAAAGAGAGGCCAAGCATGAGAACACAGTCTAAACTACAGGCAAAACCCGGGATACAAGCCACCAAGAGGGCAGATTCCATTGATAGAACAAGATAAAGAATTAGATGCACCAAAGTCTTCGGATATTGGCATGCCTAGATGTGAAATTTTAAATAAGTATGTTTGAATGTTTTACAACTTTTTATTTTATTTTTTTAAAAGATTTTATTTATTTATTTGACGAGAGAGACACAGCGAAAGAGGGAACACAAGCAGGGGGAGTGGGAGAGGGAGAAGCAGGCCTCCCGCCGAGCAGGGAGCCCGATGTGGGGCTCGATCCCAGCACCCTGGGATCATGACCTGAGCCAAAGGCAGACACTTAACGACTGAGCCACCCAGGTGCCCCGTTTTAAAACTTTTTAAAGAATATAATCACAATGCATAATCACAGAATTCGGAACAGAATGAAAACATAAGCACAAATTTGGAACTGAGTGAAACAGAGATCTTATAAATAAAAAATAAATCACTGAAAGTAAAAATTAACTGAAGAAAAATCTGGAAGACCACACATTCTGTAGGTAAGATGGAGGGAAAACCAACTCACTCATGCATTGTTGGTAGAGTGAAAACTGAATGCCAACCCTATGGAGAGTGTTTGTTGTGTGTGTGTATGTATGAAGACACACTTCTATATGCATGTATATATCCACTATATATGTATATGTGTAAAGTATGTATAGATATGCATGTATATATATGTAAATTGTGTGTGTGTGTATTTTATGTAGGATCCGCACCCAGCATGGAGCCCAATATGGGGCTTGAACTCATGACCCTGAGATCAAGGTCTGAGCTGAGATCAAGAGTCAGATGCTTAACCAAAAGAGCCACTCAAGTGCCCCTGTGTGTATGTACTTTTATATGTGTTATACACAACAAAATTGAAGACTCATAATGTTCTGATCCAGCAAATGAGTTATGTATGGGTTATTCAACTGCAACATTGTAAGAGCAAAAGACTGTAAATAACTCAAAGGGCCATCAGTAGGAGGCTGGTCAAATAAATTATGTTTCATCTATGTAATGAAATACTATGCAACCATTTAAAAAAATAAGAGAATGAGGAAACTCCCTAATATTGAAGAGGAAAGATCTCCAAAGTATACTATTTTAAAACAAAATAAAAGCACAAAGCAAGATGTATAACATGCTTCCTTTTATGTGAGGAAGGAAGAAAATAAGAAAACATTTTTAGTAGTATTTACTTATATTTGTACGGGGGGATAACTCCAAGAAGACACCAAAGAAACAAAAAAAGAAAAAGAAAAAAAGTGGCACCCATTGAGGTAGGCTGGAATGGGGCAGGAGTGAGGTTATTCACTAAATATGTTTTTACATTGTTTGGATGTTTGCATCTTGGTAAATGTATGAGCTAATCTAAAAAACTCAATGGATGGATTAAATCGCAGACTAGACACAGAGAAAGCAAGCATTAGGGAACTGGAACAAAGAAGGGGAGAAAAACCAACGAGCACACGGACAGACACACAAAAAGTAGGAAATAAGAAAAAGAGCATGACAGACAAGGAGGAGAGAGTGAGGGGCCTTGTTGCATTGCTGCCGGGCACCCCACAAGGCAAAACTAGAGAGAGCCGGGGAGATGGGGTATGTGAAGGGATGATGGCCAAGATGCTTTCCAGAATGAGGAAAGATGAGAATCCTCAGATTTAGGAAGAACAAACCCCAAAGAGGAAAAATTAAGAAGAAAGTCATATCTAGATACACATTTTGTAGTAAGCTTTCAAAAAATCAAAAATGAAAAGATCTTAGAAACAGTCCCTTCTCCCCCCAATAGATGAATTCTCTACACAGAATAATATGTAAACAACAGCCACGATGCAAGACAGGAACAGCGAAATGACCTCAAAGCGCCGAGAGGTGTCAACCATCAGGGACTTCAAAGTGTCAACTCGCTAAAATGATGACCCAAAACCGAGGGTGAAATAAAGACGTTTCAGGCAAACAGAAACTGAGAGCAGGCGCTGCCAGAGACATTTCCAGTGCACAGTACTTTAAGGAAAAGAAAAAAAAACGATCCGAGAAAACTCAGAGATGAAAGACTAAGGAGCAAAGAAACTGACAAATGTGTGAATAAGTATAAACAAACGTTGACAGTATCCTGTAATAGCACCAATGACTAAGTTAGTACAGGAAGAGTAAGAGTGAACAAAAGTCCCGGACGACAATACCCCAGAGAATGAGAAAGGGTGATTTTAGTTAACGGCATTCTAAGGTCACGAAATCCCTAGAAAGGAGAACAACGAGAAACTTTCAACCTTGCTAAGAATGCATGTTAGCCTTTTTAAGGGCAACCACTAGAGAATCAGAAGGGCTCTAAGAGCCAACCGGCACAGAGAAAAGAATGTGACTTTTTAAAAGTTCCATCAATCTAAAAGAAGGCAGGAGAAGGGGCGCCTGGGTGGCTCAGTGGGTTAAGCGTCTGCCTCCGGCTCAGGTCATGATCTCGGAGTCCTGGGATGGAGCCCCGCATCGGGCTCCCTGCTCCGCGGGAAGCCTGCTTCTCCCTCTCCATCTGCCACTCCCCCCTGCTTGTGCGTGCTCTCTCTCAACTAATAGATAAAATCTTAGAAGAAAAAGGCAGGAAAAGAGGGGAGAAAGCATGGAAAGCAGGACATTGATCAAACACATCACGGTAGAAATAAACTCTCACAGAACAATAAATATAAATGAACCTAATTCAGGGTCACACCGCCAACTACCCAGATTGGGTGACATCACAAAATCCAATGACTTGTGGTTAACGAGACCCACCTGAAACATAAAACAAAGGGAATTTAAAGGTAAGATGAAAGATCTCCCTGTGAGGACTAATCGAAAGAAGGTTGGCACACTGAACAATGGTCAAGATGGTAAACTTCATGTTACGTGTATTTTACCACAATTAAAAATAATTAAATTGGGCGCCTGGGTGGCTCAGTTGGTTAAGCGACTGCCTTCGGCTCGGCAGGGAGTCTGCTTCTCCCTCTGACCCTAACCCCTCTCATGTGCTCTCTCTCATTCTCTCTCTCTCAAATAAATAAATAAAATCTTTAAAAAAAAAAAATAAATTAAAAAAGAAAATTGGAATAGCTCTATTAATATCTGACTAAATTTATATTTGGGGGGGAGAAGCATCATTTGGGGTGGTTTAAAGAATTTAATTCACCGGGAAGACAAAGCAATACTAAACTTGTTTAATAAAATAGCCTCAAACATATAAAGCCAAAGTTGACAGAACTCTCATTGCAGGAGAAAATCTATAGGTCTTGAACAATCTGTCTTCACAGAGCGAGAGTTTAACATGATTTCCTTAGTAATTAAAATATCAAGAGACCGTAGTTTTGAACATAATACGCTGCGTCAAAAAATCAACCAACAGATATTTTTCTCACGTACACAGGAACATTTACCAAAACATTTAGTTAACCACCGAGAAAATTTCAACCAGCATCGAAGAATGGCTTTCATCCAGACACGTCCTGCTACAGTGTGACTATATTAGAAATCACTAGCCAAGTGATAGTATTTAAAACCCCATTTTCTTGACAGTGTAAAAAACATACTTTTAAATAACTCACAGGTTAAAGAAAAATCAGGACTTTTAGAAAATGTTAAGAAACCAGGCAGTAATGAAGAAAGACTTCCTACCAAAACTGTAGAGAAGCAGTTTAAAAGATTTTTAGGGCAATGTAGAGCCTTAGGTGTTTACATTAAAAAGGAACAAAAATGAAAATTAACGAGCTAAGGACTTAAGAAGTTTGTAAGGGGTGGCTGAGTGGCTCTTGGTTTCGGTTAAGGTCATGATCTCACGGTCGTGGGATCGAGCCCTGTGTGGGGCTCCGCGCTCAGCATGGAGTGTGCTTCAGATTCTCTCTCCCTCTGCCCCTTCCCGTGCTCAGGCTTTCTCTCTCTCTAAAATAAATAAATAAAATCTTTTTTTTTAAGTTAGTAAAAGAACAATAGAAGGAGTTCAAAGAATATGGGAAAAAGGAAGGAAATTAAAAGGTAAGAATGAAAGTGATCAAATAGGAAATAATGATTCGATAGAGAGGATCAATAAAGCCAAGAGCAGCTTCTTTGAAAAAAATAATAAAAGATAGAAAAATCTTTAGCAAGACTCATCTAAAAAAAAGAGACAATGATAAAAACCTGTGATCAAAAAGAAAACATCGCTAAAAAGATTCAGAAAGATATTTTTTCTAAGAGCGAGAGAGAGAGAGAGAGAGACTACTATAAATAACTTCATGGTCACAACAGTGAAATTTCAGACAGATTGGAAATTTTCCTAGAAAAATGTAACTTGCCAAAACTGATACCAGGAAAAAAGCCAGAAAATCCAAATAGAGCCATCACTGCTGAAGATATGGGCTGAGTACAAAAACTGGGTGCCAGTGTTCCACAGAATGGAAAAAGAGGAAAGACTCCCCAGGTCTTTCCATGAAGAACCCCAGAGGAAGAGGGAACCAAGAATAATCACAGGATGAAGGGAATGTCACTGTGACTGCATTTGGTTTTTTCAAAATAGGCACAATAATTGCAATCTGCACCCCCCGTTTTTTTGAAGGACCTCTCTGATTATAGTTCGTGTGTGTAGTGCCTAGAGTAAGTAGAGTTTATGTAAGTAGATGCAATCAGGATCAACAGTTTCCTCATGCATTCTGTGTAGAGTATCCATGGAACCTTTCTGTCAAGGGTAAATATTTAGTAACCTTAGGAAAATAGACATCAAAACCATATCCACAAGCAAAGGAATGAAGTTGGACCCCTTTACAAACACAAAAATAAACTCTAGGTGAATCATACCTGAATGGGAGAGGTAGAACTATGAGACTCTTAGAAGAAAGTATAGGAGTAAATCTTCATGATCTTGGGTTAGGCAAAGACCTCTCAGGTATGACATTAAAAATATAAGCAACAAAAAGACAAACAGATACTTTGGACTACATTAAAGTTAAAAAAAAAAAGTTTTGTGCTTCAAAGGACACTCTTAAGAGAGTGAAAAGATAACCCAGAATAGGATAAAATGTTTGCAAATCATATATCTGAAAAGGGTCTTGAATCTAAAATATATAAAGAACTATTATAAATGAACAACAAAAAGACAACACAATTCAAAAATTGGCAAAGCACCTGAATATACATTTCTCCAAAGAACATATACAAATGACCTATAAGCAAATGAACAGAAGCTCACCATCATTAGCCATTGGGGAAATCCAAATCGAAACCACCCTGAGATACTACTTCACATCTACAAGAATGGCTGTAATTAAAAAGTCCAATAATAACAATGTGGAGAAGTTAGAACCCTCCTACAATGCTGGTGGGAAAGTAAAATGGTGCCGCCACATAGGAAAACAGTTCCTGAAAAGTTAAATGTAGAGTTACCTTATGACCCAGCAATTCCATGATTAGGTATATATCCAAGAGAAATGAAAACCCAGGTCCACACAAAAACTTGTACGCAAATGTTCATAGCAGCATTATTCATAACAGCTCCAAAGTGGAAACAACCCAAATGGCCACAATTAATGAGTAAATACAATGTGGTAACTCCATACAAGGGACTATTATGCAGCCACAAAAAAGAATGAAGGACTGACAACATGGTACAACTTGGATGAACCTTGAAAATATGATGTTACATGAAATAAGCCAGACACAAAGGTCACATCTTCCATGAGTCCATTAATACGAAATGTCCTACACTTTCTGTCCTCCATCCATAGAGACAGAAAGTAGACCAGCGTCTAATGAAAAGAGCAGTGACCACTAAAGGATACAGGGTTTCTTTTTCAGAGTGATGAACGTGTTTGAAAATTGATCATGGTGGTGGGTGCGTGACTCTGTGAGTATACTAAAAACCACTGAATTGTACACTTTATTTTTTTCTTTTTTGAGAGAGAGAGAGAGAGCACAAGCCAGGGGGAGGGGCAGAGGAAGAAGAAGACTCCCCGCTGAGCAGGAAGTCTGATGCGGGGCTTGAACCCAGGACCCAGGGATCATGACCTGAGCCAAAGGCAGACGCTTAACCGACTGAACCACCCAGGTGCCCCTGAATTGTACACTTTAAATGCGTGATTGTATGTGAGTTCTATTTCAACAAAGTGACTAATCATAAACCATATGGAGGGTGTCTGGCAATTGAACACACTGTGTGAAAACTTACGTCTCAGACAAAAAAGTGTTTGTAAATCTCTTGTGAAGCGCTAAATGTCCCCCGGGGAGGACAGCTGTCATCAGGCGCAGAGGCCAAGAAAGGTCGTCCTAGACCCGATGTTATCCTCGCTCTTTAACGGACCGCCCCCACCAGGGTCCCTTGGACAGTAGCGACTTCACATGGCACTCGGAAAGTGCCAAATGCACATTTCATCAAGAATCCAAGGATTGTGAGAAATCCCCAAGACCTCCGTTTGATGTTATGGATGAGCAAACTAACCTGGAAAGGGGTTCAAACTTAGCAAGTTTCCAACAAAGCTGAGTCTACGACCTATTCCCTCTTCCTCACCTGTCTCTTCCTACAGAACTAAACTCACAGCCTCGGCAGGCTGACCTCTTTTTTTTTCTTTTCTTTTCTTTTTTTTTAGTTTTTTACAGGTGATTTTTATTTTTAAAGGTGACAGCAGCAGTAACAGGGGCATTCAACAGATATGTTTTGAATCACACTAGATTCTAAATATGTTTTGTGTTCCTGAAAGAAACATGGCGTGTCCCTATCCATTCCTTAAACGCAGAGATGTAATTTTATTCATGTGATGGTATCAACACTATTCGACATGTAGGGCCTTTTCCTCCCTGTTTAAATTGAATTTCATTTTGAAAAGCTGATGTTGAGATGTGTCGACCTATTTTAATCGGGTTACCTTCTACTTTTGTAAAAACAACACTAATTTCTCTGAATGCCGCTCCAGAGTACTTACCTGGTAGCAGTCTCTGAAAAGTTTCAAAGATCTTAATATATGTCTTCACGCTGCCATGCAAACAACAACCCAACTCCTGTTTACGTCCATGTGACAAAACTAGGCACAGACAGATAGAAGGCGGTCAGGAGGCTACAATTTCTGGAGGGGGGCGGAACCTCGCGGACGAGATGGCGTCCAGGTTCCCCGAAGGCAGCATAAGCCCCTGTTCCTGTAAGAGCAAGGCCCTCATGGGGGGACAAAGACTCAAGGGGTGAGCTACCCCTTGGTGTCACACGTGGTCTGGGGCCTGTGGGTATTTGTTCCCGTCATGTACACCAGTTGCAGTGTGAACTCTTGAAACAGCCCCCCCACTTACCCAGCTGTCTTCACCTCAAACCAGTGTGATTTTGGCCCCCAGAAGTTGCCCTGTGAGTCACTCAACCCATGGAAACCTCACCCCACCCTGACCTCAGGGAGGACAAAGGATGAAGACCCTGGGCCTCTGGCCCCACCCACATCTCTTTCCCCATTTGTTCACCCACCCACTCTGCGGCTGCAACCTCAGGCCAGGGCTGGAGAGGGGCTGGGGAACCAGTGTGGCCACTGGTTCTCCTCACAAAAGGGGGAACAGGTAACTGTGTCCTGGGGTACGTTGTTTGGGGTCTAGAGCCTGGGCGGGCTGGGAAGCAGGTGTGGGTAGGAAGTGGGCCAGGAGGTTAATTTCTCCCCACTGCCTGGGGAGGGGGGAATGGTCACCTGAGTTCACCCATGCTGAGAACCAGACACTGTTCTAAGCACATCACATGTAGTAACTCTCACGTTCTTCACAACCTGTAGGGTCTACACTATTATTATCCCCCTTTTCAGCTGAGGAAACTCAGGCGCAGAGAGGCTAGAGAAGCTTGCCAGGTCACACAGCTAGAGCCTAAAGGAGCTAGCCCAAGCCCCACGGTGAGCTCCTATGCTATGCCACCTCCTAGGCCTCACACACGTGATGCTGCAGATCAGAAGCAGGGGGACTGCCCTTGCTGGCCCACTCGTCAACCCCAGAGTTGAATCTCAAAATCCCCAGGCCCCTGTGTGTGCTCCACACCAAGCCTCACCTGTCAGCCCAGGCCTCCGCGCCCCAGGCAGCTCTGCTTGAGGGATGAGATTCTGGCCCTCACAGCTTTGCTTCCTGGAGGGCTGTCAGAAGGGCCGGATGGGGAGGTGAGGACAGGATGGGTGCTGGTGGGAGGGGGAGAGCGGAGGGGACCCATGACCACAGCTGGAGGGGCGGGACAGGAAGCAGAAGTGATGTGCACGGTGGCCTGGGTGATGAGCTGTGTGGTGAGCCTGCCTGGGGGCTGACACCACCACTTCAGGAGCATCTCCGGGGGGAAGAGAATGTCTGTGTAGAGCGTCTCCGCCCAGGACCCCAGGTAGGGAGGAAGGAGGGCATCGGGGAGGCTGCGAGCCCCTGGGTGGGGACAGAGAGGCCCGGGAGTGGGGCTGCTCCATCCGGGGAAGAGCCTGTTGGAGCAGGAAGTGCTATGACCCATGAGACTGTGTGCTGTCACTGACTTGCTGGGTGGCCTCATGCCTGCTCCGGGCCTCAGTGTCCTCACAGAGAAAGTAGAAACGCTATAGGGCATTGTCTATAAGGCCGCTTCAGATGCTGACAGGGAAAACCTTTTAGAAAGCTGGAAACAGGCTCCCTGGAAGATCATATGATGAGGACCAGGATAGAGATGGAGTTCTGTGCATTAAGGTCATAAACTGTGCTGGCCTCCCAAGTGGGATGACCCCAGAGCCTTCTCCTATTTACTTCCCCTGGGGCCTGCATGTCACCTGGAATCCCACCACCCAGTCACTCCTTCAGGTGAGGCGCAGAAGGCCCTGGCTAGAATGCAGGCGTTCCTGCTCTCCACAACCCCCCATGTCTCAGAGAAGCTGCGGTCCCTGGCAGGTGCTGGAAGGGACAGCCCTCCGAGGAGTCCAGTTTGGATAGGGGGAGAGTGTGGAGACTCCAGATTATAAACAGGTCCCTGTGAGGCTCCAGAGCCACCTCAAAATTGGGAAGAAATTTCTAGCCAATGGTTGCCCAACAATAGGCCACAGGTAGCTCGCGGTACTGCTGGAATTCTGCAGAGCATGGCAGAGAATGCCAGAGGAGGCGTGGGCATCCGGAGATCTGGAGAGGGAGCGTGAAGCCCTCCCCACACAGGAGGCAAGGGCAGAGGCACGTGCTCAGCCTCCAGGCTGGAATTCGGGCTACTGTTCTCCCATGAGGCTCAGAGAGCAGGCCCCAACGGGAAGGTGGGGACAATAAGGGCAACGCATTCTTTCTTTCCCAGTTCTGTTAAGGGCTGAGAACGAGAGAGGGCAGACAGAGAACAAGAGAGGTGGGGTGGGAAAAGCATGGCTTGTTCTGGGGCCCAAAATGATACTCCCCCAGAATCCAGGCTTCTCTAGAGTCCCAGATCCCTCCCCAAAATCGCTCCATCTGCGCTCTGCCCCCTCTTCCGTGCGCAGAGCCCCTTCCCCACCAGCAGCGGCTGTGGTCCTGGGGACAAAGCCATCAGTCTGAATCCCCATTAGGCCTTAAATAATGAAATCCTAGCAAGGGGCTCCTCCTGGCTGGGTGACCTCAGGCAAGTGCCTTCTCATCCTTGGGCCCATTTGTACAGGTGGGGGATGGGCCAGGTTTGTAAAGGCCATCGCAGCTCTGACGTTCAATGACTTACGAGGTATCCCATTCCCTCTCCATTCCATATGCCATGATGGTTCATCCTCCATACCTCTGCCCACAGCTTCCAGAGCCCAGACGCCCCCCGTCTCCGCAGCTCCATGGGTGCCCGCCTGTTCCTCCTGGGCCTCCTCCTGCTGCTGCTGCCCACGCCCACCCCAGCCCCCTGCCACACGGCCACCCGCAATGAGTGCCGGCGCAACCAAGTGTTTGTGCCCGGCGCGGCGCTGGCCGGGGAGGGTGTGGACGTGACCAGCCTCAGGCGCTCGGGCTCCTTCCCCGTGGACACGGAGAGCTTCCTGCGGCCCGATGGCACCTGCACTCTCTGCCAGAATGCCCTGCAGGAGGGCGCCCTCCAGCGCCTGCCCCTGGCACTGACCGACTGGCGCTCCCAGGGCTCAGGCTGCCAGCGCCAAGTGGTCAGGGCCAAGGCCAGTTCCACTGAGGGTGTGGCCAGGGAGGCGGCCAACAGCATCCGCAATGACTGGCGGGTGGGGCTGGATGTGTCTCCCAAACCCAGCGCCAATGTGCAGGTGACCGTGGCCGGCTCGCACTCCAGGGTGGCCAACTTCGCTGCCCAGAAGGCCCACCAGGACCAGTACAGCTTCAGCACTGACTTGGTGGAGTGTCACTTCTACAGGTGAGTGCTGCAGGTGGGGTGGAGGAGCTCAGAGAAAGGGCTGGGAAACTCGGCATGGTCCGGGGGCCCTGGGATGGCAGGGTGGGGACTCGGAGGCTGCGTCCACCAGGAGGATACACAACCCTGGTTCTCGCACACTGGGTGGTATGGTGCCCTCGGGCCTCCTCCCCGGGGTCCCCTGAACAGGAAGAGCCCTGGGAGAGAACAGGTGGAGGAGGAGCGAGCAAGGCTGTGCTGAGATCCCCAACATGGTGCCATTTGGATCTACGGAGTGCCCAGTTCCCTCTGTCCTGTGGGCAGGAGACTTCCCATCACTGGGCCTCATTCACCCACTCGACCACGATCACGCCTGTCATGTATCAGGCTCTGTGCTGGGAATTAGAACTACAGGGCTAGACAGCAGCAATCAGACCCCTCCCTTCAGGGACCTGGGTCCCACAATCCCAGAAATGCATGGTCTCCATGGAGCACCCAAGTCACCCACCCTGATTTCTCCCACAGTGAGACAGGGCGTCTCCTGCCTTGTGGCCAGAGCTTTCAGGAGCCCGATCTAGGGGACAGACGGACAGGGCCACAGGACTAGGTTCCAAAGCTAGAGGGTCACCATCAGTTTTCTAACTAGAAAATAAAAAGGAAAGAAAAAACTTTACTTTGCAAAGGAAAAGCAGAAATTCAGCATACCTAGGTCACCAAGGAGCAACCTTGGGTTTCCCTGACAGCTCAGTGGTTCAGAGCTTGGGCTTGGAGCCAGGCCACCTGGGTTCAAGTTGTCTTTCTATCACTTACATGTGACCTTGGGCAACCTTGAGGGATGGCCGAATGGGGAAAACTAACCACTGCTGGCCCATCTGATGTTTCTCTCCCCTTCCAGTTTTCACCTGGTACACTCTCCCCCACTCCACCCCAACTTCCAGAAGGCTCTCAGCGACCTGCCCCCCAAATTCAACACCTCCACAGAGGCTGACTACATCAGGCTCATCTCCCACTATGGCACCCACTTCATCCGGTCCCTGGAGCTGGGCGGCCGGGTCTCGGCCCTCACTGCCCTGCGCACCTGTGAGTTGGCCCTGAACGGGCTCACAGCCAATGAGGTGGAGGACTGCCTGGCCGTCGAGGCCCAGGTCAGCATCAGTGGCCGCGCCAGCTCTTCATCAGAACTCAAGGCCTGTGAGGAGAAGAAGAAGCAGCACAAGATGGAGACCTCCTTCCACCAGTCCTACCGGGAACGCTTTTCCCAAATAGTCGGGGGCCACCACACCTCCGTGGGCGACCTGCTGTTTGGGAACCAGGCCGGGCCGGAGCAGTTCTCAGCCTGGATGAACTCACTGCTGGCCAGACCCGGCCTGGTGGACTACACCCTGGAGCCTCTGCACGTGCTCGTGGAGAGCCGGAACCCACGGCGGGAGTCGCTGAGGCGGGCCGTGAGCAAGTACGTGATGGACAGGGCCCGGTGGAAGGACTGCAATAGGCCCTGCCCCCCGGGGCAGCAGAAGAGCCCCCACAACCCATGCCAGTGTGTGTGCCCCAGCTCGGCGGCCACCAACCAGGACTGCTGTCCCCGGCAGAGGGGCCTGGCCCACTTGGAGGTGATGAAATTCCAGGCGACAGGCCTGTGGGGAGACCACTTCACTGCTACAGATGCCTATCTGAAAGTCTTCTTTGGAGGCCAGGAGCTGAGAACCAACACGGTGTGGAACAGTAACCACCCCAAGTGGGAGACACGGCTGGACTTCGGGGACGTGCTCCTGTCCACAGAGAGGCCCCTGCGGGTGCAGGTCTGGGACAAAGACAGTGGCTGGGACGACGACCTCCTCGGCACCTGCGACCAGAAAGCGCAGTCGGGCTCCCATAAGGTGACGTGCAACCTGAACCACGGTCACCTGAGTTTCTTCTACCACGCCAAGTGCTTGCCTCACCTGGAGGGGGCAACCTGCCTGCAGTATGCCCCCCACGGTCTTCTGGGGGCGCCTCCAGGAAACCGGAGTGGGCCAGTGTGGTGAGCGCAGTGGGCCTTGAGAGGACCAGGGGACCTCTACCTGGACTGAATGGGGTTCTCACGGAGGGAGCCAGGGCCTCTCTTCATATCCCCAGTAGATAGATGGAAAACTGAGGCTTTTTTTTTTTTTTCAATGAAGTGGCTGAATTTCTAGGCCAGCCCTGAGTGTCCTGTCCAAACTGCCTTAGCTCTCTGATATTCTCGAGCCCTGGAAATGAGCTGGGGCTAGGCCACGCCCTCCAGCGCCTGCTACCCACGCCACAGCCTGGGTCAGGAGCTGGGCAGGAGGCCAGGAGGCCCTTCCTCCCAGACTGCTTGCTGTCACTGAAGACTTTCCCTTGCAGCCCTTGCCAGCATGGGGAATTCTTCATCCCATTGGGTCTAACCCTGCCCGTCCCGGCTGCTCTGCTTGCTCTCTCTTCTTCGCCCAGCCAGCTGTGCCCCTCAGCCAAATCCGGGACCGTCTGGACCGGCCTCGTGTGTGCACAGCCTGACGGAGGACTGATACCTGTGCTGTGATGGCCACCGTCATGGCCGTCCCTGTGGCAGAGGAGAGGGCCGGGACCAAAGGCGGCCGGAGAGACGGACGTCTACATCAGCAACCCTACCCAGCAGGACAGGGGGCTCACCCCGGAGCAGGCCAGCAACTGGCTTTCCACTTCCGCTGGAAACGTGGGGACCCAAAATATTTCACTTCCCTCGAAACTCCTGATTCAAGACCCAGCAGCACACACTCGGGGAGAAAGGCAACAGACATTCAGCCCTTAGCCGGGTGGCCACAGGGAATGGTGAGGACTATGGTGAGCTGATTTATGGAGCTCTGGCCCCGCCAGGCATTCCCAGGCAGGAGGGCTGGCAGGGCTGGGGATTTCTGAAAGTAGCCAGAAACCCCAAATTAACTTCTCTAATTGCTGGCAATGCAGTTCCCTTTGTAAAAATAAACCTACGTACAAGCCACAGAGAACGTGTGTGCAGGCCGGAATCGATCCAGAGCCGTCAGCTTGAAAGCTATCATTTCACCAGAACCCCCGTGACGGGCTGAGGAGCTCTCCCCCGTCCCCCACAGTTGGAGGGGAGAAGGCAGTGACTCCAACTAGGGGGTGACGGAGGCTTCCTGGCCTTGGCACGTAGGGAACCCCAGAGCCTCGGGGTCTGCCCTCAAATGAAATGGTCTTTGTTTCACACGCTTGGGACACAGGCCCGTGGGGGTGGGTGGCGAGATTCGGGCAGCCTGCTAGAACTGGCAGGATTGGGCCAGGCAGGGCTGCCGTCAGAGGGGCCCCGGCTTGCTGGCCTGGCTTCCTGACTCTCTCCGAAACTCCCTGCAAATTAAGGCCTTTGAGGTTTGTGTGGACCCATACTCTCAAAAGCCCAGCAGTCATGTTACACTGACCCCGAATCCCCAAGGGGGGTGGGGGCAGGAGGGACTGGCTGGCTCTAAAAGGCTGATCGAAGCCAATGTTCTTACACCTTTCCCTTCACAGCCACGCGCACAAACAAGAGCACAAGAAAAATCTTGAAAGGTCATGCAGGCTGCTGCGCTCATTGAAAATAAACATGGGTGTGGGCCGTAGCCCTCTGGGAAAGCAGGCCTGGCTCGGGGGACTGCTCTGACTAAAGAGGGGAGCCTTGTTTAAGTGCCCACAGGATCAGTGACCTCCAGCAATCGCTTTGTTCCCTGGGCCTTGGTTTCCCCAGAAGGATACTCTTCATTTTTCTCCGTTCCCAGGACTGTTTGGAAGGGGGCCACAAGCCTTTCTAGAAGGTCAATGTTCCATAAAGGGTACTGAAAGGCCATCTTGTTACCCCTCCTGGTGTTCCATCTAGGGAGGCTGGGACCCGGAGGATGTAGCTGCGGTTGCAGAAGTTATTAGCACAGCCAGGTCTCCGAGTCCTGCGCACGGCGCTCCGAGCCCCAGTCTTGGGAGAGACCAGCAAGGCTCTAGAAAAAGGGCCCTTGGGCGAAAAGGTGTGGGATGGCCAGGGAGGAGGAATGGGCCGACCTTGTTGAGGAGCAGCTCACCCTCAGCCCCAATTCGAGACCCAGTGTGACATTTCCCCTTCCAACCCACACAGACTGGAAGACTGTCAGCCCAAGGCCCCTTGTTTGCTCGGGGAGTTCCCTGCTGGGCCAGATCGCTTCCATCGGCCCTCCTCAGGCTCTGTCCTCACCCTGTCCCACCCTGCTCCGGCCTGGGAGGCTGATCTGTCCGCACCCGTCTCTAGTGGGCAAGAGATCGGGGGCTTGGGGGGGTTGGTGGGAATTTCAGAGACTCGAGCTTTTGCTCCCCTCCAGTCTCTCAGTGAGGTGGCCCGTGTCCAGCTGGGTCACTGCTCTTCCCAGGGGGCTTCTGCCTGTCTCTGGGCAACTGCCCCCCTCTCTCACCCTTTCAGACCCGGGGATGGTAGCAGTTCCACTGTACTAATCCTGAGTTACTGCACTATCCCATGTGTTTCTCTATAACCCCCCCTCTGTACACAGGCCTTTTAGAAACAACCCTCCCTGAAATTATTACAATTGGAATTTGCCACTGGCCTCTCTATGGCCTGAATGTTTGTGTCCCCTCAAAAGTCACAGGCTGAAATAGTAGCCCCCACGGTGATTGCCTCAGGAGGGGGGTGCTGTGGGAGGGCATGTGAGCAGGATTAGTGCCGTCGTAAAAGAGGCCCCAGAGAGATTCCAGGCCCCTTCCACCGTTGGAGGACCCATGGGAAGGTGCTCTCTACAAACAGAAAACAGGCCCACTGAATCCACCGACACCTTGACCTGGGACTTCCAGATTCCAGAACGGAGAGGAATGTATTTCCCCCCTGCGTAAGCCCCCCAGTCTGTGATATTTCATTATAACAGCCCCAATGAACCGATAGGGGCCCCGATGACACACCACCTATGAGTCCCGGTGGAAAGCAGAGCCCCACCCCCCCAGCAGCTGGAAATGCCCGACTCTTTTGCTTCCCCGTCCTCCCCTGCAACTAGGAAAGGACATGCGATGGGGTCTGTCCGTAGGAGGAACCTGCCCCAGGTATGGGGTCCCTTCAGGAGCAGAGGTGAGCCCAAGTTTCGAGGATAGGTGATTTATGGGAGACGCAATCCCAGAAAGCCCAGCAGGGGAGAGGACGAGTGAGCCAGGGAAGGGACGGTGACCCACCATTCAGCAAGTCACCACCGTGGGCCCCCAGAGCCAACGAAGAACACGCACCTCAGAGTTATCCCAGCTCCGCGTGGAGGGAGTTGGGCGGCAGTATTTAGCACCTCCCATCGGTCATTGGTTAGAGTACATTCTTTTTCTACTGAGTTTATCCAGACTTGGCTTCTCTTTCTGGCAAAGAAAAACCCTGGCTTGATGACACCGTCCATCTTCTCCCTCACTACTTCAACACTCCCGTCCCCTTTCCCAACCATCCTTCCACCCCCATCTGTCCTTAGAAGCTGCTCACTTGTCCCCAGCACTCCCCCCGCCCCCTTCCCAAGCGCACAGAGCACAGAACGGCTGGGACCACTCACAGGTTCCATCCTTGAGCAGATGGTCACAGAGCACCTTCTGTAAACCAGGTCCCGCAAACTAGCCGTGCAGCCCACCTGCCTTCTGGCGGCCTGTCTGACCGGGAGACACATGTGGACTTGGAGGACGGTCCAGGGGGCAGGGTGGCGTTCAGACAGGGGGGCGGGGCGGGGGGGTCTCGGCTGCATTGCTTTTTTCTCATCCCCCGTCCTAGGTCCAAGTGATCACTCCTCAGACCTGGGGCTGGCACCGAGCACAGCTCAGTTTGGGGGTTTTTTAAAGCAGTTCCTTCACAGCACCTTCATCTCCCTTCAAACCCGCTGAGTGATCTCTGGGGTGCAGCCCCGCTGCCCTGGAGGCTGCAGAGGGGGACCTGCTGGAGCACAGGCAGTGTGGGGGTGGGGAGAGCCCTCTGGGAGGCGCAGGGGCCCTTGCAGCTTTGGGAGGTGTGCATCCTCTCCACAGTGTTCCTGATTTCCCCCCGTCTGTCACCCAACCCTGGGCATTTCCGCATCCCGACATTTGTGCCCTTGTGCTCATAACCTCAGCCTCCCCGGGACAGCAACATCTCCCGGACATGTCTTCCTGTGGGCTCCTCACAGATCCCTGGGCTCCTGTCTGCTTCTCAGTGTCCCTCCAGCCTACCGTCCCTCGGCCCACTCTGAGCCTGCCCCCACATCTCTGCCCGAGGGCCTGAGCTAGGCCTGCTCTGCCTGCCCCACGGGGAAGCTAGAAGAGCCAGGGCGCAGTGTCCGTGCCCCACCCATCCCAGACAGCCTTCGCCCAATGGCCGATGGGAGGTGGGTGGCGCATCAACACTCCAGCTCCCTCCCCGTCGGGGGGAATAACTCTGACGGAATGCCCAGGGTTCCCCAGCAGGGTGAAGCTCCCGTGCCCACAGGGGCGACTTGCTCGACCACACATGCTCTCTTGGCTGGCCTCCTTGCCAATCTCAATCCCTCATTCCCCTACTGGTATTTTCTGGAATCACCCCCCACCCCCCACAGAAACAACCTGCTTGTGAACCCGTCTCAAGGTTTGCTTCTGGAGAAACCAGCTAAGACACACATCTGACTATGTCATTGCTTGCTTAAAACTCTTCACTGGTTCCTTGTGGCTCCCGAGATAAAGCTCAGACCCCCTAAGGCGACCCCATGTGCTGACCTCACTCTCAGCTCTCTCAGGCCCCCACCAAACCCTGCCTCACCGAGCTTACCGGCTCCTCGCTGGCCACGTTCTCTCTTGCCCTTCCCACATGCCGCCTCCTCTTTCTGCAAATTATCTCCATCACCCTAAGTCCTCCTCAGCCTTCAGGCTTCAGCTTCCAAGACAGTTTCCTCCAGGAAGCCTTCCCTGGTTTCCAGGTCAAGGTCACAGCCCACTGTCAGGCCAAGGGCCACTTCTATCTTAGTCAGTGTGGAACCAATAGTCCAGCCCCCGGCCTAAGTCTGCTGCTTGAAAACTACTGGATGGGCGATTAGATGGGAAATGGATAAATGAATGAATGGGGCATGTGAGCAGACTCTTCCACCCTGTGCTTGAACTCTCCCACAGGCAGGGGGCTCATTACCTCGGGAGGTAGCTGTTCTGCCTGTGATGGGCTCTAACCACGAGCTGTCAGGGGACACAGACACCTGTCTTCTCAGAGTGTGCAGCCCTACCAGCGGATCAGGCGCCCTGTGTGTCTCCATCTCTGGTCCCGTCTGCGGGCTGACTGACAACCTGACAACCACCGGCTGCCGCTCACGCCTCCCTCCGGGAGGTTGCCACAGAGGGAGACACACGGCCCGGTGCAGGGGCTGGCCCAGCCGCCGCCTCTCTGTCACTGACAATGGAAACCAGAGCCTCTCAGGGACCGGACGGACGGCTCTTCACTCTTACCCACCTCTCACCTGCAACGGCCCTAGGCACGACTGAGTCAGTTCCAGCTAGGGGTAGCTCTTTCTCCGGGCGCAGCAGGTGCCCCCTTGCCCTGGGCAAATCGTGACCCCTAACCTGCTCACGGGATCCCTCTCCATGCCCCCCACCCTGCTGCCTGATGAGGCCTTTTCCAACTACGGCTTCTGTAGTCCAAGCGGCCACACACACAGGCAGGGCCAGACTGAGCATCTGCCTGGCCTCATACAGTACAGGATGGCGGGGGGTGGGGAGAGTGGGTCTGGCTCAGCTGAGATTCTCACCAGGTGGTTAGGGTTAGTGTCACGCACAGAAAGAGATCAACCTCCATCACAGACAGGACCCTCAAGAGCAGCCAAGGACTGACATCCAAGCCAGGCCACAAATGAAATGATCCCGGCCACACATTCACCCAGACTAGCCAGAGACATATCATATGAACCTTGATTTTGATCCAAGATTGAGTCTCAACCTCAATTAGTTCTCTGTAGTACACTGCAATCATGCAACCCCCTCCCCTGCAGATCTCGTGGTTCCCAGCTATAAAACAGGGGCTAGAACCCTGATTTCTGCACCGCTTTCCCGCTGGGAGCGGCTGGGCCTTGGCCCTCAGTGGGCATGGCCGGATGGACCCAACACCCGCAGTGCCCCCGGGGAACACCCCCTGAGCACCACCTCCCCCATGCTTGGAAGAAGCCCGGCCCCACTTGCCTTCCTCTTTCCAAAGGCCCAGACACACAACCCAGCCCGCCAGACCCCCAACAGCTGCTGTTGTTTTGTGGGCTGTCTTGGAATCTGTGTGCCGTGGGGCTCCCACTGCACATCTGGCCTCACCAAGAATCTGCACAACAGCTGGTTCCCAGCTTCCTCTTAAAAGGGCAGTGACGTCAGCTCGCTGGCAGGACACTGGCTTTTCCCCTGGGAAACCCAAACTCCCTGTGAGACTCAACCATCCTGCAATGAGGCTGACCACCCCCCCTCCCCCGCCCCAGAACATGTCTTTGTCCCCTCCCTTTTGTCTGTATTCACAGGAATCGGCCCCTCTGGGACCGGGGACCTTTGCCCAAGGTCCCGCTGCCGCCAGCTGAGGCCACGATGCAGCAGGGACATGGTGCCATCTGCGCCTGCCCCTCTCCCACAGGAATGGGGGACTTGGTGTGATTTCATTCTGTAAAGCATTTCTCCAAGCCGGAGGAATTGAGAGACTTGCTGCCCTTCCTTGCCTCTTCCCTTCCATTCTTTCCCCCTCGCCAACACCACAGAGGAAACGCTAACAGACAGCATTTCTGCAACACTTACTGTAGTGTTCGAAGGAGCAGACCTGTGCTGAAGCATTTAATCTGCCCAGCAGCCTAGGAGGGGGGTGGACTTATCCCCACTTTAGAAATGACGTCTCCCAGAAAGCGGAGGGCCTTCCCCCACTTCGTTCCGAACCTTCTCCGCTCGTGCCACCGTCGGACTGCCCAGATGTTGAGAGCCCAGTTTGCACTCCCCCTCCTAGTCTTCAGGACCATCTCCATGCCTCAGAGCGGCTGAAGGGGACCCACTTTAGGGGGCTGCTCGCAGGGGGAGGAATCTCTCTATGCCGCCGCTCGCTTTTTAGAAATGTCATAAAATATACCTAGCATATTTATCACTTTAACCATTTGTAAGTGCACACAGTTCAGTGGCTTTAAATACATTCCCAATGTTGTGTAAGCCTCACCCCTCTTTACGCTTGGAAATTTTCCAGTATCTCCAACAAAAACTCTGTACCCAGCGAACAGTAACTCCCTCTCCATCCTCCCCCCAGCCTCTGTAACCCCTAGTCTACTTTCTGTCTCTACGAATTTGCCTGTTCTAGGGGCCTCGTACAAACGGGATCCTACAGAGTTTGTCTTCTGTGCCTGGCTTCTCTTGCTAAGCACAGTGTTTCCACGATCCACCCAAATTACAGCACGTGTCAGGACTTCGTTCCTTTTATAGCTGAATGATATTCCATCCTATGTATGTATCATTTTGTTTATCCAGTCATCAGGCCACGGACACTTGGGTAGTTTCCACTTTTTGACTGTTGTGAACAAAACTGCTATGAACAGTGGGGTACAAGTATCTGTTTGAGTCCCTGTTTTCACTTCTTTTGATACATACCGAGGGGTGGGATTGCTGGGTCACACGGTTGTTCTATGTTTAACCTTTTGAGAAACCACCACATTGTTCCCACAGCCCTGCCACTAGCTTCTTCGCCACTCTCTGCCCTCACCTTCCTGTGTTCAAATCAGGACTTGGACCCAGATCCAGCTCAGCTGTCCAGCCACAGGGAGACCATCCTCACACTCATGGCAGGACCACGGCAACTCCAAGCTTTCCTAGGGGCCAAGGGCCCAGCTTTGCCCACCACTCCGCCTCCCCCCTACAGAGCACAGGGCCCACCGGGCAGGGGCAGGGGGAGAAAGCTGAATGGGTGGGCACCTGTTCCTGGGTGGCGAGATTCTCTTGCCTAGTATGCTAAGTCGCTCTGTCTTATGGGTTCCACAGCCCCTCGCACGCACCTGGCATATAGCACGTACTCAATAAACACTGGTGAGTGAATCCCTGTTGACGTGCATCTCTGCCCCCAAAGGACTATGAGCAGGGGGGTGGCTGAGACAGCGAGCATGGAGCCCAGCTCCTGAGAAAGCAGGCAAGGAATGCTGCACCTGAGCTGGGCTGGAGGAAATGCCGTGAGGTCCTCCATCCTTACCTTCTGGGAGAAGCAGGCTCCCCACTGCCCCCTGGTAGCGTGGGGAGCTGATATATTTGGAGAAAGGGACCCACCAGAGCCAGCCAAGGTGCCCCTGTCCTCAGGCACAGGTGCATAGAGGTACAAACGCCTAGTGAGATGCCAAGGTGCGGATGGGACTCTAGGGGTTTCTGTTTTTACCTTCACGTACCATGTCTCAAGTGCCCGCTGTGGGGCAGGCCCTGTGTAAATATGCATTATATTATTTTGTTTTCCTAAGAGCCCCACTTCACAGAGAAGGAAACTGAGGCTAAGGAAGGTGTGGTAACTTGTCCACGATGCTGGGAAGGGTGAGATTCGAACCAGGGACGGTGCTGCCAGTGGTCCAGAGTACATGTCCTGCACCTGCCCCCAGGCCTACCCTCCCAGTCTGCCTTCCCTGGGCATCAGCCCCTCGGCTGCTGCAGACCTGAGGCGGTGCCCACCACCCTAAATCTCTCCTTTGCTCCCATCGGTTCTGGCTTTCCCTCTGGCTCCCCATTCCCTCCGCCCTGGTCCATCCTGCACTGCAAGGTTCTCTAAGACCCTGGTCACCCCCTCTGCTCTCCTTGGCATTTGTAAATGATTCCTACAGGCTACACAGCACTCTCCAGGGGCTAGAACTAGGGGCCCTCCCTGAGCCATACCCTCTGGACCAGAAGAGGGTAGGGAAGGCTGGATTGGGAATTCCAGGAAGCTTGAAGGAAAAGCAGGGAGCATGCATTTGCCGAGCATCTCTCTGGGTGGGGCCCAGTGCTGGGCATGCAGACCCTCCTTCTCTCTGTCACTTTGACCTCCTCCGCCAGTAGGCAGGGACCCCGTAGGCAGGACAGGACGAGGGCTGGTTCGAGGCCTTGCAGACTGGCCCGGGAAGCCCACTCCCTTCCTTCCGGATGGCCGCCCGATCCCCCACAGGAGACTGGAAAGGAAGCAGCCAGTCGCTGGAGGCAGCTCAGGGGAGGGCCCCGGGGACAGGACTCCAGCCTGGCCAGAAACCCCCTTCCCACCCCTGAAAGAGCAAAGCTGGACAGAGAAGTAGAAAAGCCTATGTTTAACTGGAGCCAGCAGTCTAAACATAAACATCTGTTCGTGATTTCAAAAAACAAAACAAAAATACGGTTTGCAGAACCAATTCACAGAGCAAACGAGATGGCAGGGAATTCTAGAACTTTGTTAAGAACCCACAGTGCTTTCAAGTCCTTTGGAAACCATTTAAACCGTGCAAATGTGCTTATTAAGCAAACCGTGCAAATTAGCTTATAAAGTCTGAGTAACACCTTGTGATTCCGATCTGGTACCTACCAGTGAAGCAGGTGCTGCGGGGACCCAGCCCGGGCACACGGGAGCTTATTCTTGGCTAGCATCCGTAGCATCTCTGAAAATGATACTAGGGCTTTCCTTGAAAAGCTTCAGTGATATAGACCATCTGGTCGTTTCTTCCCTAATTATGTCCCCCACCTATTTCTAAAAAACATTTATTGTCTTCGTCGTACTAACAAGACTGGGCAAAGGGGCCCCTTATCCTTGCCATCGGGAGCGAAGAGCATTCCCCAAGCCCTCCCAGACCAGATGTGTGTGGTGGGCTCTGCCCTTACTTGCTAAGTGACCTTGAGCAACTGCCTTCTCTGGCAAGTACCCAGCCGCTCATGCGTCACCTGGCCAGACTAACAGCTAAATCACACGTGTGCTTCGGCTGGAAAGGACCTCACGTGGGAGCAGCTACAAACACACCACGTACAGCAGCATCGGAAAGGGGCCCTGCTCGTGGGTGGGGGCCTGTCCTGCTGCTGATTCCACAGACAGCTGGGGAGCTCAAAGAGGGTCTCGAGGGCAGGGGAGCGTTATGCACTCCATTTTAGAGATGCAGAAACGGAGCCTGGGGCAATGTATCAGGTAATATTCGGTGCCCAATAGTGCCCATTGGCTCAGGACTCACTCATGGAGACTCTGCCCACTTACGGAGACATAAGGACCCGCTCCTGGGGCAGGTGGGGGGGGGGCAACTTTCCTCTTCAGCAAATCTTCCCTAGAAAAATCTCTGTGTAAAGCCAGGTCCCCCTGCTTGTTCTCAGCCAAGGAGAGAAGGGGCCCAGCGGGGGAGACCGCCAGCCAGTGTGCTGACGCTGGCCTGACTGGGAATCCGAGGCAGGAGGGACAAGGGCCTGTCTAGACTGCGGCAGCCTCGCGCAGGAGGGAGGGAGGGACCCAGGCAACCGGAAGGGGGGCTCATCACGCATGGCCAGCACCTCCTCCCCCTGCGCTTTCATGCCCCCCTCCCCCACCAGGCTTGCCCTTCCAAGAAGGTGAGGGGCAGCAGGTTGCTTTAGCCGCTGGGAGCCTGCATTCTTCAGATTCTCTCTCAAAACCCTTGAGAGGAAATTGCGCCCCAGGGACAAGGACATAACCTCCCTCTGTGAAAGTCATAAACACACCTGTGTTCGTGCCCATCTGGAAAGCCCAGGAGAGCACCGCTGGCACCCGCCGTGCAGGAAACACCACCCAGGAACCCAGCAGAGCCTGTGCCCAGCCAGCTCGGGCAGGTGCTTTTCAGAACCGTCTGCAGCTTCTAGGACACAAGCTCTAAGCAGATGCTTCTCTGCGTAGAAGGTGCAGAGCAAGGCTTCCAAAGGCAGGTCCACACTGACATTTTCCGTTGAGGACAAAGGAGCAAAATAAGGACAGAGACAGCGTGTTACAGCTGCCCCTTTATCTACTTGAAGACCTGTCACTATGCCGCACCCCGAGAATTTGTCCTTGGTTTGGGAGGTTAAAATGTCCTTTTATGATATGATAGTGTTGTGACAGTGGTGAATTTCTTTTTAATGGGCTTTGCAAAATTTTGCATCCTCATATTCTTTTGAAAATTCTATTGTCTCTGCAATCAAAATGTTGGGGAACCAGTGGAGAGAACACAAAAGGGAGGCCCCCCACATTTTGGGGGGTCACAGTTTTTGTGTTTGCTTTGAGAGCCTGATGTAAACTCTGGACCCTCTCCTGAGAAAAGTGTATAAACACACTTTTACATGCAACCTCAAACCTCGGAAGCCCTGAAACTCTCAGTGAAGGAGAAAGGAGGAAAGTCCCATCAGCACGTGCCTGCTTAGACACCCACAGACTCAGGGAGGTTCTTAGGAAATGCGGTTTCTTTGGGGCTTCAGGCTGTGGGTTAGTGATTGGTATCAATCTAGATGCTCCAGTGGATCTGGAAAAGAAGGGCAAAGAAAGAACCCTGGGCAGGGAGTCAGCGTGCTGGCTCTGCCTTGGCTCCCTGCATGACCTTGGCTAAGGCATGGCCCTCCAGCCTCGGATCCCCCATCTGCTACGTGAAGAGGTCCGTTGTGAAGTACAAGCTCCCTCAGAGACCATATTCCAGTAGTGAAGGGATTTCCAGTAAGTTTTATTCATTCTTTCTTTCAAAAAGAAGAGTTCCTACACCTGCGACTTGCCAGGTCCTGGATAACTGGAAACACATGAGCCACGGTCCCCAGCCCCAGGTAGCCTCCAGTCTGTGGAGGAAGCAGCAGTCCACTGTTACCAGCAGACACTCAGGGCAGCTTGATGACCTCAGTCCCAGCTCCCTCGGGGATGCACGTGGAGCCTTGGACAAATGGTGAAACCTCTCTTAGTCTGCAAATTAAAAACGGAAACCCCTGCCTCACCTGACCTGCGAGGCTTTGGCGAAAGATTGCGCACAGCGCCCTGATCTGACGTGTGGAAGTCACCACAAGCATCCCATCAGTGACCGTCCCCTTCTACCTTGCCTCACGAACACCAAACGCTCTGCGAAGTCCTGAAGCATCAGACGCTGCTGGTCACCGTCCGTGTGCCGAGCCCTTCCAGACCGCGGGGACAGGAGCCCAATCTCACGCGGCCCTTCCCTGAAGCAGTTCGCGTGTTAGCGGAGGATAGAGACCAGCGCATGCACAATAGCGTACAAGTGCGTTTGGGAAGTGGGCGCGGGGAAACATGGATGTTCTCTAGACAGTTCTTTCACCTTTCCTGTAGGTTTGAATTTGCCACAATGAAATGTCAGGGAGAATCATGGCTCGAGAAGCCAGAACCCTTTCTGCAGGTGCCCGTGGGCCTTCAAGCTGCCTGGCGGCAGAGACCCGAAGCCAGCGGCCTGTGGAGGCCACACAAGGGGCTAGAGAAAAGAGAGAAGGCGCACCAGGCCGAGGGAAGGGCGGAGGTGAATTCTGGAGGTGTGAACGAGCACAGAGTCACTAGACCCAAGATGCCCGGTGTCCTCCTTGAACTGTCGTGGAGCTACTGGATGGGTGGTGTCCACACAAGGCCTGGAAGAGGGCTGTGCTGGTTATTCCCTGCTCCTCTCTCCCCCCACTCCCCATCTCTGGACCCTGGTCCCCTAGACCATGGTGCTGGGACCTTCTCCAGTCAAAGGGGGGCACGGACAGATCAGCGGATGAGAGGAGAGAGAGGTTGGGCCTCTCCCCTGCCTCCACCAGCCCTGCGCTCCATGATGTCGCTCGGGTCATGGCTGTTCCAACAACTCAGTTCCTGGCAGATGGCCCCCAACGTCCCCTGAAGATACGTGTAGTGGGCTCAGGGAGGGCTATGCTGCCCCTTGCTCCTTCGGGTCCAGGGTGGTTACCACTCACCCCTGTACTAGCTCCTGGGCGCCTCACCAGTCCTAGCTGGTCCCCTTCACCCGGCCCACGCCTCTGCAAATGGTCCTCACATTCGGTTCTCATCACAATCCAAGCTAAGGCTGCCGTTCATTCTCTGCCGGGACCCTAACTGCCGCAGGGCCCGGCACATAGTGTAAACTATTTGTATGTAAAAATTAAGATTAGGGGCACCTGGGTGGCTCAGTCAGTTGAGTGTCTGCCTTCGACTCAGGTCATGATCCCAGGGTCCTGGGATCCAGCCCTGCATTGGGCTCCCTGCCCAGCGGGGAGTCTGCTTCTCCCTCTGCCCCTCCCCCTGCTTGTACTCGCTCTCTCTCTCAAATAAATTTTAAAAATCTTAAAAATTAAGACTAAAGATATGCTCTGATTTCCCTTTTCCAACCCAAAGTCCTTCAAATATCATAAAAAGTGTACAGCTTTAAAATTCTATGCCAGTTCTGAAGAAGAGGTCGGAAACTGTGATGAGTCCCTGAAAGACAGAAGACCAGTGGGATGGGCCGGGCAGGGGGGTTGGCAGCCCACAAGCCATGTAGGTAAACGCCCTCTGTGAGAGGAGGAACCCGCCTTCAGGAAGCTTTGGCTCAGAGATGCCAAGCCAGGGAGCAGGAGGAAGCCTGGGCCCCCATCGTGGCATGGCTTGGAACATTCCAGCAGAGGCAGCTGGAGAGTCTGACTCTCCCTGGGCCCCCGAAGGAGCCTGGGTCAAGTCAAGGTAGCAGTGGAGGGTGCCCTCAGTACAGCAGGGAGGGGGGCACTTCGGGCAGCACCCTGGGGCCGATATACACCTGGCACAAGGGGGCAGCCCTGCCAGAAGGTCAGCCGCTGGCCCACGCGGGCATCAGCATGTCCCATCCCTCCCCCCGAGCTGCCAGCTCAGCCTGCACCAAGGAGGCACAGACCTTACAAACAGGATAGTCTGAAATCTCAAGACCAAGATGAGTGCACAACCCAAACTCACCAACCACGGAGGAAAACCAACAACATGAAAGACAAGCCCCCCACTCACTAAAGAACTAACGTCCAAGGAAACAGGGCTAACCAAGTCGGCCCTCAAATAAGAAGATCTTCAAAGAGATGAGGCTTATTCAACCAAAAAAAAGAATGAAATGTAAATCTGAAACATATAAAATGTGACTGGGGGTGGGGGTTGGAACAGACCCACTACATACTTATCAGAATGGCTAAAGTTAGAGACTGACAATACCAAGTGTTGGTAAAGACGTAGAGACACTGGAACCCTCACGCTGTTTGGAAAAGAGCTTGGCAATTTCTTAAACAGTTCAACATACACCTCATGTGTAAGTCACTCTCCCCCTAGGTATCTAGCAAAAGAAATGAAAGTTTATGCCCAGGGGCGCCTGCCTTCGGCTCAGGGCATGATCTCATGGTCCTGGGATCGAGTCCCACATCAGGCTCCCTGCTCAGCAGGGAGTCTGCTTCTCCCTCCCCCTGGCTTATGCTCTCTCATGCTCTCTCTCAAATGAATAAATAAAATATTTTTTAAATAAATAAATAAATAAAATAAAATAGTTATAAGACCAGAGAGACTGGATGAAAGAATTGGCTGTATATCTATCTACCTATCTAAGAATTAAACAGATTGTATTAAACATTTATGCCTATTAATTTAAGAAAGACAAGCTGGTAGAAAAATAAACCCATAAGAGAATAAATCCAAAGGGCCAATAAACATATGAAAAGATGTTCCATCTCAGTAGTAATTGGAAAAGTCATATTAAGATAAAAATAAGACATTTTTTTTCCTTATCAGATTGGAAAAAGTTAAGAAGACTGGTGACCTCAAATGTCAGAGTGAGAAGGGGGAAGTGGGTATTGTTATAAACCGTTGGTGTTTAATTCAGCCCAGAAGACAGCCTCATTTAGTTCAAAGAAAGAATGACAAGAATGACAGTTACTTTGGGAGTGCATAGACACGCTGTCCCATAGGCTTTGTGCATGGGTGACGTGAGTAGATGGTAGGAAAAGGAAAGAATCCACTAAGAGGAGGTATGAAGTCAAATTTGAAAGGCCCAGGTCTTAGAAAATCTGTCACTATGACTCATGGGAAACAAGCATTTCTTGTGGGTATTGAGGGGAACCTCCTGAAAGCACGTAGGGGTTTGAATAGCATCGAGTCCGAGAACCACAAGACCTTGAGGGAGGGTTTTCAAAGAAATCATTCCGTCCCCCTCAGCCCCCCCTCCACCCAAGCAGAGAGAGCTAGGGCACTCTTCCAGAAGGATTCTTTTTTTTTTTTTTTAAGATTTTATTTATTTATTTGACAGAGAGAGACACAGAGAGAGAAGGAAGAGGGGGAGTGGGAGGGGGAGAAGCAGGCCTCCCGCGGAGCAGGGAGCCCGATGTGGGACTCGATCCCAGGACCCTGGGATCATGACCTGAGCCGAAGGCAGATGCTTAATGACTGAGCCACCCAGGCACCCCTCCAGAAGGATTCTAAACCTTGAAAATGTCAAAGAGGATTCCAGTAGCAAAGAGGATCCCCAATATTGCTGGCTCCAACACCCACCTCTGAAATGAACAAGGGCTTGGAATCACTCTCCGGGCCTCAGTGTCCCTATCTATAAAATGGGGGTCATAATACTACCCTGTGGTATTGTTGGGATGTTGAATGGGATGAGGACAATAAACAAAGCTAAATACAGCACCTGACAAAGTAAGTACTCTCATACGGAACATAATAAAATAAGCACAGGTTATTGATCTGAGAACCACTTGGCTACAGTGTGGACTGAGGGCATAGAAGGATGGAGAAAGGGGAACCCTCTTACACTGTTGGTGGGAATGCAAGTTGGTACAGCCACTTTGGAAAACAGTGTGGTAGTTCCTCAAAAAATTAAAAATAGAGCTACCCTATGACCCAGCAATTGCACTACTGGGTATTTACCCCAAAGACACAGATGTAGTGAAAAGAAGGGCCATATGCACCCCAATGTTCATAGCAGCAATGTCCGCAACAGCCAAACTGTGGAAAGAGCCGAGATGCCCTTCAACAGATGAATGGATAAAGAAGATGTGGTCCATATATACAATGGAATATTACTCAGCCATCAGAAAGGATGAATACCCAACTTTTATATCAACATGGATGGGACTGGAGGAGATTATGCTAAGTGAAATAAGCAGAGAAAGTCAATTATCATATGGTTTCACTTACTTGTGGAACATAAGGAATAGCATGGAGGACATTAGGAGAAGGAAGGGAAAAATGAAGGGAGGGAAATCGGAGGGAGAGAGGAACCATGAGAGACTATGGACTCTGAGAAACAAACAGGGTTTTAGAGGGGAGGGGGGAGGGGGGATGGGTTAGCCTGGTGATGGGTATTAAGGAGGACACGTACTGCATGGAGCACTGGGTGTTATACAAAAACAATGGATCGTGGATCACTACATCAAAAACTAATGATGTATTGTATGGTGACTAACATAACATAATAAAATTAAAAAAAAAAAAAGAAGGATGGAGAGGACAGGCTCTAAGGGAACGTGTGTGTCTGATGACATTTTAAAGCTAAAAATAATGCAACATACATGGGAAAGCAAGCGTTACCATCTTTACAAATCAAGAAGGAAAAGACAAACCCCCCAAAGAAAAAGTCAGCAAAGAACACACAGACAATTCATAAAAGAGAAAATACAAATGGCCAATAAACATGAAATAAAGTTCAACCTTACTATCAATTTCAAAGAAATACAAAATTAAACAAGTATGAGATCTATTTTGAGCCACAAAATGGCAAGAACTTTTTAAAAATGTAACAGGCAATGCTGGCTAGAGAGAAGAGCACACTCAGGCATGAACTGCTCTTCGGGACTGCAAGGAGGACGTTTCTAGAGCACACACTGGAGGTGCGGTTCAAAGACCTTGAAAATGGGGATTCCCTTTATTTAGAAAAGAATCAGAGGTTCGCACCACCATATGCACATTTGGGGGCATCAACTCCTTCTGTCCTCCTGTCTTTTCCACCCCTCTATCCACAGGTAAACGTGAACAACGGTGTCCTGGCTGCAGTCCACAGTCCACAGGACCAGCGGCGCCTCCCTTGAGACAGAGGGCAGGGCAATGAAGAACAGGTGAAGTTGGAGACAGGGGGTCATTCTACCCCGAGCAGTGCCAGAGAAGGTTGACCTTCCCCAGGAAGCAGGACAAAGTAGCTGCTCAGAGAGGCCAAGACAAGATTGAGGGGGTGTCGTCCAGGTCCTCAGAGTGATGGACACCAAGATGGGATTAGATGTATGAGAGATTTATTTGGGGAACCCCATGAAGGAGGAAGGGGGAGGAGACAGAAGGCAGGGAGGGCCTTCAGACCATGATGCGGGCTGGTAGTTGGGGAAAGAGAGAGAGGGAAGGAAGGGCCCCCCACGGCCATGTGGCTTGAGGAGCTCTGGGGCCGAGCACGGGGGGGGGGGGGGAAGACCCACGCTAAGCTGCCAGTGGGGAGAGACACTGCAGTGGGCAGGAAGTGCCCAGCTCTATGGCCCCTGAAGCTTCCTGACCCAACACAGCTCTCTCCCGGGCCACCCAGAGGCAGGGAAATTTTCTGGAAGCCGGGTTGTCTGCCCTAATCCAACTGCAACAAACTTAATCGCTCTCCAGTCGGCTCCCCAGGGCTCTGCCGCTGCTGCCTTCCTCTGGGACACCACCAAGTCAGCCCTTCCCAAGGCCTCTCCCTGGCCTGCTACCCACCACCCTCACGCCGGCTGCCCTGCACCTGCTCTGGGTGTTAGAGAAGTCAGCATGGCTTTCCTAAGAGAACAGCTGCGTGAGACACTGAGCAGTGCCTTCGTCCCTCATACTGGCTCCTCCAGGAGGGAAGGAGACGTGGATGAGCTCTGCCTCCCGGACCCCCTGGCCTCCGGAACCCCTGGCCTCCAACTCCCTGCCATTACTCGCCTACTGGCTCAAGCTTCCCTGACTTTCAGGGAGCCTCCAGTGTCCCCATCACTACTTTGGGGACACCTCCGCTGGACTCCTTTGCTCCGGGTCTTAGAATAACAAACTCATCAGAACAAAGACGATTCCTGCGGGAATTCCTGCCAAAAGTAAGGCACGGCACTGGGCACCCTACCTTAACTTTGATCTTTCCCTACAAAATAAGTATTTTCATCTCCTTTACAGTTGAGGAACTGGAGACTCAGACGAGGTGAGTCACCCACGATCTCAACGGCCAGGGTACGCATGCTGAAACCATTCTTGCCGCCGGAGCAGAGAGGGCTGTGCGTCTCAGCTGGGGCCAGACCAATGGGCAGCGAATGCCACAGCCAGGGACAGCACCGGCAGGAGAAAGGCCCAGCCGTCATGGGCTTCTCTAGCGACACGGGTGCCTTCTCTAGCCAGAGGGTGGGAGTGGGGGTGGGAGCTGGGCGCGGTGAGGATACTGGTTGAATTTTCATAACGAGCTGCTGATCATTATGGGTCATAACCCCCGAAATTTCATTTTGCTCCATGTCCCTGAACACAACAGTCCTTCACACTATAGCATGAATTAGCCTATTGTGCGGCTTTCTTCAAGGAGGGGCTCAGCATGACAGCCCCAGGCATCCAAAGTGAGATGGTCACGCATGAAGGATATGAAGGAAGGAGAGGGATGTCTGGAAAAACCTACCTTCTCCAAGAATCGGTGCTTTCAACTCACCTTGCCCACCCACCGCTACTCTGAAGGAGCCAGGACCACAGCTCACATCAGTTCTAGAATATACTACAGACATCAGCAGGCAGGCACACTTCACATGGGAATAAAAGATAAGCAGCCTTTTGTAAGGAAAAGCCAAGGTAAAGATCTAACAGTGCTGGTTCTGCAGGAGAAGCTGGGGGTCCCCGGACTGGACACGGCGGGAAGATCTATCAGGCAACATCTGGGTGGGCGCTCCATTTTTCCAGCTCATCCTAAACTGGTTCTTGGGACGAGCAGAGAAGACAAAGCCCCTCTGGGGGTCCCCCTTCAATATGACCAATTCCTGGAGTCTGGTCAAGGCCGGGAGGGTAAGCGGGGTCAGGAAGAACTCAGATCATTTGAGCCCTGGGGGTCCAAGGGTGAGGTGTTCTGACTCCAGGCCCAGCATGTCCCTGGGCTCCATGCCCCCAGGGTCCACACCCTCAGTGTTTCCTTGTTCTAGAAGCTCCATCAGAAGGGAGTAATGGAAGCCAGGGCCCCAGGCTGAACTCTGGACCTGGTATCCGACCTCACTGCTCCTATCTACGGGCAGCCCGCGGCATCCCAGTTCTCGCCATACCCAGTGCGAATGACTCGTTCATTCTCTTCCCAGAAATACCACAGGCTCTGGAAGGTGGGGCTGTCCCTGTCACAGCCCCATGTGTGACTGTTGAATCACTGCCCACAGCCCACATACAGGCTTCTCCACCTTCCACAGTCACCCTTATATACAGAAGCCCGCACGTGCTCATTAACACCCACACGTACACCCCTAAGGCAGGCAGGGTCCCAGCAAAGGCTCGTCTGGTTTGGGCACAGGGGCAAATTGGCGTGGCAGGACCCCCAAAAGACCCAGAAGCCTTTGGGAAAGAACGCAGGGTACGGGAGCGGGAGCCAGGCATATCGAGGCCGCTGGCCTAGGTGCCAGGCCCCCAGGGGGCAGTGGGAAAATAGGGTGGCAGCTCAACCAAGTGACCTCGTCGGGCTCCTCGACTGCAAGTAAACGCAGACCCCAGGCCCTAACCCAAATGACACCTCCCAGCCTGGGCACTTGAGTGCGGGAAAGCCTCCATGATGTCTGAAGTTCTGGAAGGCACAGGGATGCCCCCACAGCGATGACCAGACATGGGATAAGTGAGGGACTACTCCTGAGCACCCCAAAAGGACTGGCGGAGAGACTTTGCGAAGTTGGCTAAAACTGACCTCACGCTTACAATGCGTCAGGGGCTGTTCGAAGGTTTCGCGTGTCTTCACTCAGCAAACAGAGTCTTCAGACGCCCTGCACCAGAGGGGCTGCTGACCTGGGAGCCAGCACTGTCCACGTAACTGCCAGATGCCCTGCCACAGGCGGGTCAGGCCCAGGGAGCCTGAGGGGACACACCCGTGAACACACCATCCACTCCTGCGTATCCCCAGGCCGAGAACTGCCCACGTGTGCGTGCGTGCACACACACACACCACTACGCATGTCTCTACATTCACATTCAGAAGCCACAGGGAGCATCCTTGGACTCTGCCGTGCTGGGAATAACCCCAGGAGGCGTTCCCTCCCAGGCTGAGAAGACCACCACCCCTAGCCCATGGGGTTCTGGGTTCCAGCTGACCTCGGAAATACAACCCAGAGGGTCTCATTCCCCTAACGCTGGGAGAGCATGGGGAGGAGACTGGGATCTATGCCCTCTGCCTCACTCTCCTCACTGCCTCTTGACACGCCAACCTCTCTATGCCATTGTGTCTCAGTATTTGGGGGCCGGAAGGGGCCAAGCAAAGCCCGCGGGAGTGAGAGAAGGAAGTAGAGGCTGAAGTCCGTCCTCCGTCATAACCCCTGAAATTTCATTTTGCTCCATGTCCCTGAACACAACAGTCCTTCACACTATAGCATGAATTAGTCTATTGTGCGGCTTTCTTCAAGGAGGGGCTCAGCATGACAGCCCCAGGCATCCAAAGTGAGATGGTCACGCATGAAGGATGTGAAGGAAGGAGAGGGATGTCTGGAAAAACCTACCTTCTCCAAGAATCGGTGCTTTCAACTCACCTTGCCCACCCACCGCTACTCTGAAGGAGCCAGGACCACAGCTCACATCAGTTCTAGAATATACTACAGACATCAGCAGGCAGGCACACTTCACATTTAGCCATTTTTAATGCTCAAAAGCTCTGTACAAAATAAAGTCACAAATGAGTCCTCACAACACCCCTGTGAGGTAGGTAGGCAAGTATTATTCTCCCATTTTACAAATGGGGAAACTGAGGCAGAGAGGCAAAGTGACCAGCCCGTGGTCCCAGCACAGCTGAAAGTCAGGGTCAACTGTGAGAACACAGAGGATCCCTCCCAGTTCAGCCTGATCTGTGACCCCTCATCTAGACCTTGTCTGCAAAGAAATGAAAACTTTTTAATTCATGCAAAAATAAAAACAAAAACAAATCCGAAAAGGTAGTGAACAGACATACAGTAGTTTTGCAGAAGATTTCAGCCAAGATGGCCAAATATTTTCCACTACTAGGTAGATGTGAACAACTCTGGCCTCTCCTCCTGAGACCAGAGACGTGTCCACTGGTTTTCTGCAGAAGGGCATGCGTCCAACCAGGGAGGGCTCCCAGGCTGCCACGAGCCAGGCCCAGGGGGGCAGCCTCCACACTGGTCAGCCCCCGGGGCTTCGGCGGACCGTGGTCCCCAGAGGAAGAGCTGCACGACTCACCTCCACAGGGCCGGCCCTTCCAGCAGCCTTCCCACGGTGGGGACAGAGCTGCTCCTGAGGCCTCCCGCTCCTCAACCCTCGGCCCCTCTGCTCCCTCTGGAGGGAAGCTCAGGGGTCCTCAGCCAGGATGGCCTGGAACCCCCCTTAGCCCACTCACATGCTCCGCTGTTCACTCAGGGCCCCCCAGCGGTCCTCGGGGCTCCTGCTGCAGCGGAGGGGGACCTGGGGCCACCTGGGCGGCCAGGGCGGGGAAAGTGCGGTAAGACCAGCTGCTGGGAGCCTGGGCTTCCTCAGCACTGCCCGCCCTGGCTCTCTGGGAAATGAGGCAGGCCTCTTCCATAGGGCTGCATCCATCTTCTAGAAGCTCCTTCCTCCCGAGAGGGACTCCTCCCTTCTAGCTCCTTGGGGACCTCCACAGTCCCACCAGCCCCAGGGGAGGGGGAGGGGAAGGAAGGAGAGGCAGAGCCTCCCCCAGACCCAGCAGGCCACGCCGTTGCACTTCTCGGGGTCTCCAGGTTGGAGATGGGGCACGAGAGGCAAGGAAACTGGGTGAAGCTGCCATTGAGGTGACAAATCCACCAGAGCCCTGTCTGTTCCCCAGGGACCGGGGGCCCCAGGGCAGTGCTCAGGCAGCAATAGGGGAGAGGCCAAGCGGGGAGGGCAGCAAGAGAAAGCAAGCGGGGAACCGGCTCCGCGCCCCAGGCTGTCAGGACCGCTGTGAGGTGGCCGAGGAGGGTGCGCGTGGCCGCAGCGAGTAGCTTTGCTCGGCTACTTGGGGACCGAGCTCCCTGGAAGCCGTCTGCGGTCTGCAAGCACGCGCACCTGTTGTTCACAAGTGTAACTGTGCACTACTCGTCCTAAGAAAAGCTCTTTTTAAAACAGGGTCCCAACCCCGCCCCAGTCTCTCCTGGGGCCTGGGTTCCTCAGGACCACTCCCCGTGAAGAGCACCTGGAGCATCCCCAGCCTGCATGGAGCCCTGTAGGAGGGGGCGGGTAGGGGCAGGGGCAGGGGCGGGCAGGGGCAGGGGCGGGGGGGGGGGGAGCCCATCCTACAGGAAGTCCCCAGCGGCGGAGGGCTCGGGTCTGCGGCTCTGCTCCTGCCACCGGCAGCGCAGCCTGGAGAAGGGCTGCTCCTGCCCGCTCTCGAGCTCGGGGAAGCCCAGCTGGTTGAGGATCTCATAGACTCCGGCCTTCGATGCCACCTGGGGGAGACAGCAGAGCCGGGGGCCGTAGTCCCAGGGAAAGAGGCGGTCATCCAGGCCCACCCGCCCCCTCCACGTCACCACGCCCTCCTCCCCTCGGCAGGCTCTGGATCACACAGCTGAGCCTGGGGCCCAGCGCTGCCTTCCACCAGCTCAGCCACCTGAGCAAGTCTGCGTTTTCACTACCACGAGCTTCAGCTTCCTCATCATGGGGACAACTGTCTCTACCTCCCAGGATGATGCTGGAGGGCTCCAGAAACCCAGAAAGCACCCGGCAGATAGTAAGGAAGAGGAGAGCGGCGCAGGAAGCCAAGCACCTGTGCCCATGCAGCCCTGATGTTCGCACTGAGACACTAGGGGTCACGGGCCCAGTGGCTCATGGGCATTACAGCCGGGGCCCCCACGGAGGGCTAGAGAAGGCGCTGTGCGTGTGGGAGCCAGCAAGCAACCCTGTGGCTGTGTGTTCCGGCCGTAGACCAGGCAGGTCTGCCACAGGCCTCCCCTCAGGCGGGCGGGGGGGGCCTCCCTGGACATTCTCCATGCAACCCTGTGGCCCAGGGCCTGGGAGACACAACCCATTCAGTGACCAGCCCCCCTCTCTCTCCACCATCTTAGGAGATGGGGAGGATGCAGGCTCCACTCAGACCAGAGGCAACCTTCACCCCCACCCTCCACGCATCCCCAGGAGGGAGGGCCAGAGGGCCCCTGAGGCGGGAGCCCACACTCCTGACTGGAACAGCTCTCTCCTTCCTAGACAACCCCCAACATGCACCACCTAGTTGCAGCTGGTTCAAGCTCCCGCCCAGCCCCTGGTTCTCCCAGTGTCCACTCTCCAAGGAGAACCCAAGCAGAAGTGTCCTAGGTTCCCCACGACCTCCATCCCACCCAGGGGTCCAAAGAGGAAGCCAAGTCCAGGCCTGCTCAAGAGGATGGCCCCAATGTGGCCTTGGGTCCCCTGACTCGACACTCATCCTCGAAAGGACCACCCCTAAGGCTGTCTTCGGCTCACACAGGGCCCAGCACACGGCACCAGACATATCTCGTGGCATCCCCACCACGACGTCCTCAGGTGCCAGGGACAGCGTCAAGACGGTCTCTGCCTTCACGCTGAGGACAGCTCGGGGGAAGGGCCCACCTGTCCCAGGTCACGGCTGGGAGGTGGCAGGGGCCAGGCCACCACGCCGTCCTGCCCCTCGCAGGGCACAGGGGAGGAGGGAACACAAGAATGGGCACGAAGCACGCAGGTCACCTCAGCCCTGGGGCTGCCCAGAGCAGGGCCGGGCCCAGCACACTGCCCTGTGCCGTTCCCCACACCTCCCCCCTTCTCACTGATTCATGCCTCCGACTTCCCCCGACGGCCGGCCACATGCAGACGCCGGGCCGGACACCCAGTGCTGAACGAGACACAATCCTGATCCTGGAAGCTTCCCGTAGAGCCAAAGGACAGCTCTGCCCACGGGGGAGCCTGCTGCCGGGCCCGCGGGGGCCGCGCGGGGCGGCCTCTCACCTGCCGCATCCACGAGCTGAAGGGCCTCTGCCAGGAGCCCGCCTTCTCCAGGTGGAGGTAAGCGTTGAAGAGCACCAGGTACACGTAGCGCTCCAGGTACTGCAGGGCCCGCAGCAGACACCTCCCGGCCTCCGGCTCCGATTTGGCCGCTTTTGCCTGGAGGACGGCAGAGGGTGAAGAGTCCAGCGGGGCCTCGCCCCCCACCCCCAGGCACGGACACAGCACGCACACAGACACACAGACACACACAGACACACAGCACCGGGGCTGGGACGGGAGGGATTTGCACAGCGAGGCCCACGGCATGGCCCCGGCTCAGGTTCCACGGGAAGCCAACGGACGGCAAGGCTAAGCCATCGGGGCTCTGACCGTGGACGCAGCAGGGCCTCCCCTCCGCCCCCGAGGCCTGGGCTCTGCGGCCTCCAGTGGCTCCCAGGCAGGTGAGTGCGTCTCTGCCTGGGAGGGGGACCCGCATCTTGGCCTCTGACCCCAACTGGTCCTTAACGGACCTCCTTGCCCATTTCTCAAATGGCTCCGGATCAGGGGCAGAAGGGGGTGAATCCAGCCGTCCGGCCTCGGCCCCACCCTCCTCAAGGCTGGAATAGATCCTAGAAAGGCCACCAGGGCTGGGGGCAACGAAAGATACAGAGGCTGAGGAGAGAAAGAGGTGCGTGTGTTGGGTCGGGGGGCATCGGTGCTTTTAACAAGCCATCCTGAGCACCTTCTAAGAACGGTACCAGGCCACGTGCCGGGGGGAGAAGGAACCGCCACGCCACATGACTGGAGATAGGCTTCCCAGAGAGCGTGGGATGTGGCTGGGCCGTGCGGGCCGGCAGGGTTGGGGTGGAGAGAGCCAGCAGCCCATGGGGCGGCACAGAGGTGTGGACGGGGCCCAGCAGGCGGGACCCGGAAGGCGCTGGCCTGACTGGATCGAGGGTGTGAAGGGACAAGAAGGGGAACTGGGCTGGCAAGCAACTGTGGAAGCCCACGCTCTACTCTAGTCCAGCTTCCCAGTCTGGCAGGCGGATGCCGGGGCCCCAGCCCAGACCCATCAGAGCAGAGCCTGAGAGACACGGGCCTACGCAATCCTGAGAAGCTCCCCGGGGACTCTCTGCAGCCAGGGTGGAGCCCCGTGGCTTTAGCTCAGGGGAGTCACTGAAGGTGTAGGGGCAGGAGTGACCTCTGAACGGAAGACTCACAGGAGGCTAATGCTCAGGAGGAAGGGGACTTAAATGGGGTCTTCTTGAGGCTTTCTCAGCGCGGGCATCGGTGGGCACCCCAAGGCACACAGAGTCAGCTTCCCTGTGGCACGGTGTCCTTGCCACCATGCCTGAGTTGCTCCTGTGACCCACCACGGACGTGCAGCCCGCCCTGGAGGGGAAGCCCAGGAGAGGGAAGGCCATACCTCACCCCACACCCTCCAGGTGTCCATCCGGACCCACAGCAGCTCTCTGTGCACCAGGAAGAAGACAGAGCCCAGGGGCCGTCCCCTCAGGCGCCAGGAACATCCTCGGAGGGCACAGCCAGCCCCAGGCCCCCGGGAACCAGGAAGGGCGGCCTCCGCACAGCTGGGCCGCAGCTGAAAGCCTTCCTGCTCGGCACACCTCAGCCCAGTGGGTCTCCTCTGGAAGGCTCCAGGGTGGGCCCCCGCCCCTGACATGACATGACCCCTAGCCCCAAGAACCAGGAGCTGGAGTGGGCCCGTCTGCAGGGCCTGTGGTCCCCCACCTCTCACTTCTGCCTCAGCTAACAGCCTTCCCGGGGTCGAGTGAGCGCTCGGTAGGAAGGAGTTCTGGGGCACTGGGGATGGGGCAGGGGCGGGAGGTGGAGAGAGGATGGGGCCCCGGATGGGCGAGGGGCCCATACCCACTGCCCTGACTCCCTGCGAGACACGGCTCTGGGCTCGGTGCTGCCATTGAAACTCTCAGCTCCCAGGTTTCTGGAGGCAGGATTGCTCAGGTACGTAAGGTACGAGGAAGCGCCTGTAAACCATGAACGGCCACAGCGAGTCATAGCACAGAAGAGAAAGCTCCAACACGAGGGTGACGCGTGCAGCGACCCTCGTGGGCTGGGGCAGCGGGAGAGGGCAGCGGCAGAGCAGCCGGACCAAGGGATCAAGACAGGGTGGGGGGCAGCCGGACCACGGAGGGCGTCAAAGAGGCAGCAGTATCTGAGGTGGGGGGGGGGCAGAAAGGTACCCTGAGAAGGGGAGGAAAGGGGCCAGAGGGTGAGGTGTATCCAAGGGAGATGACAGGGAAGGGGGCGCAGAGGAGGAGGCAATGTGGGGCGACCGGCGCCCAGAATAGGGTATGGAAGGCCAGCCAGGCCCTGACCTACAGACAAAGGGGCCACCGAGGGCTTCTGGCGGAGGTGAGGGTGGAAATGGCCCTGGGGCTGCTGCAGGAGCTGACTGGAGCAGGGGAGAGCGGGGTGCCTCTTGTTTTAAGCATCAACCAACCAGGTGCCCAAAAAAAAAAAAAAAAATGCAATTTTGTTTAGAAATTAGGCAGTAGACACACACACACACAAAACAAACACGATTTTACCTAGAGACAAAGTATGACCAATACACCACCACCACCACTCTGCTCTCCCGGAGGAGGATCATTCCATGCTGCCCGGCACGGGGCACTCCCCACCCCATCCCTCCCACTGCCTTCCCCGTCTCCATCCCTGGAGCTTCTTGAAGGAGAGAAAATTACCCACAGTTCCACCAGACAAGAACCATTTTAAACTACTTTCAATTAGAGAGTGCTCAGGAAACATCCTTTGGGCAAGAAAAGCCCACGGTTCTGGGGCTGGCCCTCGGGCACAGCCACCTCAGCCCTGTTTTCTCCAAGCCCCCGCTCCCACAGGGACAGTGGCCTGCTGCTCCCAGAGACACCAGAGAGGACTGCGTCTGAGCACTATTCAGGGTGGTGAGGTTGGGTGATTCCTTCTGAGCCCTACTGGCAACGTAGGGTAGAATTATCCCTAAATTCAGACCGCAAGTAAAGGTGACACCTGACACCCCCCCAGAAGGTTCCATGGGCACATCTTGCGTGATCATAGTCTGTGATTTGAGACAATGACCCATCTTGCTATCAAGGCCCTGGTTTCCTTAAAATCAGCCTATGTGGGCACTGTCTGGGGAGGAGGATAGGCCAGCCTCCTCCTGTTGATAAAAATAGTGGAGCTGTTTTTAAATGGCCTGGGAGGCCAGGCTGTCATTAGCTGTGGTGAAGCTGGACAAGGCTTCCTCATCCATTGGGACTGAGCCCTAAAATAGAAGAGGCCTAAGAAAGGTGGCCAGGGCGCTGGGCACTTCAGCTCTCTCAGGCCAGCGGTCAGCCGGCACCCACGTGGGCCTGGTGTTGCCAGCAGTGGCCCTCTTGAAGCTCCTCCCTTTGCTGGGCCACGTGGAAGAGACCCACCAAGGCAGGGCTGATGCCCCTCCCCAGGTATGTCCAGGGTCTACCACACACCACATGCCAGGCTGAGCATGTCACATCCAGAGCAGAGTGTTAGATCCTAAAATGTCTCCTAGAGGGACACCCATTTTGCAGATGAGGCTGGGTAAGGCCAAGTAACTGCCCAATGTCAGAGTTCCCAGCTGGGACACAAATTCCAAACGCCCAGCTGTCTGACCACCCTGGGCCCTTTCGCCATCGTCAAGCTCAACCACACCCTGCCTCATGTTTGCCTCTATACCTTGACCCCACCACGCCCCCACCCACCCCCTCCCTTCCTCCTGCCTGGAAAGCCCTTCCCCTCCACCAGGCCTGGCCCTGTTCCACTTATCTCTCCAGGCCCAGGCTAAGCCCCTGCTCTCCTGAAGCCTGCTCTGAGTGCTCCAGCCTCCAGCCTCTTCTCGGCCTCCTCTACTCCCCAAGGAATGATCAGTCTGGAAAACAAGCCTGGGGGCAAGCACCAGATTAGAATGAGGTCTACATCTTCCCTGCCCCCCCCCCCCCCCCCCCCCCCCGCTGAATGTCAGGGTCAGGACACAGACTAGGCATGCAGTAGTCACCCAGCTGGTGGATGAGCACTGACTCCCCAGGCCCTCTCAGCCAGTCTCATGCTTCCAATGCCATCTGGAATCTAGAGTCCAGACGGGACACTGGGGACCCCACATGCACGCCTCCGCCCCCGGGGATCCAAACTCCATGCTGAATGGAGACTCCAAGCACGCTGCCGTGCTTGAGGGCTCCAGGTAGGTTATCGATCCAGCTTCTCCAACTCACAAAACATGTCCCAGGCGAACCTCCTGAGCTCCCCCAAAACCTGCCCGTCCACATGTCTGTGCATCTTAATGTCTATCCTTCTTGCTGCTCAGGCCAAAACCTGGCCTTCCTCCCTAACTTCGCCCTTTCTCAGCCCCACATCCAACCAGTCAGGGCATCCTCCCAGCTGCTGCTCGCCTCTTATCACCTTACTGCCTCACCTCAGTGACAGCGGCTGACTGGCCTCCCTGGCCCCCCCCCACCCCCACTTCTGCGGCCTAGTCCCAACACAGCCCCAGAGTGAGCCTGCTAGAACCTTAAGTGGGCACCTCTGCTCAACCCGCTGCACAGGCCCCTGCTGGCACTCAGAGTAGAAGCCGACGTCTGTGTAATCATCTGTGCGATCCCAGAGCAGGCCCCATCCCACCTGCCCCCGTAACATCTGACCTCCTCTCCTGCCCCTCAAACATACCAGGAAGCCCCCACCTCAGGGCCTTTGCACTTGCCGTATCCCTCTGTCTGGGTGTTGGCATGGCTCCCCCACTCACCCCCCTCAGGTCTGTGTTCAAACGCTACCTTTTCATCAAGCCCCTTCCTGAGCCAGACCCCATGTAAAACTGCAACCCCCTAGCCCCACAGACATTATCACGACCTGATACAACGTGACTTTGACTTGTGTCTTGTTCCTTGTGTGTCTCCCTCCCTGGAGTGCGGGTTCCATGAGGGCAGAACTTCCCTGTGCTGTTCATGAGGCATCTCCAGAACTAGCACAGTGCCTGGCACTCAGGAATCCTAAGAGAAATGTCTGCCGAATCGGGGACCAACGAATACTTCTATCTCCCATTTTTATTAAGCCCTGCATCACAGACTGCCCGGGGTTACCTAGATCAACACTTCTGCTTTCCAGAAGGGGAGACCGAGGTCAAAGAGGTGAACTGACCTGCCGGGGTCGCATGGAGAGCTGGACGCAGCCCAGGCCATGGGAAAACAGAGCCCAAGGAGAGAAACAAGAAAAAGCGAGGCCAGGCTCAGGGCCTGAGTCAATCCAAGCCAGATGACACCCCCATTACTGGAGTCTGCCTGCTGTCCTTTCCCTGACCCACTCAATAGGAACGAGCATGGAAGGCCTGGTGGCCTCTGCTGTCCTCAAAGATGGCTAGTCTCTAAGGGGCGAGGTCCCAGAGCGCTGACCCCATCATCCTTCTCAAAGCTCAGTGCCACCCACTCCTCGGCAGACAGTGGCCCCAAGCAGTGTCAGCCACTTCCAGGGGCTTTCTGTGAGTCTCTGCAAACTCCCCTCAGGCCTGTCCTGGGGCCTTGAGCACAAGGAAGCTTTCTCTACCTAGTCCCCAAAAAAGAGAAAATGGCCCTTGGCCCATAGACAAGTAATCAGTTTTCCAAAGAAAACATTCTTTTTTTAAGATTTTATTTATTTATTTGAGAGAGAGCATGAGAGCGAGAGCGAGCACGAGCAGGGGGAGGGACAGAGGGAGAAGCAGGCTCCCCACTGAGCAAAGAGCCCCATGTGGGACTCAATCCCAGGACCCTGGGATCATGACCTGAGCCGAAGGCAGATGCTTAACCGACTGAGCCACCCAGGCGCCCCCAAAGAACACATTTTACTCAGTACTTCCAAAGCAGGAAGGGACTAAACCTGGCACCACGGGCTTCTCGGTGCACCATTCATTCCACAAACGTCGTTTACCCCTAGGTCAGGCTCTGGGATGCGGTGCCAAGACATGGCCCTCGGGATCCCACTGCCCTGCACATAAGCTAGTGAGTTGGCCAGGTGTCCCAACCCCCCTGCCCACCGCACCCTATATACCCCACCCCTACTTCATCTTGTACCCAGGCTGTGCTCACCGCCACCATTCCAGGCAGGTAGAGAAGCAATGGTGACCCCAGGTGACAGATGGGAAAGGAGAGGCCCAGGCAGGCCAAAGCAATTCACCCAGGGGAGTGCAGGGAGTTCCTAGCAGAGCCCAGGCTAGAACTTGGGGCTTCCAACCTAGACTCAGGGCATTTTTGTGTGGCTGGAGAAGAGTGTCCTCTCCTGGCGGACCAACAATGTGGACAAAGAACAAAAAGGTATAAGGAAGGGTAGGAGTCAGTTTTCCTATTTAATCACATGGTGACTTATTCAACCTTCTGCCCATTCGTCTGCTCACTAGACAGACGTCTGCGGAGCCCTACCCATGCCAGGCAGAGTCTGGGGGTCAGGGGGTCAGAGACAAGCCCTGGCCCAGCAGAAGAGAGATGAGCAGCAGAGAGAGGCGCCCCTGGTGACAACCACAAGGCTAACAATGGCAGCAGTGAGCACAGAGGCAAGGTCTCCTTGATGGGGACCCCCTGAAAGCTCCAAGCCTGATGGTGCACGCGTAGGAACAAGCCTGGCTCACGGCAGGTGCTCAGGGCATGTTGGCTGTCGGATAAAGCAGGAAGTCCCCCCGGAGGGTGGAGATTGTTCCTGCTCAGCCACACCATGGGAAGGACGGGAAAGCAGAGAGGTCTCAGCTCTGAGAACATGAGAGGGACCCCACCTGGGGCTTAGACCCAGAGCTGTCTCACTCGGTATTGTTCTGAATACCCTTTGTCTTTGGGGGCACCAAGCTGAACCTCTGACCTTTCAGCAACTCTGCACCAACCCAGGGCAGTGCGTACAGTAGGCCCTGGAGGCTTCCTCACTGGCCCCTTCCTGTCCACCCCCCACAACCAAACTGCCCCAAGTGTCACGGCCACTGGGGAGGAAAGGAACACAGGCCGAGGAGTTGGGAGATAGGTTCTGGTCCCGCCTCAAGCTGATCACGGGGTCATCAGGCCTCACTGTCTTCCTCAGTAAACTGGGCTAGTAAAACCTACCATCACCTCCTTACCAGCTACTCTGAGGACCAAAGGAGACAAAAGATAAGTTCTTAGAAAACCAAAAGCACTGCTCAAAGTTAGAGATCTACAGACGAAATCTCAATTGGAGACCAAAGGACATCTTATTATATCTCTCTGTGTGGCTACTTTTATCTCAGTTTTTCTTCAAACTCTTTCTGAAGGGACAGACGGGAGACACATTAGACTGTTTTAAACACAGAACACTAAGAATTAACGTCACCAGCCAAGGCTAAGGAAAAGGCCCCTGGCATTAATGATTCTAGCAGGACTTCCTCCAGGAGCCCTGACCTTGGTTTCTGTCACAAATATTTTTCCCTTTCCAGGCCCAGCAGGAAACAACTAATTCACCAGATGGTGTCCCCACCATGGGCTGGTGGTCATCCCAGATTCTCCTCAGCCTAGGGCCCAGCTTTGTCACCTCTATCACAGCCTCACAGAGTGGCTTAGTTCAAAGAGCTTTCTCTTTCTTTTTTCCTTCTGAGGTGGTTTTTAAAATGCCCTAGCATTCTGGCCCCCTCACACACATAGCGTTGGTCAGGTCCCGGCCCAGGCTCACTGACGCTCTAGAGAGTGGAGGACACATCACTGGGCTGCAACCTGCAGAGGCCAGGCAGCCTGGGACAGGCCCAGGCAGAGAGGGGAGTCAAGGCTGTCGGACCAGGGAAGGCCTGTCTCTGTGGAAAATGTACGTACAGTTTTAGTCCCATCCCCCCTCTGAGCCTGCAATGTGCTCTTGTCCTCTAGCCTTCTCAGGCTGGGAACACAAGGGCACGGGTCGTGGCTTCTAGTTCTGATTCCCCCACCGCCCCCAGCAGCAGGGCTTGAGGTGGGAGGAAGGCGGGGCCTCCTCCAACTTGGGCGGCAGGATGGCGGGGCGGAGAGGGCCCGATCTGCGCATCCGGGTCTGGGGTCTCGCTCTCCTCCTGCCATCCACCAGTGTGGGTTCTTGGGCAAGCCCAGCGCCTCCCTTCCTCAAATGCAGACACGGATGTGATGGTGCAGACTGCCCTTCGTCAGGCACAGATACAGAGTAAGCACTGAGCCAGACCGTGGATGCGAAAATGCACGGTGAGCCTTGGGCGGGGGGGGGACCTCCCACGCTGTCTCTGAGTCGGGACGTATGGGGGCTTGGTCCCCTGGCCTCCAGCACTGGCCTCTAGCAACTCCCAACCTCCCCTCAGGAACCCCTCCATCTTCCTTCTCCCAGCCCACCCCGGTCACCCAGACCCTCATCACAGACTTCAGGTTCATCTGAGTCTAGAGGAACCCGAGAGCTCACCAAACCCAACATCCTTCCCCTCGGCTTTAGAAAAGCACCTCCCAAACCTCCTTTGAACGTGAGCAAGTCAAGCGAAAACCCAAGCTCTGGCCCTGCCTTCCTGCCTCCACCACACCTCAGTGCAGAGGATCTTTCTGGAATTACTGCAGTTAGTTAACGGAGGGGGAATGAGAGAGCCAGCATACCAGCATTTTGCAAACCCTCCGTGAAATAAAGAATCCAGGGGATGAGCACCAGCAGCTGCCCGGTCACAGAAGAGACCACGGGCCTTCTGTACCCTGTGGCAGCCCACAGCATCACCCATGATCAGTTAGAGCCAGGGGTGCAACTAACCAGGTCCAGACTGCGGATGCCTAGGAAGCAACCCGCTTACCTCTGGGGTTACGCTTCTGGGGAATAAAAGGGGGAAGAGCTGCTCTAGATTCCATGGGCCACATCAGCCAAATGTGACATGTGGCTCTTGTTCGGATCCTGATCCAACTGCAAAAAGACTTTGTGAGACCACTGAGAAAATCTAAACATGGACCAGGTGCTGACTGGTATGAAATAACTTTTAGAGGGTGGGGCCTGGGAGCTAGGATCTTTGCCTCTCAGCCCCGCTCGGATACCAACTCACATGGGACCCTATACAACCCACTCTCTAGCTCATCTGTCAACAGAGGGGACAAATGCTCTGTAAGTCTTTTAGCACTAAAATCTGAGGGTCCCTGTGGGGATTCTGAAGCTACAGGATATCACAGGACACTCTGGCCCTACACTGATCCTCAGAGCCCTCCCATTAGTTGAACACTTGACGTGTATCAGCCCTGTACTTCTGGTCCCTCGTGTCCTTCCCACATACAGCCCTGCTGGGAAGCAGTACTGGTGCAGCCTGGCAGGTGGGACACAGGCGGTCAGAGGGGATGAAGACGGCTGTCACCCACATCCACATTCCTTCTGCCAGTCAGCCCAGAACAATCCGGCCATTCCAGAGTCCACACACACGCATGCATGGAGCAGGCCAGAGGCCCCTTCTAATCTCAAGGCAGCTGGGGCAGCTCAGGCCATCCTGACCTCAGGCAGGACATACGCTCTGGGTCTAGCCAGGCCAGGTCAAGTGCAGGGTGACCTTGGAGGAAAGACATTCTGCCTTTTCTGGCTAAAGGACATAGTGGCCTGGTCACCAAAAGCTGTGATTCACAAATCCGTGTCCATAACCAGTTTCACAGGTCTACAGGAACTTAGAAACATAAATCTGTTCAAGGACTCTTAACTACTCGGAGATCATGTCCATTCTACTCTGAGATCATGTCCATTCTACTTTTCTGGTACTAAAATATCCTTTCTTTTATGAAATGCCAACCGTGTAGATGGTAGTTAGGTTTTTAAATTTTTGCTTCTTTCTTTCCCTCCATCTCTCCTTTCTTTAAAATGGACACATTTAGCAAGGTTATATACTGGCAACCGTAGAAAGGTCCTTCCCTGTTTTAAACGGGCCTCTTGAATCCCAACTACTGGGATTGAGGTTGCTTTTAGCTCTTTCTTTGTTCTCTACCAGTAGTTCTAGGATCTCTAAGATTAGTGTCTTTCTAAGAAAATATATCAGACAGCGCCTTCCGTCTCTCTCTCCCATCCCGCTATCTGTCCACATCCAGGTACCCGGGAAAGGCTGTGGGAGGACACGGTGAGAAGGCAGCCATATGCAAGCAGGATGAGAGAGCTCAGTGGAAACAAATTGGTCAGAACGTTCATCTTGGACTTTCCAGCCTCCACAATGTGAAAAAACAAATTTCTGTTGTTTAAGCCATGTGGTTGTGGTATTTTGTTGTGGCAGCCCCAGCTGAATAATGCACGTATGATGGCCTCTCCCTTCTCGAGGTTTCGGTCTCATCCGCAAAAGTGAGACAGTCACACTCTGTGAGGCCGGCAGGACCCTAACGCCAAACCGAACAAAGACATAAGAGACCAAGATCTCTTATGAATCTGACCCAAAAATCCTCAACAAACCAAATCTAGCAACATAAAAGACACACCATGACCAAGCAGGATTTATCCCAGAATGTAAGGTTGGTTTAATACCTTCAATTAAAATATCATTCCATATCAATAGAATAAAGGGCAAAAAATAAGATAATCATCTCAACAGACATGGAAAAAGCATTTAACAATATTCAATATCTCCTCATGAAAAGAAAACACTCAGTAAACTAAGAATGGAAGGGAACTTTCTCAAGCTGACAAAGAGTATCTATGAAAAAGCTAAAGTTAACATCAGATTTAATGTGAAAGGCTGAAAGCTTTCCCCCTAAGATCAGGAACAAGAGAGGGTGTCTGTGCTAGCTACTTTTACTTAACATTCTACTGGAGGATCTAGCCAGGGCAATTAAGGAAGAAAATTAAATAAAAGACATCCAAATTAGAAAGGAAGAAGCAAAACTATCTCTATCTGCATACGACATGATCTTGTAAACAGAAGATTCTAAGAAATTCACTAAAGAAAGTATCAAAACTAATGAATTAGTTTAGCAAGTTTGCAAGGTAGAAGATCAATATACAAATATCACTTGTATCTCTGTATAGTAACAATGAACAAACTAAAAAATGAAATTGAGAAATTAACTCCATTTACAGTAACACAAAAGCAATAAGCTACTTATGAATAAATTTAATATAAGAAGTGTAAAACTCACACTCTAGAAACTATAAAATATCTTGTAAAAAAACAAAGAAGTCCTACATAAATGGAAAGACATCTCATATTATGCATCAAAAGAGTAACTATTGTTAAGATGGCAATACTCCCCAAATTGATCTGCATCAAAATCCCTATCAAAATCTCAGTTGGCTTTTTTTTCTTTCAGAAATTAGCAAGTTAATCCTAAAATTCATATGGAAATACAAGGGACCCAGAACAGCCAAAATAAGTTCTGAAAAAGAAGTCATACTTGGAGAACTCATTTCCTAATTTCAAAATTCACTACAATACTATGGTAATTAAGGCAGTAGTACTGGCATAGAACAGATAGATCAATGGAACAGGATTGAAATCTCAGAAATAAGCCCTCACATTTACAGTCAATGGATTTTTTTAGAGGTGTCAAAACAATTCAATAGGGAAAGAATTGTTTTTTCAACACATATGCTGGGACAACTGGATATCTCCATGCAAGAGAATGAAGCTGGATCTCTACCTCACACCATATATAAGAATTAACTCAAGATGAATCAAAGACTAAATATAAGAGCTACAACTATTAAATCTTAGAAGAAATCTACTTACCTCTTTGAGGTAAATTCTCATGACCTTAGATGAGGCATGACACCAACAACAGAATGTGATGTATCCATACAATAGAATATTAGTCACAAAAATGAACGAAGTAATGATCCATGCTAGAACACGGATGAAACTTGAAAACATCATGCTGAGTGAAAGAAGCTGGTCACAAGGACCACATCTGTAGGATTCCATTTTTATGAAATGTCCAGAATAGGCAAATCCATAGAGGCAGAAAGTAGATTCACAGTTGCCTAGGGTTGGGGAAGGGCGAAATGGGGTGATGAAAATGTTCTGTATCTGGTTGTGGTGATGGCCACACAGCTCTGTGAAAGTACTAAAAACTGTTGAATTGCACACTTTAAATAACTGGATCGTATGGTATGTGAATTCTATCTCCATAAAGCTGTTATTAAGAAGACAGCAAGAGGGTGAGACTCGACTGCAGCAGATCCCCCAGTGTGGGCCCCCACCAGGAGCATCAGTATCACCTAAGAGCTTTCCAGACCTACGGAATCAGAAACTCAGAACTGGAGCCCAGCAACGGGTTCTCCAGGTGATCTTGAAACTCACTGCAGCTGGGGACTCCCGCTTAGACGAGGTGGTCCTCAACCTTGACTATGCATTGGGATCACCTAGGGAACTGTACAAAAAAACACTCACACGCTGGCCCCCCCAAGCAGACCTAGTAAATTAGACTCTCTATGGATGGAACTCAGGCATGGGAATGTTTCAAAGCTCCCGTGTGAAACTAGTATGCTGCCGCTGCCGGGTGAAAAGGACTGCATTAGAGAGTGAAGGCCTTGTGTTCTTCAGCCTCTTTGAGAGTCTGACCCAGGCCCAGCTCACTAAGGCCACCTGGTGGCCATACTGGGGAATGACTATCTTGCTTCTGCTCCACCCCCACCCCACCCACCAATCCACCACCAGGGAGCCCTGGGATGGGGTTCAGGGATCCCTATCCTCCCACTGCTGAGGTCAGCAGCAGCCTGGCCTCTGGAATGGGGGTGGGTGAACGTGATAATCAGAAGATAATGTCAAGTCATCTGACTGGGCCAGGAGAGCTGTGTAGGACAGAGCCCCACAGACAGCTAATGGAAAGGCACTTTTTTTTTCTAAATAGGCTGAAATTCTGGATTTTTACATAAAATTTGTACCTTTATGGAAACCGTTTCATTTTTATCATTTCATGAGTTATCCAAACACAATTTTTAACTGAGGAGGTCAATCTGGGGGCCAGCCCCAGCCCGAGGGCAGCGCAGACATACATAGGTCCTGAGTGGGCAGTCATGCGGCATCAGCCATTAAAACACTGAACGGCTGCCCTGCTGGTCATTAAATGGCCACCTGCCAAGCCCCGGGAGTGGCCCCATCTACCAACCTGACTCCTGCCCTGGACCCTCGGCACCGCCCACGACCCAGAACCTGAAGGGTTAACATCTGACACCACAGGGGTCAGGACAGGGCGTTAGTTCTGACTGGCCACATCCTTGACTGGTCCCAGGGCTGCCACAGCTGTCAAATACTCTGAACATCACCAGCGCATACACCTCGTCAAGCACTCCCGAATCAGGCAAGGGTGAGTTGGGGCTGGGCGCGTTTCCATTTCACAGGTCACATCCAGAAGGTGAGGAAGTAACAGAACCGATGAGGGCCCCCCGGGAGCCCTAGCCACCTCACATCCAGTCAGCCACAACCTCTCTGTGCACTGGGGGAGGGACCCGTGGGTCAGGGCGAGGCTCACCTGGCGGTAGGTGCAGATGATGATCTCCCGCAGGTGGTAGTGCATGGGCGTCATGGTCTCACTGACGGTGTCCAGGGCCGCATCTACCTCCTTCTTCACGCGGTGCCCATCAGGTAGCAGCTGCACCACCTTCATCACCACCTGGGGCCAGGGGAACACAGAGGAAACCAAGGGGGGTAGGTGAGGTCGCCAGCCCTAGCAACAGACTCACCCCACACGAAGGAAAACCTCAAGGTCCATCTCAACAGTGGTGCTGGGAAAATTGGATATTCATGTGCAAATGTAACTCAAAACAGATCAAAGACATAAACACAGAGCTAAAACCATAAAACTCTTAGAAGAAAATAGAGAGGAAAACTTCATGACGTTGCATGTAGCAATGACTTCTTGGACAGGACATCAGAAGCACAGGTGACAAAAGAAAATGACACCATCAACAGCGTAAAAAGGCAACCAACAGAATGAAAGGAAATATTTGCAAATCGCATATCTGCTAAGGGATTGATATCCAGAATATATTGAAAAATTCCCATAACTCAACAACAAAGCAAACCAAATCAAAAATGGGCAAAGAACTTGAACAGACATTTCCTCATAGAAGACACGTAGGTGGCCAATGAGCACATGGAAAGATGCTCAGCATCACTCAGCATCAGGGAACGGGGACTCAAAACCACAATAAGATGCCACCTCACATCCACCAGGATGGCAACTGTCAGAACAGAAAACAACAAGTGTTGGCAAAAACGTAGAGAAACTAAACCTCTTGTGCTTTGCCGGTGGATATGTTGCCACAGACAACGATACGGCCGTTGTTTAAAAACTAGACAGGTTACCATATGATCCAGCAATTCCACTTCTGAAAGTGCAAGCAGATATCTGAACAGGTATTTGTACTCCTGTACTTCATAGCAGCATGACTCACAATCACCAAAGGGTGACGAGAACCCAAGTGTCCACCAACAGATGAGTGGGTGAACAAAACGTGGTCCATACGTACAATAGGATAATACTCAGCCTGAGAAAGGTGTGAAAGCTAATAGACCCTCAACATGGATGAATCTTGAGGACTTCACGTTAAATGAAATAGACCAGACACAGAAGAACAAATACTGGATGATTCTACGTGTATGAGTTATATGGAATAGTCAAATCCATAGAGACAGAAAGCAGAACCACAGTCACCAGCAGCTGGGGAGGGAGGAATGGGGAGTTACTGTTTTATGGGTATGGTCGGTTTGCGATGAATAGAAAGTTCTGGAGACGGATGGTGGTACTGGTTGCACAACAAAGTGAATGTACTCAGTGCCACAGAACCATACGCTTAAACACAGTTAAAATGGCAAATTATATGTTAGGTACATTTTACCACAATGAAAAAAATAAAAATCTAAGAATCAGCAAATCAGCAAGAAGGAAGAGAGGAGTTTTAGGGAGAGGAAAGAGCACATGCAAAGGCCGAGAAGCTGAAGGAGTTTGGCAAGTTTGAGGGAGCATGCAGAGGCCAGGGTGACAAGACAGCAGGGACAGTGGGGGGGGGGGCGGGAATGTGATGAGGCCAGTCGACGAGGCAGGAGCCGACCACAGCGCCGACACCAGGGAGCCACACGCCAGCTCTGAGCGTCACATTCCCCGCCCCCGTAAGTCAGGGACTTTGCCGCTTACTTGCAGGGTGTCTGGACTGACGGCATGTAGCAGGGGCACAATACAGGGGTGACTAAATCGGAAATGTGAGTGGCCATCCACCCAGTGCCCTGGACTGAAATAGGGGTGGGGTGGGACAGGCCATGGCCCGGCATCAAGGTCACCGGCCCCAGCTGGGGCCCAAGCGCCTGTGAGGCAGGCGTCAGCGTCACCCAGACAAGATGTGGCCAGGGGCTTCCCCAGGGCACAGAGCAGCCCAGCGGCAGGGCCAGGCAGACAGGGGTCAGTCTAGCCCCCTCTTCTCCAAGAGCCATCTGTCAGGGCCTGGAGCCAAGCTGACCTGTGCTTTGGTTTGCTCATCTGTGAAATGGGAGCAGGCGAGCACTGAGATGATGAGATGCAAGAAGGTGACGTAATTAATAGGAGCTCTGAAGATCCCCCAGACCTGCCAGCAAGACTCGCCCTCTCCCCTCACCAGGTGTCCCCGGGGGACCCCGTGGGGTGTGCTCACCTCAAACTCGCCCTTGGTGAACTTGGCATCAGGCACACTCACGAGCTCCTCCTCGCCCACCTCGGGGAAGCCCTGGGGGAGGACAGCTGCTGGGACAGGGAGCACGTCCATCCAGGTCGCGCCCTCCCCCACGTGAGGAACCCCTTGCCGGGGGTCTGCCAGCCCCCAGGCCCCCTGCCCAGGACTGATGGGAGAGACTCCACACCATGCACCATCCCTGTCCCCCACACGCTCCTGCCACAGCCAGGGTCCCCGGGGCCGAGTACCACCCTGCCCTGTCCACACAGGACGGGCCACACAAACCTGGATGTGCCAGAAGGCGAGCACGGCCACCACCATGGCGGTCGTGGTCCGGCCCTGGCCACTGAGGCAGCTGAACACGAAGCCAGTGCCCGGGTCCTTGGCGAGGGCAGCCCGCAGAGCCTCGAGCAGTCGGTCAAAATCCTGGGTGGGGAGATCAGGGTCTGAGTCAGGCAGCCGGTGCTCCAGGCTGCAGACTCCCAACGTGGCCCATCCCTCCAAATGGCAACCCCAAAGCAGCGGTCCTGGGGCAGCCGGGCACAAGATGACATGCTTGTAAACAGCCATGCCCCTGCTACCTTCCCCCCTCCCCCAGGTGCGCGAGCGCACACACACACACACACGCACGCACCCTCCACCAGGCAGCGTATGAAACATGCGTATGCCACTCCCACGTGCTGTGTCCCCCAGGGCTGCGCAGGGACCCCTGGCCTGGCTGCTTGCCTGAGAGGGACCCAACCCAGGTCCCAGCCTGAGGGCAGGGGTCCGACCTGAGCAGATCACTGCAGCACGCGTCCACCAGGGGGCGACAAACAACAGGCAACCAGACCCGCAGAGGCAGGACCACAAGCCCCGTCTCTGCCCCTCACAGGCTGCACATGAGACGTCCGCGCACGCCCCGGGCCCAGAACCACACCCCGCACAGACACATCACCCAGACAACCGATGTACCACACAGGCACGCAGCGACCCGCACGCAGTGAGTGCTGGGCACACACACCACGGACGTGTCCATGGACGCTAAGACACACAAACTACACAGACTCTTGCAAAGACACAAAGCTACAGAGAGCACATAAACAACCTTGGTCACACACAAGCACCCCACAAGCCCCCACACACATTCCACACCACACAGTTCCCCAGATACGCCTGCCACATACCCCCTGGTAAAGACAAGATGCACATCAGATTCCAGACCAACACACCCACCACACACATGCACACACTCCACAGTGATACCCACACACTCTCCAAACACGTCTCCCTCACAGACGCACATTCACGAACACCATGGATGTGCTCCCACACACACACCAACGACACGTAATAAACACACAGGTGCCGAGCGAATAAACCACTTGGTCATATGTGAAGGCTCGTGGAACACGCTCCCAGTCCCTCGGGGGAGCTGCGTCCCGAGCCAAGGCCCAGGCCAGAGCGGGGTGGGAGAGGGCCCCCTCTGGCTCCCCAGAGGCCAGGCCTGCACAGCCCCCTCACCTGCTCACAGGGGGCGCAGAAGTCTGGCAGGGGGATGCGGTGGTAAGTGAGGCCGGGGTAGGCCCCACGGTGCTGGGTGAAGACCTCCTGCATGGTGAGGCATGTCTGGAACTTGCGGGTCGGTGCACCCCCCGTGCCTGGGAGAGGCATACTCAGGTGGGCCTTCAGCTGGGACTCCAGGTTCTAGAGGAGGGTGGGACAGAGGGCTCAGGCCACTGAGGCAGCCTCCACGCCAGCCCCGGAAGGCCAGAGCCTGCCATGGCCAGGACCAGTCCTGGCTTTCGGGGGCATCCCTGCCCCTTCCTGAGCCTCAGGGATCAGAGCCAGACCCAGAGCCAGGGAGATGGCCACGGTGGGAGTCCTGAATCAGCCACTCCCTGAGTCTGCTCCTCTTGGGGCCTCAGTTTCTCCATCTTATAAGAGGAGCATGGGACCTTCTAAAGACCCTCCCAGGCCAATTTTCCAGAAGGCCTCCAAGGTAGGGGTGTGCGGAAGGCAGGAGGGCCTCACCTCAAGCTGGTCGGAGGCCATGGGGGGCCCAGGCCACCGCAGGCTGTGGGTATGCCCGTCACACTCCAGCACGGCCTCCTCCCTCAGGTTGACCCACACGACATGCCGTAGCTTCCTCTTGGCATCAGTCAGGTAGGCCAGGATGCTCCCCAGGGCCTGCGGGGAGACAGGAGGGCCATCAGTGAAAGGGCTCAACCATTACCCCACTCAGCCCACGAGGGGACGTAGGGCCCCTGGGGTGGTCACCTTGGCGCTGGGCTGGGCTGTGCCATAGATGGGCATGCGGGGCACCCGTCGAAAGTTGGCCACATCCATCTCTCTGACAGTGCTGAGTGCGTCTGGAGAGATGAGGTCGTCCGCCCCCTGCGGGGAGAGCAGCAAGCCTGGGACCCACAGCAGCTGACTGAGATTCAGAGCCCAGCCCAAGGTGGGGCAGGGCAGGGCAGGGACCAGCTCTCTACAGTTTACCAAGCACTTCTGCACACTTGGCACTTCATCACCGCCCCGGCAAGGAGAAAGGCGCTAGTGCCCACCCTCCAGATGAGGAACCTGAGGCTCATCAGGGAGAGGCTGGTGGCAAAGACATCAGAACCAGGCCTCCTGCCTCCTCGCCTGCAGCACGTGGGTTTGAGAACGAGGAGAGGGAATGACAGCAGTGGCCAAAGCTGCAAACGCTTCTTGGGGCCGGAGATCAGCCCCATGTCACTCACAGGAAGAGTCTGCTGCCCCAAAGGCCATCGCCCCTTTGTCTTCTGGGAAGGGCAGCAATGTTTAACCCAAGCCGTCAGGAATCAAGGGCCCACCAGCCCCGGGGCCAGCCCACACCCATTCCCACTTCCCCAGCCACCCAGCCACACTCACCAGAGAGCCCTTAGCGACGAGGTCCCCGGGGGCCACAGGCCCCGCTGAGCTCAGAGTCACAGGCAGGCGGTACAGCTCAGGATGGGCACAGAGCCAGCGGCTGAAACTGAGGGCAAAGGCCAGCGGGTACTGCAGCCCGAGGCAGAGAGAGATGGGAGTTCAGGGGCACGAGGCCATCCCAAACTCTCCCAGCTGGCCCTGTGGTGGGGGAGCCCCAAGAGACATCCATCATGGTCCAGGGCGGGGGGGGGGGGAGGAGACAGGACCAGGAGGTCCGAAGCAAGATCCTTCCAGGCCCCAATGCCCCAGCTAAGGGTACAGAGACTGGGGCCCAGGGGAGAGAGAGGTAGGCCCTCTCTCTGCCTGACCTGCTCTAGGACCACCACTCTATCGGGGTCTCTCCATGTCCCCCACACCCACCTTCCTCTGGAACCAACACACACGCCCCCACCCTCCTCCCCAGTTCCACAGGGGTCCTCGACAACCCCATGCCAGTCACTGTGGGAGACAGGGCTGGAGGGACCCCAGGAGGAGGGCTTGTGGGTCCACTCATCCTCCAGCCGCACCTGCTCGTGGAGATAGTAGTTAAACAGGATCAGGTAGAAGTATCGCTCCAGGCTCTGCAGCGCCCTCTGCCGGACACCGTGCTGGCTGCAGCTTCCCTGAGAGGAGGTGACCCAGAAGGGGGGTGGGTGGTGAAGACAGGGCTCGGGGCCATCCTGTCCCCATTCCCAGAAGGGCAGGAGGTAAGCCTGAGAAATCCCCAGAACACCATCTATCCCCTCCCTTTATAACTTCTGCCAGGCTGGAAATTCTTCCAAGCGTCTAACCGCTCTCCGATTTGCTGCGATTAATCTGTTGGTGAAGGGGAAGCAGTTGGTGACTACCCCAGAACCACTGCTATCAACCCAGGGACCGCCTCGCCCTCCGGGCCTGTGCCCACAGACAAGCTGGGACCCCCCCTCTTTGCACCAAGCCGTGCATGTGCAGGTCCGTGCACAGTCGTGTTGAGGAAAGAAGTACATAAACACCCTTCTCTAAGCCAGAGGCCCTCCCTTAAGAACTGTGACCCACCCCACAAGAAAACAAAAAGACTCTCATAACAGTGCTCCAAGGGGGCCATGATTTTTACCCTTACTTTACCGAGGTTCTGAGAAATGAACTGACTTGCTCAATCATGACGTTGATGGCAGAGAGAGCTGGATCCCCAAACAAATGTCCTAACCCCAGCCCAGCATGCTCTGGGGTCAAGGAGCTGTCAGAGAGAATCCCAAGCTCCCTCTCTCCACCTTCAGATCTCAGGGATCGCCTACTGGGTCAGTACCACCTTCTGGAGGGCAAGTGAGATTCAGAGAGGCCCGAAAGAAAGGTCATACCCTTTGATTACATTGAACCTCATCTTTGGGAATCTAGGCCAGAGGTCAGCAAATGTCTATTTGTATAAAAGGCAGTAAATATTCTGGGGTCTCTGCTGTACCTGCCCAACTCGGCCACTGCAGCATGAGAGAGCCGGACGTGCTGGACTGAACGGGCAAGACCATGTTCCAATAAAACTTATTCATGAAAACAAGGTGGCGGGTTGGATTTGGCCCATGGGTCACAGTTTGCCAACCTCTAATCTAGACTAAGGGAAAAAATCCTAAATACACAACAGCTTCATTTTCATGAAGTTATCTTGATGCACAAGAATTTATACTGATGAGGAACTGGAAGCAACTCAACTGTCCAACCAGAGGGGCGTGGTTAGTAAACCATGACAGGTGACATCCCAGGGACATCTGCTCCATGCAGACTCCCTTCTAAGGGCCTCATGGCTCTTATCCCAGCTGATCCTCACAACAACTCTATGGGTTGGTTATTATTCGTGGCTCCCTTTTTACAAGCGGGGAAACTGAGGCACGAAGCAGTGAAGCAGGTGGCCCACGTCCACACACCTGTAGGTGGCAGAGCCAGGCCTGGACCCCACGTGGTCAGGCCAGAGGCCACGCTCTTAACCTAACAGGCCAACGATGGTTGAAGTCACACAGCCGGCAAGAACGGCGATGACGAAAGCAGGGATGGCACAGGGATGCTGAGGAGAAGCGCTAGAAGCAGGCCACAAACGTGCCCTGGGGCGCCCGCCACAAGATCATCACAAACAAAGCACGTGGGAGGAAGGAAGCTGGCCCCAAATGCTCCCAGTAGCTGTGCTGACATGATGGATGACTTTCTGCCTCCTCCAATTTCTCAATTTTCCATACTATACTATTGCTTTCAAAAGATGTTTTTTTAAAGTGTCGAAGAAGAAAAAGTCTCTGCAGGCCTTAGATTCCTTCCATGCACTGTGCACACTCTCAAGACAAGGCCTCTCCCCAGAGCCGAGGGACAGGACTGCTGAGACAGCCCAGAGCCCATCACTCTTCCAGAAGCAGCAGGCTGGACCAAACCCCGGCCTACCCAAGGAAACAGCAAGGGACTGACTCGCGGAGGGGAACCAGGAGCGGTCTGGGAAGTCTCTGGATCCAGAGGCCCCCAGCACCCTGGCCAGCAGCCCCTTCCTCCATCCTGTTTATTCCGCAGCAAGGGGACCTGGCCAGGGAAAGTAAACTTTCCCTCTTCCTTGTCCATCTTTCCTGCAGGCCCAGCTCCTCTAGCTTCCCTTCCTCTGAACGCCTCTCTTCTCTGGGAGAAGCAGCAACCAGGAAAAGTCAGTTGGAAAGAAGCCAGTCAAGAGGTTTAACAAAACGAGGTCACAGGACTCGGGCGAAAGCAGACCCTCTCCAGGCCTCACCTGGGCTGGGCTCTCTGGCCGGGGGCCTTCCAGCTTCCTCTGGTGTTCCAAGATGACCTCCTTCAGGTCATGCAGCTCGGCACAGGCAGTGATGGCTCTGTCCACCTGGTGCCCACGACCAGGGCAGGGAAGGGAGAGGGAAGAGGGCCGCAGGGCCAAGCAAAGATGGCGGAGGCGGAAGGGAAGAGAAAGGGAAAGAATGGTTTGTCAAAAAGGGGGCAGTGCAGGGGAGGAAGAGACCCCACCAGCGGAGGAGTGCACGGCCCCTCCACGGCCCCTGCCCCCAGCCCCCTGACTCACCTCGTCCACCATCTTCCTCCCCTGAGGCACCATGTGGAGAAAGCTCTGGATCAGCTGGAGCTGCTCCAGGGGCAGTGGCTTGGTCTGCAGGGGGACAGCCCTGACAAGGAAGGGGTCAGTAGCATAAGCAGTACCCCCAAAGGCCTCTACTACCACCCCCCTGTTGACATTTCCATTCACATGGCCGCTGAGGGGCATTGGACTACAGTCTCCAAGTCTTCCTTCCCATTCAGGTTGGGGGAAGCAAGGGGTATTTTCCCCAGTGGGGAAACAGGCCCAGAAAGGTCAAGCGACTTTTTTCGCATTACTCAGCAAATCTGTGGCAACCCAGGAAATGAACCCCACATGCCCCACCTCCAGCTCTGGCCCTGGGCTCCTGACACGTCCCCAGCACTCTGGCAGCCCTGCCCCCTCCTCTCCTCATCCCTGCGGTGCCTTGGGACACTCACTCTGGCCTCGAGGCAGCCCCGCTGTGGTGAAACAAGATGAGGGTACCCAGGGTCATTCCCAGATTGGTCCTGCCCACGCCTGTCTGGCAGCTGAAGAGGAGAGCAGGGGGAGGCCCGTGGTCATCTCGGAGCTGCAGCAGGCTGGGGGTTTCCTGGGAAAGACCATGACCGTCAACAACAGCATGCCCTGGAAACCCTCAGCCGGGACCAAGTCGAGGGAAGGGGGTCATGACATCGGCCCATCTGCACCCCACAGTCTTTGGCAAGGGGGGCCTAGACAGGTGGCTCAGCCGCTTTTGCCAAACTTCAAAGCCCAATGTGCTCCATCTGCCCCGAGGTGGACTGCCCTGCCTCCTTCCCAGGCCCTGGGGGAGCCCAACCAGCTGGTCCTGGGAGTGAGACTGCTCAGAGGGGACAGGCCCGTATTTGACATCGCCGTGAGATGCAAATTAAATGAGGTGGCCTCCCGCAGGGGCTGGGAAAGAAACACCACCAGTCCTCAGGAAACACCAGCTCAAGAGGCTACGGATAAGAAATTTTTAGCCCCGGTAAACTTGTTGTCTAGAGAGGTCAGGTGATTTGTCCAAGATCACACAGCAAATTAGCAGACGAGCCTGCTCAGAGTCCAGGCCTTCAGATGGTCAGTGCTGGGCTCTGTCATTAGAGAATGTACAAATATACACCCCCCCAACACACACACACATTCCACCTCTTACACAACACAGAAGGAAACCTTCCTCTGAGGAAAGCCAGAGGCCATACTCGCCCTGAGCATCACCATGGAGACAGGGCCTAGACCCACACCCGCTCTCCAGGCTCCTGTCCCTAGTCTGTGCTCCCACCACCCACTGCCTCCTGCCCTGACTTACCCGGAGGACACTCACAAAGACATCAAACTGGGCTTCCAGGGGGGCCCCTTGCTCTGGCAGGGGCAGGCGGTGATACCTGCCAGGTGAGGCGGAGAGGCCCATCAGGCAGGCCACACAGCCCGGGCATCCCCCACCCCGCATTCCTGTGGGAAAGATGGGTGCGGGGAGCTCAGCCCAACCTGCAGACGGTGAAACTGAGACCACAGCTGGGGAGCAGGGCCAGAGAGCACCCCTGCCCAGCACAGTGGCATCCATGCGGCCCAAGTCATCTGCTGTCACCGGGTAGGACTGGCACCCGGTACCTGTAGGCGGGCCTCAGGAAGAGGGGCCGCTTGTACACCTCCTCGGTCACGTGCACATCGTCCTCGCCCCGGATGGCCACAGCGTGGGGCTCCCCCAGCAGGTCATCAATGTTGTGGTAGACGTGGTACGTGTTCTCACTCAGCTGGGCAAAGTCATGGATCTGCATGGAGGAGTGGGGGCCAGAGGACCATGACTGACCTGCAGGCCCCTGCTGGCCTTCCTGGCCGAGCTCTAAAGCGAGGAGACCACAAAGAGGCCACGGACAGGCTGCTCTTCCTCCAGGGGGAACCATCTGGCCAGAGGTGCTCTGTGCCCTGGGAGGCCTGATGGGATGGAGGTGGCCAGCTGCCCGAGGGGGCCACCTATGCACAAGATGACATGGTCCACACTGGGGCCAGGGAGGAAGCGTCCTGCCCTATGGGCAGCAGGGGTCAGCTAAGCCATCAGACTCAGGGACAGGGGGAAGCTCAGTCAGCTGGGTGCTAGAGGAGACGAGACCCCAAAGGGAGATGGGAGACAAGTGGGCTCCTGCCCGTGGGAGTCTCTGGGGGCACCGCAATGGCATCCTCCACGCACACACCTCCGTGGTGTGTCAACAGCCTCAGAAACCTTGACAGGGCCCCAGGTGGTGGAGGGGAACAGGGGCACCTCAGACAGACAGAGGCCCATCGAGAGAAGTGCCTCATCCAGGCCTCACAGCTCACAGAGGGCTGTCCCTCGGTGTTGGGCCTCCTAGTCTAATGCTCCTTTCACTCCACTAGGCCCCTGCTAAATAAGGATGCTGAGTGCAGAGGAGGTGCGCATGGTGGGAAAGGGGCAGAAGCAAACGGAGCTGGGAACAGGAAGGTTTTCCCCTAGCTTCCCCTGAGCTGGCCTTGCATCCAGCTACTCGCCCAAGCAGGGCAGAAGAGTGGGTGAGTACAGGCCGGTGAGAGCAAAGTTGGGCTGGGGACTAGGGTCCCAACTCAGCCGCCCACGGCCTGCCAGAGAAGGGGGCCTCCACCTACGCCAGTGACCCTTACCTCTTTCCGGATGGCCAGCTCTAAGCTCTCTGCCTGGATCCCAGGTCCCAGGCCCCGGAGGTTCTCATGAAGATTCTGCTTATCTCGAGGTGTGTAGGGCACGAAGTCCTCCTCAGCACGCAGAAACAGCACGGGCTCCTCCCGCACACAGAAGATGATGCACTCCTGCCAGGAGCCAAAGGAGGAAGAAACTGTCCCCACTACCCAGCACGGAGACCCGACCTTCTGCCTTACCTCTGTGCCTTTCCACAGACCGGTCCCTGCTCTTTGAGCGCCTGTCACCCCCACTCTGTCCCTGCAACATGAATCTTACACAGTAAGCAAAGCTTGGTCCAAATACCACCTGCTCCTGACTCTCCCTCTTCTCGGGGCCAACAGCCCTTTGTCTGAAGCTCATGGTGTTGATTCCTGCTTCATCCTAACATGATCAGTGACTACATCTCCCTTCATGGACTACAGGTTCCTTACACGACGAACCATGTTCTAGTCATTTTCACATCTCCATTATTCCAAGCACAGAACGCCAGATAAATCAAGTGCTTGATAAACACTGGGGGAAGAAATGAATGCCCGCCACCACCATGCAATCATTCATTCACTGAGCACCTTACACACAGAGAGAGATGTGGGCAGACCCTTCCCTGTGGAACTTGAAGTCAGGCTGGGAAGAGAGGATCCACCCAGAACTAACACCCCACCCCACTCTGGTTCACTCAGGGACTCTCCAGCTAAACCCCAGGTCAAACCAGATGCAGGCTGCAATCAGATGGGACCCTCAGCCTCTGTCCTGCAGACACTCAAAACCCCGCCTCAGCATCAGGCAGGAAAGAGGAGTCATTAAAAACAGGCATTTAGGGGCGCCTGGGTGGTTCAGATGATAAAGCATCTGCCTTCAGCTCAGGTCATGATCTCCAGGTCCTGGGATCAAGCCCCACGTCGGGCTCCCTGCTCAGCGGGGAGTCTGCTTCTCCCACTACTCGTTTGTGCTCTCTCTCGCTCTCTCAAATGAATAAATAAAATCTTAAAAAAAAAAAAAAAAAAAACAGGCTCTAATTTAGAGTTCAGATGCCTTGTTTGGGTCTTGGGACACCACTCCTAAGCTGTGTCACTCATCCTCTCTGGGCCTCGGTTTCCTCCTCTCTGCAATGGGAGGAACTGCCCTGCCTTCATAGGGCTGACACAAGGACCTGTGTCCGCTGTGGTCATCATGCTGTGCCTCTCTTGCTATGACCTGGACCCTCTTGTCACCCTGTCCCCCTTCTCACTTCTCCAAGGTTCTCAAAGTGGGGTGTATAAGGGGCTTCTGACCTAAGGCCCCCATGTCCACATACGACAGGGAAATAAAAATTGACCCAGAATTTCCCAACCATGCTGACCACAATGATCACTGTGGCATTCAAGGCCTGCAGAGCCTGGTCTGGGTCCCCAGGCACCCTCCCCATCATGTGGCCAGGCCACTCCCGGGAAGAGCCCCTCTGCCAGATTTGGGGGGCTGCGAGACCCTGCCCGGAAACAGTCCTGCTTACCCTGTGTCCATCTTTCTGGAGTTTCTGGAGCACCTGCCTGAAACCAGAGAGGCTGGGCTGTCCCATGCCAAACACGGTGAGGCCACCCCGCACTTGCCGGAAGTTGGGGGCCCCACAGCTCCGCACAGTGCCCAGTACATCCATCTTCTCAGCAACATCCCGCACCAGGAAGTAGCGTCCCTGGCAGGGGAAGAGCCACAAGGGGTTACTCAGATGCTCAGGGACATCTTCTATCAGTGGAGCTCTGTCCCACGCCCCAGAGGATGGGGAGCAAGAGATGGGGCAGGGGACATGGTCTTCAAGTTGTCTGCAGGCTTTTGGAAAAAACAAAATATGTGACCATCTGTGATCCCAAGAAGAGTGTCATTTAGCATGGGAAAGGGAAAAACAACAACTCCTGATGGGGAATCCAAGAAGGCTTCATGGAGGAGGCAGCATTGGGGGCAGGTCTTGAGGAAAGAAAGTAGGGAGAGGCACTCCAGGGGCAGGAAACTGAGGCTGGCTCTAGGGTGGGGCCTGAAGCTCTCCAGGAAGAAGTCAAATGTCTCCCGCAGCCAGAGGAAGGGCTTGGAGCAAGGGCCCAAGTGGGGAGTCACAGCCGGGGCCCCAGGAATCAGCTAGAGGAAACCTGCACTAGCCCCCTCCTGAGGTCCTGAAGCTCTGAGGACGGACGGGGCTCTCCCTTCCCCGGCTGGGGTGATGGATGCAATGAGGGACAGAGTAAAAGGGTGAGAACAAGAGGAGCCAGGGGAGTTCATTCCTGGGCACAAAGGAGCTCGGACATTATCTGGCCATGCCCCTCCAACAGGACCCACACATTGCCTGACAGATTAGAAATGGAACCAGTTCTTCCAGACACCAGAAAACCCCAGCTACTCTTTCAACAAACACAGTTTCATCAGCATGATTATCCCTTCTCCGACTATTTACTGAGCACCTACACGGTGCCGGAGCACTGTTCAGGGCTGGGGGCTGCTGCAGTGAACAAGAAAAATGAAAGTCATCTGGGCGTGTGGACCTGGCTTTCTAGGGGATATGTGAGGGGAAAAAGCAGCTAAGCCAGAGAAGTTCTGGAGCGTAGAGAACAGGATAGAGATCCCCCAGCTGGGGCCCTGACTCTGTTCTCCCTGCTGCTCCAAGGGCGGGGTGTGGGCAGACTGAGGCCAGGCAGGGACCTGCCAGAAGAGCAGATCAGGGGGCTCCGCGGGGCAGGGGGCATGGCCCAGGAAACCAGGGGGTGACAGGAAGTGGGGGAGGAGCCCAGACGGTGGGGTGAGGACATGACTCAGAGAAGGGGTCAGTGGGGAAAGCAGGAGGGAGGGACCCTGTGAAGAAGGAGGACCAGAGGTGGGTGGGGGAGGCCGAAGGGGGAAAGGGGCCGGGCTGCCCTCACCTGCACCAGGTAGTGCTCGGGGGTGGCGTCTGAGAGCCGGCCCAGTGTGTAATGGGCCTTGAGCAGCTCCTCATGGATCTGGAACTCCTCCTTACAGTTGTACCTGTCAGGGCAGAATGGAAACTTTCATGATCAAGGTAGCCTCCACCCTCACCAGACTCCATAACAGGACCACCCCACCGGCACCCGTCTATGGCAGAGACAGCCTGCTGTCCCCAATACCCACCCTCCCCTCCTTCCTCAGCAACAGAACCCTGGAATTGTGACTGGGCCATCTGGCTGAGGACTACATTTCCCAGGTTCCCTTGCAGCTAGGATGGTCACGTGATTAAGGTTTGGCCAATGGGATATGAGGAGAAGTGATAATGCGTACAACTTCTGGGCCATTCCCTTAAAGGGAAGGTGGGTGCCTTCTACTTTCTCTCCTTCTCCCTGGCTAGCATCCAGAAGTGATGGCGAGAAGCAGATGCTAATGATGGTGGGGAAACAAGAGAGGGGCCTGGCTGATCACAGAGTGGCCATTCCAGCTTGGTGCACCTCCCAGAGTCTTGTGTAGAGAGAAGCTTTGGTCCTGTTTAAGGCCTCCTATTCGAGGGTTACCTGGGTCCCAGGGGACCCTTCCATCAGATTGTCTCTGAGAACAACACCATGGCACAGTGAGGGGGCTCAGGACAGAGGCTTTGGGGTTGCATGATCTGGGCATGAACCCAACTTCACCACACAGCAACTTTGGGGCTTTGGAGTGACTCACTCTCTCTGTGGTTCCCTTTCCAGTAATTCTCACCTCCTAGGGCTGCTGTGAGATTTCAAGGCACTGCTGAATGGAACTGTGGTCAGCCAAGGGCCTTGGGCACAGTGTTTATTAATATAATTATTTTTACTAGTCGCAGTGCTACCTCCACACAGGTCCATTTCAAACAAAACCCACAGGTATAAAAACAGATTTCTGCAGATGCTAAACCAGCATCTGCAGAAATCTGTCTGCTCAAGACATAAGAAGCTTCCGTGCTGATTATAACAGTGAATAAGACACTCGCCCCCTGGTGTCTGTTCCTCTTTACAAAAGAACTGCGTCTAGGAAAGGCAGGGCGGTGGAATGAGTGAGGCAGGGGAGCCCGAAGCGAGGAGTTGAGAGACTTGGGGTCCCACTCCCAGCTCAGTCTCTATCTCACCACATGGTGGACAAATCCGTCTACCCCCGGAAGCTTGGTATTTAGATCCAGTCTTCACAACCGATCTAAAACGCATTCAATCAGGAATCAGCAAACGTTTTATATCAAGAACTGGACAGTAAATAATTTTGGCTTGAGAGCCATACAGTTTCTGTTGCAACCACAACTCTGCGATTGAAGTGTTGAGCATCCACAGACAGCATACAAAGGAATAGGAGTGGCGGTGTTCCAATAAAACTTTATTTACAAAAGCAGATGCTAGGTGGGATTCGGTCCACAGGATACAGTTTGCCAAGCCCTGCGTTGGGTGATCTCTAAGGTCCCTTCCCCACAAACATGCTACAGCCCCAGGGTCCCTGTGCTCATACTCGCTTCAGGAGGCAGATCTTTACAGCAGGCTCATGACTGTTCTGAGCCACACCATTTGGTTAAGTATTCTGCACGTCATCACCATGCAATCTGATAAGAAAAAGAAGACCCAGGGGCGCCTGGGTGGCTCAGTCATTAAGCGTCTGTCTTGGGCTCGGGTCATGATCCCAGGGTCCTGGGATCGAGCCCTGCATCGGGCTCCCTGCTCAGCAGGAAGCCTGCTTCTCCCTCTCCCACCTCCCCGCTTGTGTTCCCTCTCTTGCTGTGTCTCTCTCTGTCAAATAAATAAATAAAATCTTAAAAAAAAAAAAAAGAAAGAAAGAAAGAAAGAAAAACAAGACCCAGAGAGGGGAAAGGATTTGCCTGAGGTCACAGAGCAAAGCCCAGGACGTGTGTCTCCGACACTGCCCTCAAGGGCCAAACCTAGATGTGTCATCTCTGGTAGAGAGACAATATCAAGTCTCTTCTCTTCCCCTTATCACGAGCACAGTAATGGATTAGGATTCTAATTTTCCTGTCAGGCCCCAAAGCCAGCAGGCCGATTTATCATTCCCACCCCTCAGGTCTCCTGACACACAAAGTCCCATCTGCTAGGTCTCTGCCAAACTTCTTTGTGTAGAATACAGTTCATTCTTAGTTCACTGTGTCCTACTTCCTGCATGCTGGAGGGGCCCAGAGGCAGATTCGACGTGAGCTGAGGCTTCCCGATTCACCGGGAGACAGAGCCCTTGCCTCTCTTGTCCTCCTGGCCTCTGGCTCCCAGCACCCACTCCTTCACTGACCCCACAGGGCAGACAGGGTTGCAGAGCCGCCTTCTGGACCCTCTTCTTCTGGACACATGTAGTGTATCCATGTGTCTCAAAATATGGTGCCTGAACCCACCCTCAGCCTCCTCCAGGAAAGTCCCTCAAGGACCTAATTAAGAGAGGTGACCAAGAGCTTCCAGCTTTTTCAGCCACAGCTCTTTTACGACCTGGTATTAACCTCAGTTTTGAACCATAATTACTAGTTGTGAAAAATAAAAAATCTAAATTTTAGGCACCTTAGTATATAAACTGTTTGAAAATGTTTGGCCAAAAATGATTTTCAAAAGGGTGTCCCCCCACCGGCCACTTCTCCTTCTCCATGCTTCCTGGCCCTATGGACATGAGCTAAGAGACCCACAACAGAGACCCACTCAGGCACTTGCTTGCTGTGTTACTCCAGACAAACTGCTTAACCTCTCTGGGCCTCAGTATCTTCATCTATGAAATTGTAGACTCAGTGCTTTATGCCACCACTCCTCCGGGAAGCTGCCCCAACCATGTCATCCAGGGACACGGTCACACACACACACACACACACCGCCACTCACGTGATCACGACGGGGGCCACTTTGTTGGGGATGATGGACTTGGCCTTACTGTTGTGCAAGCCTGTGGTCTGGAAGGAGTGGACACTGAGTGAGTGCTGACTGTCCATCGTGCCGCCCCCCTGGAGGCCCTCGAAGGGGGCGCCCACCGAAACCGTCTGCTGGGCTGTGCTGGCCGTAGTACCCATAGTCCGCTGGCAGCCTCAGGACCCCAAACCTGCGGGATGAGAAGGCATGGGGTGTGGGGAAGGGGTGGGAAAATCCACAGCAGGAAGGGACCTAGCCCAGCTCCACCTCCACCCCCACCGCCCAGATGCCAAGTCTGAGGCCCAGAAAGCACGAGCTCAGCCTGCAGCAGGAGACAGAGGGCAGGTGGGCCGCCTCCCAGTGTTCCCTGAACGCCTACCCTGCGCCTGTCCCTTGGCTTCTGCTTTGGGGGGGTTACGGACATGAAGGGACATAAAGACACAGCCCCTGAACGCTTACGGTTACACTCCCCTGGCAAAAATATGACCGTTAGGAAGGGGTTAGCCCTCCACACCAGGTCAGGACCTCGGGCTCTAAGTGACTGGGTCAGGCCACACAGAGGCAGGGCCCCCCAGACGCACAGAAGTGGGAAGACCTGGGGCAGGTGCAGAAGGAAGTCAAGCTTGGCTCTGAAGAATGTGGAGGCAGGGGCGCACCTGGGTTGCTCAGTTGGTTAAGCATCCGACTCGATTTCGGCGCAGGTCATGATCTCAGGGTCATGAGATCAAGCCCAGCATCAGGCTCCGTGCTCAGCAGGGAGTCTGAGATTCTCTCTCTTCTCCCTCTGCCTCTGCCCCTGTTCACTGCGTGCTCTCTCTCTCTCTCTCTCGCACACACGTGTGCTAAAATAAATAAATAAATCTTTAAAAAGAGAGAGAGAGAATGTGGATGGAAACAGGATACAGGAGGTCACTCTAGCCATGAATATCACAAAATGAGGCTGGGGACATCCAAGGGTTCAGTGAAAGCACCAGGCCCCTGAACTTGACATCACCGATCATCAATATCCCCATCAACAGCCAAAGATTCCACCCCCCACAAGGCAGGCTGGGTGCCCTGGTGGATTCAGCAATTCCCCTGGTGGGCTCTCTCCCTGAGAAATACTTAAGGATGTTCGCAAAAACCAGGCTTCTGGGATGTGTTGCTGCCGGAAGTGTTGTTTACAACTGCAAAACACGGGGACCCACCTCCAGCCAACAAGAGCGGCTCTGCTGAATAAAGTAGGGGCATCTCTAAGGTCAAAGGTTAAACAGCCATTGAAAATATCATACTGATGGATCTGGAAAGACACGGAGGACACAGGGATAGAAGGAACAGGTTGCAAGGCAAGAACGGGCTCCAGTCCCATTTTAATTCATGAAAGTGTATCGGGAGAAAAGCCTGGGAGATACACATCAAGATGCTAATGTGAGTTATTACCAAGTGATGAGATGAGAGTTCATTTGTGTCTTCTCCTTTTGCTTTTTCTCCTCTGAACACTAACTGGGTAATGAAGTTAAAGCCTATTGAGAACAGATAAGAGAATGTCTGGGGAAATGGCCGGAGACGGGTGAGGAGTTGATGGAGGGTGTGAGGAGCCGTCCCCAGACACAACTCCCTCAGCTGCCCTCAGCCACCCTCAGCCCAGGGTGAGCTGCTCCACATGGTGGGGACAATCTGCTCCCACCACCCCGCCCTCTGGAAACCAGCAGCGGCACCCGGGGAAGAGGGTGGTGGAGGCAGCGGGTCAGCGTGAAGGCTGAGCTCACTGGGCCTTCTCTCCCCCAGGCCCTGAGTACTGGGGCTCCCCCTCCCCAGAGCCGCCTAGACAGAATGACTAGACTCATCCACCCCTCCTCAAACCTTCCCAAACCACCACCTGTCCCTATCCCTCTGCAGTCTGGAAAGGGCTCCCTCTCTCCCTCTGGCCCTGCCTTGTCATCCTTGAAAACTCCCAGTAGCCATGCGACAGCTCTGTCAACATGCACATGTGCTTATAAGAGCCCCATCGCACCCCGTCCAATTTCCCCCTCCCTCCATCCCTCTCTCCCACTTTCCCTCTCTGTCTCTGTCAAACGTGGACGGAATGAGCCTCTGTTCCTAAACAGAAATACGGGCTGCTCAGAGAGCATGAGGGGCTCCACAGTGGGCCCCAGCCTGCGAACAGCAGAGCCAGAAACTTCTCTCCACTTCTCCCCCAACCCAGCTCACCAAAGTTCCCCGGACCCCTCCCAGCAGCCCGGGCCAAGGAGGCATGGACAGGAACAGTCTCCTCCAAGAACAGGGGCACGGGTAGCTGTCCCAAATGAGGGCATGAGGGACAGGAAATGGGAAGGGCCTATAGGAGGCAGCAGCTGCCCACAGCTGCCCAGCCAGGCCAGGCCCTGCCCGCTTTGGGCTGAGCTGCAGCCACCCCCGTGTCTCACGGGCCCCACAGGCGACAACAGGCCCCAGCTGGTGCCCTGTCAGGGCAGCCGGGAGATAATACACATGTGCACAGCTGCAGGCTAGAGGGCTGGGGGAAGGACAATAGCCTTTGAAAGCTGACTGGCTTCCAAACTGTCTAGAGGAGGGTGAAGCCCCGGGATGTCCAGGCCTCCCACTCTGTAAAACTCCTCCTGAAACCCCTCTCCACCCTGCCAGGAGTGAGCCTCACCAGCCCAGGGGCCTCCTCCTGCTGGCCCCATGCTGCAGGGCCCCGAGCAACTTCCCCACGTCCCCAGCCCTAAAATGGCAGTAGGGACGGCATGGTCCAAAAGCCTCTTCCAGATTCAAACAGATCTGGCTCCTAAGACTGGAGGTCCTGGTGGTCACACCCCAACTGCCCACTACCAGGGAAGGCGGTCAGCAAGGTCGGGTGGGGGGGTGTTAGTTGGGTCCCTAGTGCTCAAACCTCTGCTTGGGGGAAGAATGGGGAGGGCAGGGTGGAATGTAGGCAGACTGAAAGTTGTGGTCCATGGAGCCTGGATGGTTTGTAAACAATTATGCTAGTCCAGAACTTCATCGGATCATGAGTGAAGGCTGTCATCCCCACTGTGCCGCTGAGACTGGGACGTGGTCGCCACGGAGCTCACGGGTGGTTTACACCCCACTGCCGCCGTGCTGATGTCTGGAAACACGGCTTGCACTCATCCCGGACCCGCAGGATAAAGAAAATAGCAATGAATCTACAGTTAACTCTATACCACACTAATGTCATCTGTTGTTTTTTGTTTTTTTAGCTTAAGGAAAATTTAGGAGAAAACGAGGTGCTTCATAGAATATTCTAATTGGGAGAAAATTTTATTTCCTCTTATTTCTGTTGTGAATTTTTAAAACATTTTTTAGAGCTAAGTGATAAAAAGCCCTTATAAGAAAGTATTTTTGTTTTTGCATAAAATTTAAATGTTTAATTTTTAAAATAATTTTCTAAGTCTCAACAGTTTCTGGAGAATTTTACTTTATTGGTAAACCTTCATTCTCTTTTATTTACTAGATTATATTTTTTAGAATGTGCCTTCTGACCTTTCAGTTTTATTTTTTTACGTTTATATCAAGTGTCTTTCTGATTTATTGCCTACTTAGTTGTGGAGAGATATTCATAAATCTCCTGTAAGTCTACCAAAATGTTCTGTACGGGAGGCTGCCTCCTATTTGTGGAATCCGTGCCAGAGAAGTGACCTTGTTTCCCCAGGAACAATTCAACATGAGCTCCAGCTCATCAACTGACTGCCTGATGCCACAAATGCTCAGGCTACAGAGTGATGAGCTTCTGGTCAATGGCAGCATTCAAGCTGAGGAGGTGCCAGAGCAGGGAGGACAGGCAAGAGGTTCAAGAGCAGACCCCTCAGGCCTCAGCCCAAAATACCTCGTGAGTCTAAGTCTGTTTCTGAAGAACTGAATCGTCCCCATTCCGGTCTCAGTTTCCACATCTGTAATCCAAAGCTCACAAGTCCCCACCTTCTTTGTCCCTGTCCCGACGCAGCAGCCATGACCTCCATGCTTGGCAAACCCTGTGGGCCTTTCCAAAGCAGAGTTTGGCTCTTGGGACTGAAGTGGAAAGCTGCCCATCAGCTACTGACCCCAGCCCCGTTCCTTTCTCCTCCCTCCCTGCGCACCGGGATGGACCCCAGACCCTCCTGCAAAATCCCAAGTCCCACCTCAGAACAAGATGTGACTCCAGGAACCACCACAACCAGCTGTGACCACAGGCCCCCAAAAGCAGCTTCCGAGCGGGCTACGCCCCTGGAGGCCAGCAAGTCCAACCCTCTCTTTCCACAGATGAGGAAACGGAGGCCCAGGGAGGGAACGCAATGTGTTCCAAGTCACAAGGACAGAACTGAAACCCAGAGCTCCTGCCTCCCACGCGGAGGCTCCCTGGCTGGGCCCCGCCCCCTCTAGGCTGAGCAAAGGGGAAGATTCTGTTGTGAGCACAGGGAGATGGTGTTGAGCAGATATTGCACAAGTGTGTAATTACGCTAGCCAAATCAGGGTGTGTGGTCACCCTGCCTGAGATAGCCAGTGGCCCTCACTGCAGAGACGGGATGCCGGGAAGGCCAATGGGTGGATCTCTGGGTGCAAAGCACTTGACATATAGTATCTCATTTAATCCTGACCCTAAAAAAAAAAGAGGTGTCAACTCTTGGTACCAACTTGGTACCACATTAACAAGAAATCCAATGAAAAATGAGTAAAAGATGGGGCACCTGGCTGGCTCGGCCAGTGGCGTATACGACTCTTGATCTTGGGGTTGTAGTTTCGAGCCCCATGTTGGGGTTAGAGGTTACTTAAAAATAAAACCCTTTTCTAAAAATGAGCAAAAGGGGTGCCTGGGTGGCTCAGTCAATAAGCGTCTGCCTTCAGCTCAGGTCATGTGGGATCAAGCCCCGCATCGGGCTCCCTGCTCCGCCGGGAGCCTGCTTCTCCCTCTTCCTCTCCCACTCCCCGTGCTTGTGTTCCCTCTCTCCCTATGTCTCTCTCTGTCAAATAAACAAATGAAATCTTTAAAAAAATAAAAATAAAAATGAGCAAAAGATTTGAAGGTATATGCAAAATGCCAAATAAGTATATAAATATACACCCGGCACCATTCATCATCAGGGAAACACGTTAGACTAACAAACGTTAAAAGACCAACACCAGTAAGCTCTGGTAAGGATGTGCAGCAAAGTGGGTCTCAGATGTGGCCACTGAAGTGTAAGATCATACAGCCACTCTAGAAGACAGCTTTACCATTTCTAACGATCCAGCAATGTCACCGGGATGTGCTAGAGGTGTAAAACGCACACAGATTTCAAGGAGTTAGTACCAAAAAAAGTAAAATATCCCATTAACAATCTCTTATGTTGATACATGTCAAAATGATTCTATGTTGACATAATGGGTTAAACAACATTATTAAAATTACATTCATCTATTTCTTTTCACATTCTTAATGTGACTAAAATGACACAGGCGGCCCACGGGACATTTCTGCGGGACAGCACTGCTGAGTCTCCGTGCTCCTCGGTCCAGCACGCACCCCTCGGATCGCGGGGGGCCGTCAGGGTAGAGCCCCACACCTGCTGCAGGTAAGAACTTAATGACCCTGTTCCGGGCACGGGGACTCCCCGGGAAGCCCGTGCCAGCATTCTCACTTATCAGACAGAGAAGTGGGGACTCACGGAAGCTGCAAGTGACTCTCTAATGGCCCAGGACCTAGTCGGGGACACAGTGGCTCCAATTCCAGGAAGCACGGGCTCTGGGGCCCAAGACCGGCGGATTCATGTCTCTACCACTCCTTAGTGACTCTCGGTGTGTGGCCACCTTCCCCGGGTGTCAGTTTAGGAGGGGCGTCCCTGTGCCTCCTGAGTTGGGCTGTATGAGGCTGAAATCAGTGAGTGCCTAGAAAGCAATAGCTAGCCAACCTGACGCACAGCAGGGGCTCCGACTCATCCCCCCCCCCCCCCCCAGGGCCCCATCCTCATGCACGTCTGTCCCCTCCTTCCCACGTCCCCTCCCTGCCACCGCTGGGTGTGAACCTCCCTGACGGGGCTGGGGGCCTCACCCAGACAAGGCCTATTTTTTTTTTTTTTTAAAGATTTTATTTATTTATTTGAGAGAGAGAGAATGAGAGAGACAGCACATGAGAGGGGGGAGGGTCAGAGGGAGAAGCAGACTCCCTGCCGAGCAGGGAGCCCGATGCGGGACTCGATCCCGGGACTCCAGGATCATGACCTGAGCCGAAGGCAGTCGCTTAACCAACTGAGCCACCCAGGCGCCCCAGACAAGGCCTATTAAATGGAAGCATTGGGAGGAATAGGTGGGCTCAGCGGAAGGCTGGCTCCGATCCCACGCAAGCAACAGGGCAGAGCGGGCTTAACACACAGTTCTAACTCCCCATTTCACTCGGTCAGTCCAGGAGGCCACTAGGGAGGTTTCCATCCGCTCCTGGCTGTCACCATGAACCTGGAGAGCCCTGCTCTGTGTGGCTTTGGGCAAGTCCTCTGCCCACTCTGGAACTCTCCCCACAGAAGAACGGGTTTGCCCCCTCTCTCTCCCTCCCACCTCTGCCACCACCCGGTCCAGACCCCCCAGCTCCTCCCTTTCGCTCCTGTCCCCCCACAATCCATCCTCCATGCGGCAGCCAGAGGATCCTTTAAAACCCGGAATCAGGTCACGCAACATCCAGGCCTGTCCCCTGCTGAGGAGGCCCCGCCCCTCCGCCCTCACTCACCCTGTGTCCTCCTTGCCTCCACGCTCCAGCCACAGGCCACAGGGCCCTCTTTCTTCCAGCGCCCCAGGCCCACGCCTACTCATAAAGGCTGTACACCTACCACCCCTCTGCCTGGAACCTTCTTCAGCTTGTTCACACGGCTGCCCCCTCCTGTGGTCTTGGCTCAAATGTCCCCGCTCAGGGAGGCCTCTCTGAGCCTCTGATGACGCTGTCTGCCCACAGCACCCCACACCACAGTCCCTGTCCATCCACGAGCCCTTTTATTTCTCGGCTGCCTCACTGACGGCGTGTGTGTCACCTCAGTCTCCCCCGTCCCTCTCCCGCAGTGCCTGACTGGTCCACACGGCGGCCCCAGCACCAGGACAGCGCCCGGCAGATGCTCGGGAAATATTTATGAGATGAGCATATGACAGCCTCAGGCACCTGCAGCTTCTAGGCCTCCGAGAGGAGCGAGCAATGGCACCGAGGAGCAGGTCTCAGTCCTTCACAAGAGGGTGAGGGGGAAGTCACTCCCACCCAGTCCTCCTCTCCCCTGGACTGCCCTCCTCCCCCACCCCACCCCCACCCTCCCACATTCCACCCACCCCTCCAGGTTAAAGCCCAGCGCCTCCAGGAAGCCCTCCCTGACGACACACCCACACCCCCCCCCCCCCCAACACCCACAGCCCATTGTGACCATCGCAAGATGGAACACTCCATTCCCTTCCATGGCATGCTCTTCCTGGCAGGGGCCATCCTGTGTCCTTCCTGGCTCCGTCAGCTGCCTGGCTCAGGGGAGGGGCCGTACACATAATGACGGAACAAATCAGCTCCACCTCGTTACCTCCCCACCCCGCCTGGCTCCTCGGTGATGGGAACAAGGGCGGTACCCCACAACAAGGAGGCACAAAAGACAGGAAGGATGTTTACTTACTCCTGAGTGGGGGCACCGAGTGATGTATTTACTTTCCGTTTGCTTATCCATCGCTTCTCGATTTCCACCGATGCACAGGATTACTTTGGGAACGTTGTTTTGAAGTCTAGTTATTTGTAATGGTTTCAGAGTTGGACAAAGGTCACAGCGCCTCACCTAGGGCGCCCCCTCGCCCCCCACTGTGCTCCTCCAGCTCTGTGTCTTTGTCCCCCGCCCGAGTCCCGCCGCCCATTGCCATCCACGTTCCCACAATAATCACTCCACTCATACAGCCTGGTGGGATTTTTCATGTCTTTGCGGGGTTTTGGTCTTTGCTAATGTCAACAACCTCAAAAGGAAGTGAGACAGGGTTTATGACCCGCCCCCCCCCAACTTTACAGCAGAGGACGCAGCTAAGCAGGGCCAATGACAGGAATTTCCCCAGGCTCCACAGCTCAGTAGAGGCAGAGTCACGTGGCTTCTGCCGCGTGGCCCATCGTCTCATATCTCTGAGGGTCACCCAAACCTATCCCTCCGCCACCTCCATCCCTCAGCCTCCTTCTTTTGAAAACTAGGAGATCAGAATATAAAATAAAGCTACCAGGGGTCTGGGATCGCAGGAGAACTTCATCTGCTAAACTGCGTGTTTCCAAAATGTTTTCACTTTTTTTCTAAACTGAAAACACAAAGGTCTAAAAGCTAAAACCAGAAGGTGGAGGAATGTCTGGAAATATTACCACGTATGCAGCAGGTGGACTGTCACTGCGGGATGGGCCTGGAGTTCTGGGCTTCAGCCTGCAAACAGCAGGGAGCCTTTGAGGGTCCGGGTTCTGGCCAGGGAGAAGTCATCCTTGTCACCCCCTGAGATGACACTGGGGTGGGCTTGGAGCCAGGAGTGGACAGAGTGGGCAGAGGGTCTGGGCAGCCCACTGAGGAGCTGTGGCAAGTGGGGGCCAGCAAGGGGCAGCAGGTCCCACTGTAGATGGAGCGCCCGAGCTGGGAGACGCTGCAGGGTGGGGGCTAGCCTCCCTCCCGGCTCCCCTAACAGGCCGAGGACAGAGAAGCGGCTCCTGCCAGCTCTGTGGCCAGCCAACACCTTGGCCCTTGTCACCACATGCTCCAGCATGGCCCCTGAGGCTCCTGGAATTTGGGACCCTCAGGAAGGAAAAGGGTCCTCTCCAGCACCCCTAGTTGCCTGCCTCCAAGCCTGGGGAGCCCCACCACCACCTCTGAAACTCCCCTGTAGGTCAGCTCTGCCTGACAGAAAGCTCTGTCTCTATGGGAGCTTGGATTAGGGAAGGGGGAAAGATTATAATGAACATTCTGGGGACAAGTGGGAAATTTTGAATATGGATTGCATGTTGGATAAATAAGTTAACTCCTTGGGTGTGATGATATGGTGGATACTGTGCTCCTGGGAGACCCAAGATGAAGTGTCTAGAGATGAAGCACCTTGATGTCTGTCAGTTTTAGGTGGCTGAGAGACAGAGACAGACAGCAGAAGCAAATGGAGCGAACAACAGCCACCAGCGAGGACAGACACAAACTATACTCTCCTCTCAACTCTTCTGGAGGCTTGAAAGTTTTCCAAATACAAAACTGGGGATGAAAACATTTTTTAAATGAAAGTTTTAAAAAGTTAAGCTGTGGGGCACCTGGCTGGCTCAGTCGTTAAGCGTCTGCCTTCGGCTCAGGTCATGATTCCGGGGTTCTGGGATCGAGCCCCGCCATCGGGCTCCCTGCTCAGCGGGAAGCCTGCTTCTCCCTCTCCCACTCCCCCTGCTTGTGTTCCCTCTCTCGCTGTGTCTCTCTCTGTCAAATAAATAAAATCTTTAAAAAAAAAAAAAAAGTTAAGCTGCCTCACAAGAAGCGAGTCTTCCACACATTCTCCCAGGTTCTCCCCCTTGAAGACGCAGGAAGCATCTCATCTAGAGGGAGGAGGTTCGTAGTCCGAAGGCCAAAGTGGTTGCTTGATCCCTGCAGGTTTATTTTCCACTCTAATTAGCTGCCAGTACTTAAAAATCAAGGGGTTTCGAATAAAAGTGCAGATGTCTGGTTTCTCCTGAAGTGGCATGCAAGCCCAGGGCGCCGCGGCAGAGAGGAAGTCCTGGGGCCCTCCCTGGCCTCGAGGGGGTGGGCAAGGGTTCCCTGGGGCAGCCCTGCATTCGCGGCATCCTCTCCACCTGTCACAGCACCTGCAGCCCCTCTGCGAGCCCCCAAGTCTGTGAGTCCCCTGGCCTCCCTGCCACCCTCCAGTGGGGGGAGCGTGTCCTCTCCCTGCGGCCCCAGCAGCCCAGACACAGGCCACACTTCCCGGGCAGACTCTGACCCCCTCAGGAGAGGCTGGTGCACCTCCCTTGTTCTGACTGATGCCACTGGGCTGCCTCCTAACCCCCAGAGAGCTTCTCTGCTCCCTCTTGCTGGCCCTGGGGCATGGGGCTTTCTGGTCCCAAGTCAAGACTGACCTCCCCTAGGGGGAAATCTCCCTGGGGGAGACTGGCCCCACTTCTCGGCCTGGGGGCGTCCTTGGGTTTGACCAAAATGCCCACCATGCCTCCACCCCCTCCTCCCTGCCATGTGTATTAAACAAACCAGATGAGGGGCAGGAGCCCCCTCCCTATCTCCCCTCAGGTACCTGTGACCAGTCCCAGCTAATGGGACATAAGGGGCAGTGTCACGTGGCAAGTTCCAGAATCTTCCCTATGAGCCCCCCCTTTCCTCCCTTCCTCCATCCTGCTGTCTGGAACACAGATGTGATGACTGAAGTTTCACAGCCATCTTGAACCACGAGCACGTGAAGCCACACCCTCTGAATGGGAGAGGTCAAGTTCCCCCAAGGAATCCGAGGAGTGGAACCACCACCCCAGGCGTGGGCTGCAAAGCTCTGGGTTTGGACAGGACATAGAAATCAACTTCCATCTTGTATAAACCATTGTTATTTGGCTTGTCCTATTACTCGCAGCCAAATCTAATCCTGACTAATGCACTCCATTATTTTTAGGTTTGACCCTCAGTGACTGCACGCCACATGGCAAAAAGACAGAACTTACTTCTCTCCCCTCTCGCAGGAGAATGTCAAGTTTCCCTGCTCGTAAGAGTCAGGCAGAGCGACACCAGGATCCTGTGAGCCCAGCCCGTGCTGGGGTGTGGGGGTTCACAGAATACAGAAGACATGTCTCCAGCCACCAGGGCCCACGGCGGGGCTGAGGAGATGCACACAGGACACCATTAGAGCACCAAAGATTGCTAGATGGTGTGGTGCAGCAGCTCTCCCCAAATCAGCCGCAGAGATTTAGAAGCTCCAAGCAGCTAAATGTTTGTTCCATCCTACAGAGAGAGGCTTGGCCTCCATGGCTCCAAAAAGGCAGAGAGAGACTGACTACAGGTGTCTCCCCATCTGGAGTCTCTCTTTGGCCCTCCTGGGCTGTTCTGGAAAACAAAAAGGTGTTATCTGGATGGGAGGTCCCCTGCCTGTTGGATTTTTCAGGGAGGAGCGAGAGGAGGGGGATGTAAAACTCCCCAGGGAGGGCCCAGTCAGCTCTGGGAGGGCAGTCATTCTGCTCCTGAAAGAGTATGAGGCACCGTCCATCTCCAGGTTCCATGCACCTGGGATTGGGGGGAAGGGGAGCCAAAATGCCAGTGGGGAAGACCCTGGGAGAACAGAATTAAGAGTACATGGACATGCTCACCTGCTCAGCTCCAAGAAGTGGGCCATCTGGGCATTTCAGTGTCAGTAGAAATCTATAGAGTTTCCTGAGACCCCACCCAGGGCTCTGGGCCTGCTGATACTCACCTGGCCACTTCCAGGGACTGGGCCCCAAAGGGCCAGTGAGACCTTAGGCTGGATCCCCACTTCTGACCTCCAGTAATGTCATGAGGGCCTGAGGCATCCTTTCAAGAAGCTGTGAAAATCCATGACCCAATTCTGGGGCCTGTCCCCATCCTTCCACTTCTGTGGCTTTCAGTCTAGACTCCCTTGCCCGGCATTCAAGATCCCCCCCTTCCCACCCTCAGCACCCCCTATTAACCTCCACAGCCCCAACCTTCCAGGCAAATCCCGGTTCCAGATGCCGTACGGTACAGAGCAGCAAAAGCCCCAGGAGACGTTCCTCTCCAGCTTGGGCTTTCCGAGAGGTCTCAAGTTCCGCACAGCCCTCTCTGGACCATACTTCATTGCCGTCTGGAAAGTGAGGGGGCTGGACAGGATGGGAGGCTTTCCAACATTCTAGCAGCTGAGCCCTTTCAATCCTTGATGAAAGTCCAATGTGCAACACAGCCCGATGTGCAATACAGCCAGAAGCAGAGCCGCTCTGCCAGGAGCCAGCCCAGGAAGGGAGATGCAGAGCCTCCTGCCCCCAGCCCCACCACGCGGCTGCTCCTAGGGAGGAATGCTCCAGAGCTACTGGCCAGAGATGCTCAAAGCCCCTTCCTGCTCAGACCTCCCAGGACACATCCAGCAGTTCCCTGCCCCCGTGCATCTGTCATCCCTGGTCCCAGAGCCAGGAACACCATCCATTCCCTCACCCCCTCATGCCCTCCACCAACGCCCGGTGGAAATGCCCCCTCTTCCTGCAAGCCTTCCAGCCTGCAGCCTGGGCCCCATGCGACCCCAGGCTGAGCTCCCTGGCCTGGTGTTTGGTAAGCACATGCTCCGTCTCCCCGCTCTGGATCCAGTGCTCCTCCAGGGCCCCCACAGAGCCAAGCCCACCATAGCTGTAGGTTCCATATGTCTTTTTCCTAAATAAATTTCACGTTCACTACCTCATTTCCACTTCAGAACAATCCTCTGAGAAAGGCAGACATGTCGGCCACTGTGCCAGTCAGCAGATGGAAACACTGAGGCTTCAGAGAGTTCACGACGTGACAGAACAACAGAACCAGGCCTCTGGCACACCCGGGGCTCTTTCTACCGCATCACCCTCCCACCCTCCCCCATTTCCCCTGACACTACCCTCACTTTCCCAAGAGACAATGGGAAGCGTAAACCAGGAACCTGGTGGAAGGCAGAGAACAAGCTGGACCCCGAGAAGAGGACCCCTTCCAGGGCCATGGCCTGTCATGTGCACCCCAGGCAGCCAGATGCCCAGGGCGGGTAACAATGGAGCTAAAAATAGGGCAGGAGGCTGAGTGGCCAGCTGCCGGAAACATCTGCCTCAGCTGCAGAACAAACATGACGGAAGTCACCACTGCGGAGTCCCCTACTGTGGGGCAGGGGACAGCTGGGGGCGGGGGAGGGGAGGGTAAAACCCTCAGGTCTGCACCCAGGGCAGGGGCCTTGTGGCTCCAAACACACGCACGCGCACACACACACACACACACAGTGTAAATCCACCTTGTGCACCAACACGTATCTCGTAGTCGGAGTCAGACGCACCTTCGAGTCCCCAGTCTGTTCCTCTCATTTTACAGAAGAGGACGCTGAGGTCCAGAGTAGGCCAGACAACTGCCCAGAGGCAGTTGGACAGCAGGGCGAGGACCGGGGATCTCTGACCCTTGCCTCTGCAGGTCCCGGCCCATCTGCCTCCCTGAGCACGTCCATCCAGGGCCGGGAGGAAGAGCTCTCCTGCCCCACAGAATGAAGCACACCAAGCAGAGGAGACAGATCAGCATAAAAGACTTCAGTTTAGACTCAAGGAGGAACTACAGAGCGATCCATGACTTCTGCCAAGCAGACCCAGCCTCCCCTTCCAGCCTCGTGCTCCCCAGCCCCCACCCTTGTCCTCTCAACTCTAGCCAAAGTGAAATTCTTACAGTCCCGGGCACAGACATCTCAACGGGCCTTTGCAAATAATTAGCAACAACAAAAATAATAATAAAGCAGAGGTGCATCTTACTAGGCCAGGGGATTAGGTTGGGGCGTTCTAGAATCTCCGTAAGGCAGGAACTGTGCCTTCGGAAATTCTTCCTATAACCATGAAGGCCAAGGCTGGGCCAGCTCTCCATGGGTCCCACGCAGTCAGCTTTCCCTCTAGCGAGATGATACAGACTCCAGTGTGTTCTGCTGAGCGGCACATGAGGTTGAGAGCCGCACACGGCCTCACGCTCATTCACTCCACAGCTTCCTGCCCCGCGTGCTCCCTCTGCCTAGCAGACCCCCATCCCCTCAACCAAGGAGCCTCCTTCACGTCCCCCAGGCCACATCCCCCAGGGCCGTTGCCTCCATGAAGCCCACCAGGCCGGGGCCGGGGCTGGCCTTCGACGGTACCCTGGTGCTGGGCACAAAGAGCCACTTGAATGAACGAAACTGGACAGATGTCTGAAGAACACCGAGAAAAGGTCAGCTCTGCGGGTGTCCATGCTGCAAGCGCACATGACACAGCACAGGTGGGTGTTAGCCCAGGGCCCAGCAGGTACTCTGTAAATGCAGCCCTGTTTGAACCAGCATAAGAAAACGGGGCCCGGGGGAAGGACGCTGACCCCTGGGTCCCACATGGCAGAGAAGGTTAATGAGGAAGGGACATGAAGGCCAGAGGCTGTGGAGACCCCTTCAAGCCAGGCAGGGGGGAGGGTGACTCTGAGGGCCCCCGTCTGAGAAACAGACCCCACCCCTGCAGGAGAATTGCCTGGCTGAGACCCCTGGGTCTCTCCTGTCGACTCTCTCTCTCTCTCTCCTTGCCTCCCAGAGGAACAAGAAGAAAGGGGCACCTCAAAAGTCCCCTGGACTCCTCATTCACTCCTAAGGACTGAACACATTAGCAGATTTGAAGGATTTGAAATCACAAATGATGAACTAACCGCAAGTGGCTTACATCTCCACCTCCCACCCCAGGGTGCACTTTCAGGTTTGTTAGCGGGGAGAGGATAATTGTGGCAGTGGGCAAGACATCCCAGAGCCCAAGAGAGGCCCAGGCCCTGCACAGAAGCCATTCCCCTACCACCTGACCCACAGTTCCCACCGCATGCTCCGCAGAGCCGGGGTCCCCAGTGCCTTCCAGGTGTCCTCAAGGTCAAGACTAGTCTCAGGAGAGTACCAAGTATCATCGCCTTCTCACCATGAGTGAAGACATTGATGGAGCAAAAGCTACAGGTGAGACTCAGCAGGAGGTGAGACTCAGCAGGAGGTGAGACTCAGCAGGAGGCGTGGCACTGGCCCCCATCCAGGCTGCCCGTCACTCAGAGTGACAAAATATGCCAGAAGGTCTTGATGAGGGGCACCTGGCTGGCTCAATCAATGGAGCATGCAACTCTTGATCTCAATGTTATGGGTTTGAGCCCCATGTTGGGTGTAGAGATTACTTAAAAATAAAATCTTAAATGGGCGCCTGGGTGGCTCAGTTGGTTAAGCAACTGCCTTCGGCTCAGGTCATGATCCTGGAGTCCCGGGATCGAGTCCCGCATCAGGCTCCCTGCTCAGCAGGGAGTCTGCTTCTCCCTCTCCTGCTCCCCCCTCTTGTGCTCTCTCTCTCTCTCACTCTCTCTCTCAAATAAATAAATAAAATCTTTAAAAAAAAATTAAAATTAAAAAATAAATAAATAAATAAAAATAAAATCTTAAAAAAAAAGTCTTGGGGCGCCTGGGTGGCTCAGTGGTTAAGCGTCTGCCTTTGGCTCAGGTCATGATCTCAGGGTCCTGGGATCGAGCCCCACTTCGGGCTTCTGGCTCAGCAGGAAGCCTGCTTCTCCCTCTCCCACTCCCCTTGCTTGTGTTCCCTCTCTTGCTGTGTCTCTCTGTCAAATAAATAAATAAAATCTTTAAACAAACAAAAAAAAGTATTTAATCAAGCAGTAAAACTAATTTCACTGAAGCTCAGCCCTTGAGTACACATCTGTTTACTATTCTGTGTGATGACAGTGTGTACCTGGGCTGGTTCAGGGTACGACAGGTGTCTGGGGGAAAGGCACCTGTGAGCCTGTCTGAGCTCTCAGCTGAACTAGCCTCTCTGTTCACAGAAAGGACGGCTGACAGCCAGCCAAACACCAGTTATTCAGAATTGGGTATCTGGCAGAGATTATCTCAAAAATGAACAAGGTGAGCCTTTCCTTTCAAGGATCACTGTTGCCAATGATCAAGTTTGAGCTTTAAGGGAAATAACTGAATTTTGGAAAACTTGCATCAGCCATTGTGAGTCTGACAGCTTCCGAAAACACAAAGACTTTGCAATGACACGGGTGATGATGCTAACATACGTAATTTCTGGATGTTGCTGAAATGAAATGTGTCCACATTTAGAAGATCTGTATAACTCCGTGAACCAGTATTTTCCCAATGGCCAATACATGATGTTACAAAACCACCCCTGTGTCAGAGATCCATTCAGGGTGCAAGAGAGTCTGATGGCTCTTAATGAAATGAATTATGAAAAATTCATTAATATGATTGCAGATTCTACATTTCAAATGACCTTTAAGAAACTATAACATGTTGAATTTTTATGTAGTCTCAAGAGAAAATATCCAGAGGCTAATAAAATATTCTTCCCTTTTCCAACCACTTATCGGTTTGAAGCTGGATTTTGTTTCATATACTTCAATCAAAACAACATATCACAACAGTTGAATGGAGCAGATATGAGAATCCAAGGGTCTGTTATGAAACCAGACACGAAAGTGATCTGCAGGGGCTCCTGGCTGGCTCAGTCCGTAGAGCATGTGACTCTTGATCTCGGGGTCATGAGTTTGAGCCCCACGTTGAGTGTAGAGATTACTTAAAAAAATTTTTTTTCAATCTTTAAAGTGATTTGCAAACACACTGTATTTGCAATACAATGCCACTCTTCCCACTGTATTTTGTTTTGGAAAACATAGTTCAGTTTTCAGGAAAAAAAAAATGTATCTATGTTAACATACAATGGGTTTGCTATTATTTTTAAATAAATTTACACATGTATGTTTTTAAATATATTCAGTTTTAATTTCTAATACGGTAAATATCAGTTTATGTATATAACCCACATAAACAGAAGTTCTTTGGAGTCTTTAATATTTAATAGTGTAAAGGAAGAAGGCCTGAAGCTAAAAAGTTTGCAAATAGCTATGATTTAACTCCCATAAACCCTTTGGTTAACATGTACTAGCATCAGTCCCATCTTGCAGGTACAGACCCTGAGGTTCAGAGAGTCTGGGTAACCTTCAAAGGTCACACTCTCACTCTCCAAACTATCCCTCCCCTAACATCATGCCCCTGAAGGAAGTGCAGAAGGATGACCAATGACATAGTAGAAAGGAAACCACATAAGTGAAGGAAGAGAATTTGGGGGCAGAAAAGAACTTTCTATACAATGCTAGGAAGACATATAGTTAAACATCAGTAGATCAAACTACATAAAAAATGGTCAGCTTTGGGCCGCCCGGCTGCTAAGTAGGTGGAGCCTTGATCTCAGGGTTGTGAGTTCAAGCCCCATTTGGGTTTACAGATTCCTTAAAAAGAAAAATCTTTTAAAAAATGGTCAGCTTTTGGGCGCCTGGGTGGCTCAGTCGGTTGAGCGACTGCCTTCGGCTCAGGTCATGATCCTGGAGTCCCGGGATCGAGTCCCGCATCGGGCTCCCTGCTCAGTGGGGAGTCTGCTTCTCCCTCTGACCCTCCTCCCTCTCGTGCTCTCTGTCTCTCATTCTCTCTCTTGCAAATAAATAAATAAAATCTTAAAAAAAAAAAAAATGGTCAGCTTTTAACCAACACAGAAAAACCACAAAGCTGAAAGGCAAATGATAAACTGGATAAAGATATTTTTGACATATTTTTTTATCATTTATCATATTCGATACGGCTCTTTTCAAGCCAAAAAACAAGTATATCTTGAGAGTATAACAGACCCAAAAAACCCCAAAAACCCAGCCAAGAAATACGAATGGATGATAAATATGAGAAAAAGACGTTCAACCTAACTTGTAATTTAAAAACTTGAAAGCATGAGGGGCGCCTGGGTGGTTCAGTCGGTGAAGCATCTGCCTTCAGCTCAGGTCATGATCCCGGGGTCCTGGGATTGAGCCCCGCATCGGGCTCCCTGCTCAGTGCGGAGTCTGCTTCTCCCTCTGCCTCTCCTTCTCTCTCGTGTGCTCTCTCTCTAATAAATAAATAAAATTAAAAAAAAAAAAAAACTTGAAAGCATGAAATGCCCCATCTTTCCTCTCATTGTATCAGATAAAACAGCATGAAAACACCCAGCGTCCAGGTGGGTGCCAGGGACGGGCTCCCTCCGAAACACCTGGCAGGATGCACCTTGCACTACTCCCTAGAGGCCAATCTGGCACTAATTCTAAAATACCTTAACAACACACAACCCTTTGATCTGGCAATTTTCCTATCAGCTGATTCCAAGGAAATAATCAGAGACATGGCCACAAAAATGTTCATCCTAGCTTTGCTTAGTTTAGTCAAAGCCTGAAAACATCTTTCACATCAACCATGGTCAAAGTCTGCTGTGTCATGGATGTCATCGTGTAGTCATTAAAATGGACACGGTGTCAGATGACCATCACTTAACAGAATGTGGAGGGAAAGAAGCCAACACACTGTCTGATTCTGTTCGTCTAAAACTCAAACACAGGCCAAACTAATCTATGGTGTTGGAAGTCGGACAAGACGTCCCATTTGGAGGAGGAAGGAGGGGATGACGACGAGGTGTGGGGATCCGGGGTGCTGGGAGCCTTCTGTTCCTTGGCCTAGGGAGGCTGTGAAGGCTGTGCTCGTTTGGTATAATCATCAGGGTGGATTCTTGTGATGTGCCTACTTTTCTGACCATGGGTTAAACTCTTAACTTAAAAGTTTCAAAAGCAAGGAGTAACAGTTTATTTACTCACATAGGAAAATCTCTATTGTGCGTTTAGTTACCAAAAAAAAGACACGGTATACACAGGTGTGCCCCCACATACATACACACAGGAGAAACTTCTGGAAGGCTAAATCTCAGAACATGCATGGTGAACTATGGTTCTCACTGGAAAGTGGGGTCACAGATGGTTCTTCTAACCTTCCTACATATCTGTTTTCTCTGTTGTTTTTAAGATTTATTTCTTAGAGAGAGAGTGGGGCGTGCACTCGGGGGGGGGGGTAGGGACAGAGAGAGAGAGAGAGAGCGTGTGTGTCAAGCAGACTCTCCACTGGGCAGGGAATCTGCCACGGGGCTCAATCCCAGGACCCTGAGATCATGACCTGAGCTGAGACCGAGAGTCGGACACTTAACCGAAGGCGCCACCCAGGCACCCCTCTCTGATGTTTCTATGATGAACATAAACGATTGATAGAAAAAAGAGGGAAAAACCACAGCACGACACAGCATGGCCACTGACAGGAACAACCCTGGTTCTGTATCAGCCTTACAGCCCGAAGAGCCCCTGACCCCGCCGGAAAAGCCCAGAGGACTAGGTGTTCCTGAGCTGCCCCTGACAGAAAGCTAAACACCTTCCCATAGAAATCGTTAGGATCTCGGAATCAAAAAGACCTGCGTAGACCCCAGCCCTGCGGCCCCACCAGAGGCCTAGGCTACCTCCTGAGCCTCAGTCTCCCTGTGGTGGAGAAAGGCTTAAATGAGGTCGTGGATGTCCAGGCCTGACCCGGTCAGTGCCCAGAGTGTATGTGATACACAGGCTCCCCCAGGTTCCACCAAAGAAGAAATGGGGGCCCAGGGGGCTGAGTGACAGCCCTGGGGGCACCTGTATGGCCCCCCTGGCCATCAGCTCCCCCAGAATACAGTGCTGCCTGGACACTGGACTTGACCTCAGGTAGCCTCCCCTGGAACTCACACCCACCATCCCCATGAAACCTCCACGTGGAAGACCAAGGCAGGAAAGGTGGGTGGCTGATCCAGACAGGAAGTGACCTCACCGGATGAATGACAGGCCAACATTCCACCGTGAGCCCCACCTGCTGGGGACCTTCGGGGTCATGGGAGCCAGGAGTGGGTGGGTACACGGAGGCCAAGGAGGAAACAGGATTTACTGCAGAAGGCCAGGCACATGGCAGACCCCCCGGCAGGGAAGTGACTTCATTTCACACTCTGTCGCCCTTGTTTCCGTCCCTGACATGGCAGGGAGTTAACCCTGCGAGGGCCATTCTCCCCTGGGCTCTAGCCAACTCCACACAAGCCGGGGGGAGAGAATCCAGGCTTTCTCCTCTCCCCCACTCCTGGGATCCCCAATCCACAGAGAAGGAAAATGAGGCTCAGAGAGGCTGACCACAAGACAGGAACTCCAGGACCTTTCTCTCTACACTGAGCTGCACAGAGGAGGGAGATGTTAATTCAGGCTCAGGAACTCAGGGAAGGCTTCCTGGAAGAGGAGACCACTGAGCTGGGCCTTAACAGAAGAGTAACATTTGACAGACAAGAAAGGCATCCCACATGGAGGAAACAGCACAGAGAAAGAAGTGCTTGGCAATGTACAGAGGTACTTGTGAGGCCAGAATACAGGACAGGGTGGGGTTGGGCTGAAGCTCAGTTGCCTTGGGGACTGTGCCAGAGAGTCAGGATGTTGCTCTGTGGGGTGACCATTGCGCACACTGGGGCAATAGTAGAGTTGCGTGATGATGCCCTGTGTCAACCTAAGAGGGCTGCATGGAAGACGCAACACATGGAGAAACCATCTCGGCAAGGGCCAGCTATTACTCTGGGACCACTGGGGCCCAAAGCTCAGCAGACCTCACCACCACCACCACCACCACCCAGCATCCCCAACTACACTGGGTTTCTCTGCAAAGGAGAGGGAAAGAAATTCATAGTCCCAATAATAGTGTGTGCCAAGCTATGTATCAGACGCCAGACCATAGCGTAGCAGGGCGCCGAGGAACAGACTGTGTTCCAGACTTAGCCCCACGACCACCGGCTGTGTGATCTTGACAGAAACACTTCACCTCTCTCGGCTTCAACATCTGTCAGATGAAGACAAGGCCCATGCCGCTCTGAGGATTAACTGAGAGGGTTCCTGGGCACGCCCACCTGAGCCTCCATAGCCAGGGTTCAGCCAGCATTCGCTGCCACATTACCCTTCCAAACTCCCCCGTGGGCTACGTCTCGTGGCCATGCTGAGCCACGGACAGGCTGAGTGGACTGGCCTAGATCACATGGCAAAGAAACAGCAGAGCCAGGATTCAAACTCAGGCCCCCTAACACCCAGGCTGATCCCGGCCCATCAGGCAAAACAAACCCTGAAACCCTAAAACCTAAAACCCTCTGCGCTGGCTCTCCAGGCCTCTGGGTAGCTTCCGGCCGGGGAAGAGATCCACCACCTCAAACCTCCAGTGACCATGGGAAGGGCAGGGAGAAAACACCAGGGCACAGCAGGGGAAGAAAAATATTTTGAAGTTTCTCCCTCTTCCTGTTTATCTATCCTCTTGATCCAGAAGCTCCTGGTAGCTGTTTGTTCAGGGAAAGTTCTGCCAAGAGCGACATCCTGCCGTCAGCCGCCCTGGACCCAGCGGCCCCTGCCAGCCTTGGGCTGGGGACACTGAGGACCACATCCCTGCAGCCCGCGCCGAGGCCAGGGAGGCTGCTTCATAAAGGGGCTTTCGACAGAAGCTGGGGCCCGGGAACGGGGACCCGGCCAGGGAGGAGGGGCCGCTGCTGCTGTCTCCTCGGCACCTGCCGGCACCGATCAGCTCCATGCTCAGCTGCGGAGAGATGACAGACAAGGATTCAAGGAAAGGATTCTGAGCCTGGCCTGGGCACTGCAATGGGCGTGGGACCGCGGAGCATGGACTGTGCGGTCAGGCCGACCTGGCAGCCAATCCTGGCTGACCGATGACTTGCTATGTGACCTTGGCCAAGTCACCGAGCTTCTCTGAGCCGAATCCCCTTATCAGTAAAATGAGGATAATATTGGAACCTACTTCATAAGGATGTGGTGAGGATTACATGAGACAACACAGGGAAAGGGCTGGCCCCTAGTAAATGTGAATAAATGTTATTTATTCCCACACCCACCATCAAGCTAACACTCTCGCTCAATCCTGAAGATCTGAGATACCTTTAAAATAAGCTCAGGGGCACCTGGGTGGCTCAGTCGGGTCACTGTCTGCCTTCGGCTCAGGTCATGATCCCAGGGTCCTGGGATCGAGCCCTGCATCGGGCTTCCTGCTCAGCGGGGAGTCTCCTTCTCCCTCTCCCTCCACCCCTCCCCGCGGCTCCTGCTCTCTCTCGCTCAAATAAATAAAATAAGCTCAAAAGAACAATTATAGCTTCAAAAAAGGAATGAAATTCTGACACAAGCTACAACATAGATGAACCCTGAAGCTATTAGGCTAAATGTTTAAATAAGCCAGACATGAAAGGACAAATACTGTATGAGTCCACTTACATGAGGGACCTAGAGAAGTCAAATTCACAGAGACGGGAAGTAGAAGGATGGCTGCCAGGGGTCGGGGGAGGGAGGGTGATGGGGAGTGAGTGTTTAATGGGCACAAAATTTCAGTTTCAGAAGAGGAAAAAGCTCTGGACATGGTGGTGACGGCTACACCACAGCGTGAACGTACGTAATGCTATGGACCTGTACAATTAAAAGTGGTTAAATGGGTACATTTTATGGTATGTATATTTTATCTCAATTAAAAGAAAAGGCTCATTCAAAAAAGAAAAAGGCTTTTGGATGCCCACATTAATTTCTGTCCCTGCCTTTGGACAGTTGAGGGTCAAGAGGTGGGCAGGCATGGAAATTGCTGAAGGCACCACCTCCCGGGAAGCCGGTGCCGTCAGAGACCTGGGTGGGGGCTGCTGAGGAAAGAGGCACGCACATTACCTCCTGGGCTCGGCTGGGCTGGGAGGAGGCAGCCCTTGAGCCAGGGGGGCACCAACTCAGACCGAGCCACTCTGCCAGGCTCCTTCCAGTGCAAGATGGGGTCTGAGCCAGGCAGCCCCACGCTCCTGCACCCACCAGGAGCACAGTGAGTGTGAGAGATGCGGGGCCCCACTCACACCTCACGCCTACACGTGCGCACGGGCACCCCCCCCACACACACACACACACACGCTACCAGGCCAAAGACACCAGATCAGCCCTCACACACCAATCCCAGCCTGTGCCTGGCCAGCCCAGGCACCAACATCCAATAAATAACAGTGGTTCCTCATCAAACCCAGCACCTACCACAAGGAAGGCAAACTGTGGCCCGCCCACCATGTCCAGGGCCAGGGATGGGGAAGGAGGTGTGTAAGCAAGAACTGCTCAGTGGGCATGCCCAGTGTAAGGAGACCTGGAAATGCAGCCCTCTGGAGACCCCCTGATCTCAGCCTGACAACCCTACCCACAGGGCTAAGCTGAGAAACAGGCCGCATCTCAGAGGTGGGAGGTGGGTAGGAACAGGGGTGAGAGGGCCTGGGGGTGGTAGATTGGCTGAGCTCCACCATGAGTCACTGTGTGACCTTCGGCAGGTCACTTTCCCTTCTGGGTCTTTTGAAGACTCCTTAGCTTCCTTCTTGGTAAAATGAGCCTTCTATCTCACCACCCAATGGGCATCCATCCTACAGAAGTAAGTGTGTGTGTCCACCACAAGACAAGCAGGAGTGTTCAGCAGCTTTTTTCACCATCACCAAAAGCTGGAAACAAGCCGAAAGTCCATCTATAGGGAAAAACGGACACATAGTGGTACACTTCTATAGTGGAATACTAGAGAGCAATGAAAAGGGATAACCCGCTGAGGCCTGCGGCCTCACAGATGACTCTTACTATTGATGCTGAGAGAAAGAAGCCAGAAGAATCCAGATAAAAACAGCTCCTATTCTATGCTTCCATTTACATAAAGTTCAAGAGCAAGCAAGACTAATCCCTTGGGAAGGCACTCCAAAGCATGGACACTTGAGAGTGGGGCTCAGGTAACTGACCGGGAAGAGGCCCCGGGGAACCTTCCGGGGCACTGAAAACGTTCTCTATCTTGGTCTGGGTAGGGGTCATAAGGTGATACCTCTGCAACCATCCATCAGACTGTGCCCTGCTTTACTGTCTGTAAATGAAACCTCGATTTACAGAATAAAATACAAACAGCTAAGAACTCCTACTCTGTCTTCCTCTGAGGACTGCAGCGAGGGTCTGCTGGGAGTCTGCACGTGGAAAGGGTTGAGTGGTGGTAAGAACGTGGGCTGCGAGGCAGAAGGACCAGGGTTCAAATCCTGATGCTCCCTCTGACTGGGTCCATTTTTTTTCCCTTTTTTGATTTCTTGTTGCTGTCGTTCGCCAGATTTTTTATTACATAAGTATGTGTACCTACTGTCCAAATCAGATGAAGGTGTATAAAGAAAAGGCTTATGCCCTTCCCATCCTCCTCTGAGCCCACGTCTTAAAAACTTCCCTCTCCAACAAGGCTTTTTCCCTTAACTAGACAACACAAACACCCCTCCCATTTATACACAGACTCCCAACCCTGTCTGTTTACTGACAGCAAGCCATTTCATTGAGTTACTACTCATCCAACTAACAGCTACTAAGTATCAACCACATCAACCAGAGGGGCGCAGTCCTGCCCCCTCATGGAACAGACATTCCAACAAGAGAAACAAAAGAGAGGGAGAGAGGGATGGAGTAACAAGGGAGTCAACAAAGACATACAACAATGACACATTGTACACATTGGGATGTGGGCTCCAAGGGGCTGGGAAGCTCAGACAGAAAATGAGGGAGGCCAGCCTCATTGAGGGAAAGGACCACGGTCACAGAAGGTCTATGCTGATATCTGAAGACAAGGAAAGTTTCGGCCAGGTGAGAAAGCATGCCAGGCAGCGGGGACAGCACGGGCAAATGCCCTGGGGTGGGGAAGAACACAGAACTGAAAGGAGACAGTGCGGTCTCCAACACACTGCCGCAAAATCCCTGTGCACACAGCCTTCCATCCTGATGGTTTACGTCTTTAGAGCAGGCTATGGAAATTCACACTGCTGAGATAAAAAGGCATGTGCATTTAAAACTATAGTAGGTTCTGCCATCTTACTTTTCCAAAAGGCAATAGCATTTTGCCCAGCAACTGGCATTGCTTAAGAGGGCCAGTTTCCTCACATCTTCACTGGTTCAAGAACTTATTGATCTTTGTCCTTTCTGCCCCATATGAAATCTGTCCACTTCCTGGTCTGTAAAGTGGGGTCAATGACAGTTCCTCCACCTCAGGATACTGTGAGATTTAAGTGAGAAATAAATTCATCTAATCTGCTAAGCTCAGGGCCTTGCACAGAGCACTGAACAAATGGGGATAGCCTGTGACCATCATTTCTGCACAAATGCCAGGAGGTACACCTGTCCCTTCCACAATCACCGTACTGACCAGGCGAACTTCCTAAGGGGAGCTTTGAAGGCTCAAACCCACACGGTAGAGCATGGTGTTCCTTGGAAACAGGGACAGAGGGAGAAGGAGGTAGAAATCACGGCTCAGAAGAGCAGTGAACTGGGCGGGAGTCAAGAGACTAGGTTCAGGTCAACCTGAGACTCAGCTTCCTCGTCTATTAAATGGGCCAATTCATTCCCTCTTCATTCTGCGAATGTTCCTGGGGCACCTACTATGTGGGAGGAATTATTCTAGGAGCTGACAACACAGGACAAAAATCCACCTTATATATGCTGGCTGGAGGCACAGAAATACACTCTATAAATTAGTAAAATATATAGGGTATGGGGAGGTGAGAGTGATATGGAGGTGAGGCATGACATTTTAGACAGGGTACCTAAGGGAGGCATTTGAGTAAAGATCTGAAGGAAGTAACACAGCAAGCTATGTGGCTCTCTGGAGAAAAGCATCCCAGATCAAGGTGACAGCCCATGCAAAGGCCCTGAGGTGAGGTGTTCCCAGTGTGCTGAAGGTGCCCTGAGGCGGTGTGGATGGCTCAGTGTGAGCAAGGGGGTGGGTATTAGACGGGGTGTCCTGGAGGCTATGGTAAGGACACTGGCTCTCACTGTGAGTCAGTGGGGCGCCGCTGGGGCCCTGGGGCAGAGAATTGCCTTGATCTGATGTTCACGTTCTAACCCGGTCACCCTGTGTTGGGTAACGGGGTGGGGAACGAAGGTAAAAGCCCACAGACCTGTGTGGGGTATCCCACGGGAGTACAAGTGGTGCTGGGGGCTGGGCCAGCAATGTGGGGAAGGTGAGGGGAAAAGGCTTCATCCCAGATCTGCTGTGAGGGTGAGGCCCACGGGGCCTGCTCACACGTGGTTCCAGAAGCGTGAGAGAAAAAGAGGAACCGTGGATGGTGTTTGGCCAAAACAACTGAGATGAGACAGACTGGGGAGGGACTTGGAGACCCACGAAGAAGGACAAACGGGACAGAGGAGAGGTCAGCGTGGCGCATCTATAGGCTTCACTGCCCAGAGTCTGGGCCACAGCCAAGGCTGGCTGCTCACAGGTGCGGAAACTGAGGGAACTGCGTTCTACAGTGAACACCTGTCGTTTAGAAGCCAGAGAGACACAGAATGAGCTAAGGAGGTGGACAGGCAGGAAGCTGGCCCATTTGGTTCCTATGGCTCCCACCCACCACCCCAAACAAGGACCATGGGGTGGAGGCCCAGCGTCCCCACCACTCAGGAAGTCTGCCAGGACCCCATGAGGCAATGCAGGATGGTGGCTTTTCCAGCGCTGGCAACATGGCTCAATCCAGTCTCCACGGATGGCTGCTCTGGGATCCATGAGCACTCTCTCTCTCTCTCTCTCTTTTTTATTGGGATTTAATTCACATACCATAAAATTCACCCTTTTAAAGTACAATTCGGCAGTATTTCGGACATTCCCAATGCTGTGCAACCATTACCACTCTCTAACTGCAAAATTTCAAACCCAAAAAGTTAAACGCAAGGTTACCATATGACCCAGAAATGCCATTCCTAGGTAGATACCCAAGAGAACTAGGTATCCAAACAAATGCTTGTACACCCGTGTTCATAGCAGCACCATTCACAATAGCCAAAAGGTGGAAACACTCCAAATGTCCCTGGACTGATACATGGATAAACACAATGTGGTCTCTCCATACAGTGGTCTTATTATTCAGCTATAAAAAAAAATGAAGCAGGCTACATGCTACAACACAGTCGAACCTTGATAACAGGATTTCAAGCCAGACACAAAAAGGCACATATTATATAATCCAATAGGTCATAGAGACAGCACACAGCTTAGTGGTTACCAGGAGCTGGGAAGAAGGGCAGGGCTGGGGTGGATCCCAAGTGACTGCTTAAGAGATATGGGGTTTCCTTTCGGGGCGATGAAAATGTTTTGGATGTTCAACATCACTGATCAAGGAAATGCAAATCAAAACCGTGATGAGATATCACCTCATGCCTGTCAGGAGGGCTACTATTTAAAAAAAAAAAAAAGAAAAAGGACAAGTGTTAGCAAGGATGTAGAGAAATGGGAACCCTTGCATGCTGTGGGCAGGAATGTAAAATGGTGCAGCCGCTCTGGGAAATAGTACCAAAGTTCCTCAAAAAATTTAAAAGAGAATTACCACGGGATCCAGCAATCACGCTCCTGTGGATATTTACCCAAAAGAATTAAAGTCAGGATCCCAAAGAGATATTACTATTAGCACACTCGTGTTCGCTGTGGCACTAATCACAACAGCCAAGAGGTGAAAATAGCCGAAATGCCCACTGACGGATGAATGGATAAAGATGTGGTCTAGCCGTACAACAGAATAGCGCTCAGTCTTAAGAAAGAAGGAAATTCTGCGATATGCCACAACATAGATGAGCCTTGAGAACGTTACGCTAAGTAAAATAAGCCAGTCCCAGAAAGACAAATACTGTAGATTCCATTTATATGAGGTATCTAAAGTAGTCAAATTCATGCACTCACAGAGTGGAACCGTGGCTGCCAGGGGCCAGAGGGAGGGGAAATGGGGGTTAGTAATCAACGGGCATGAAGTTTCAGTGAAACAATATGAATACATTCTAGAGATCTGCTGAACAACATTGTCTCTATAGTCATCATTATTGCACACTTAAAATTTTATTAAGAAGGTGGATCCCATGCTAAGTGCTCTTACCACAATAAAATAAAATTTTAAGAAATGTTTTAGAATTACACAGAAGTGATGGTTGGTTGTACAACATTGTAAATGTACTAAATACGCTGAATTAGCTGCGCACTTTAAAACAGTTAATCTTGTGTCATGTGAATTTCACCTCAATTTGTAAAAAAAAAAGAAAAAGTAATGAGCGCATCCCCTGGGTCATCTGAATGACCTTATTCATAAGCAAGCACCGCTGTGCAATTTGGGGCTAAAGTCTGCCCCTGCGTTTACAATCGAGGTCCTTTTCTGTGAAGGCCAAATCACATCATTGCACATGGTACAAACAAAGGTGGTGGTTCAAGCAGAGGAGGGGGTGAGGTGGAGAACTGAGCCACCCCATACATAGCCCATGGCAGCCTGGACATGCCCAGTTCAAAGGCCTGCCTCTTAGGAGTGGGGACCATGTTCGTGTTGACAGCATCCGTGTGAACTGAGCAAAATCCACCTCTGTTTATGCCAAATGCCTGATTCCCACAGGAAGTGGGTTTAAGAGCCAATATAGACAGATTTCAATAACACCACTATTCCACCCTTATCTTCAATCAAACAAGCCAGCTTCCCAGATATCAAGTGGTGCACTACTGAGACAGACATTTGGGGATTACTCACCGGCAGTCTGGGCTCTAATGTGAGTGATCAGAATTACCCCCAAACCAGCCAACCAGCCAACATCATTAATGCCACTCTGTACAGCAAGTTCAAGTGACAGAGGCAGGGGAAACAGAAGAGACCCAGCTTTTTACTATCAATCCAACACTGGCAATTTAGGTGCAGCTTACATCCTTCCAATACATTAACATTGTTCATTTGCAATGGGTTGGCTTTCTGGTTTTATTGGTATTTCATGTTTATTTCATGGTTATGGAGAAACTATGTAAATGTAAGGCATTTACATCTAGTTTTATATTTGTACACATTTAAGTTATTATTCTAATAAGAAACCTTCAACCAACGGAGTGAGGTTTTTCTCTCTCTCTTTTTTAAAGATTTTATTTATTTATTTGAGAGAGAGAGAGAAAGTGAGAAGCAGGCTCCCCACTGAGCAGAGCCAATGCAGGGCTCGATCCCAGGACCCTGGGATCATGACCTGAGCTGAAGGCAGATGCTTAACCAATTGAGCCACCAAGGCACCCCCTATTTTTTTCTTTTAAAAGAGAGTCCACAAGGGGCACCCGGCATTGGGCTCTCTGCTCAGCAGGGAGTCTGCTTCTCCCTCTCTCTGCCCCTCCCCCCAATTCATGCTCACGCTCTCTCTCTCTCAAATGGATAAATAAAATCTTTAAGTAAATAAATAGTAAAAACTTTACAAGGGAGTCCATAAAACAAACACACACACACACACACACACACACACACTCTCTCTCTCTCTCTCTCTGCATGACTCCATGCAAAATGTCCCGAATAAGTGACTTTAGAGACACAGAAAGTAGATCAGTGGGCTGGGGGTGGGGTGTGACAACTAAGATACAGAATATCTTTTTGGGGGTTGATAAAAATGTTGTAATCAGATAGTGGTGACACAGGCAGGGCTCTAAATATACTAAAAGTTATTGAATTGTACGCTTTAAATTGGTGAATTGTATGGCATATAAATTCTATCTCAAAATGCTAATTTTTTTTAAGATTTTATTTATTTGAGAGAGTGAGAGAGAGAGAGAGCACGAGCTGGGGGGCAGAGGGAAAGGGAGAAGCAGACTCCCCACTGAGCAGGGAGCCCGACGTGGGGCTCGATCCCAGGACCCCGAGATCATGACCTAAGCCAAAAGCAGACGTTTAACCAACTGAGCCACCCGGGCGCCCCCAAAATGCTATTTTTATTTTGTATTTATTTTTTTAAAGATTTTATTTATTTATTTGAGAGAGAGAAAGCAAGAGAGCACGAACAGTGGGGAGGGGTGGAGGGAAAGGGAGAAACTCCCTGCTGAGTGGGGAGACGGATGCAGGACTGGATCCCAAGACCCTGAGATCATGACCTGAGCTGAAGGCAGGCATTTAAGCTATTTTTAAAAGAGGAAGGGTCCACATGTTACCCAGGTCTGAGCAGCACTAAAATGGAGAATCACAGGGAAATCAGCAAGCCCATCTATTGTTAGCTTCCCTCCCAGGCTCACTCCCCTCTCCCTCTCCCTAAACCGTCCCCAAGAGCTCAGAGAAGGAGGCTGACATGAAACCCAGTCACAAGACAAGCCCAACCTGGAACACAACTCAGGATCCCCATCTCACAGAGTTCACTTCATACAACAACAGCAAAATACTATTTTGCATTATTAAACTAGGAAAAACTTGAAAACAATGAAAACAACCGATGTTAGTAAGTATGCACAGAATGTGAATCATTTATACATGCAGGGCAATAGTCAAGCAAAAAAGCATGACAATACAGATGCAGAGCCTCCATGACCCCATCGGGGTCATGCAAACCTGAGCCCAGGAGGTCCCTCTTCCCCAGGAGACCACAGACATCCCCACCCCCCACCCGCACACCCAAGGCAGGGTTCCTGTCGTCTCGACAAGGTGCAATTTCACTGCAACAGGAAGGGAGGCCTCGAGGCTTTTGGTCGTCCAACAAATCACTCTCTCCTTAGGCCTATCCCTTCCCGCAACATGTCATGGAGCCCGGAAGAGGAAGCCCCTGCAGCCAGCTGCCAGTGGGAGGCGGGAGTGACAGAAGCAGGAACGCTAGCCCACCCCGAGGACAGTCTGATCTCTTGTGTTCCAATGCCTCCCTCCTCCAGAAACCTGATCTGAATGGCCCACCTCCAGGAAGCCTTCATTCTGTCTCCCCAAAGCCTGGCTGAGCCCCAGCTCGGAGCCAGGGGGAGAGGGACACCTGCCCGTGTAGCCCAGGCCCCCATCTCTGGGCCCGCCGATCCCAGGGAAGGGACACGGAGTTCCAACGACAGTGCTGGGACCCTCCCCAAGACCAATGGCTAATAAGTGAGAAAGCAGCCCCAGGCACAGCCCCAGTGTGACTGACATCCCCAAATCAAAACTACACAAATTCACACGGAGGCACAGAAGAAACAACCAAGGGAGACTCAGCAAACTGCGGACGGCGTTATCTCTGGCGAAGACAGGAATTGGGGCGTGGGGGGGTTGCTGCACTTACTCTCTCTGTATGAAGCTACTACTTGATTCTTTCATAAAGATAATTACTTTATATTCTTTTTTAATTGACGGCACTGGGCAGGCATCCCCTGGAACCTAAGAAGCAGTCTTCCCACACCCTGGAATACTACTCTGCAGTCAAAAAGGAAGGCACAGGCCAAACGTCCAGAACATGGGCACATCTCAATGCCACGTGGAGCAGAGAAGCCAGACAGGAGACTACCTATGATGTGAGTCCATTTATGTGACAACCTAAGAAAAACAAACCCAGAGGGACAGAAAGGACCTAAGTGGGCTGGGTGCCAGGGGTGGGAGTGGTAACTGGCTGCACCGGAGCTGGAGGAACCTTCCAGATGGTGAAGTGCTCTCAGACTTGAGGGAGGTGGTGGCTGCAGGTCCCTGGCAGTGACCAGCACTCACAGCTGTGCACTTAGAATGCACGAATTTTATGGTACATATACCTCCATAAAACTTTTTTAGGGGCACCTGGTGGCTCGGTCGGCTAAGCATCTGCCTTCAGCTGCCTTCCGGGATGGAGCCCCACATCAGGCTCTCTGCTCTGCGGGGAGTCTGCTTCTCCCTCTCCCTCTGCCCCTCCCCACATGCTCTCTCTCTCTCTCTCTCAAATAAATAAATAAAATCTTTAAAAAAATTTTTTTTTTAAAGTAAGGCAGAGGTGGGAACAGGAATTAGCTGCCCAGTGGGTTTGGGTTTTCCTTTGGGGTGATGAATGTTTTGGAACTTGACAGAAGCAGTGGTCAAACGACATTGTGGATGTACACGCCACTGAAATGTACACTTGAAAATAATTGATTTTATGTCAAATGAATATCACCTCAATAAAAAAAAAAGTTTTGTTTTTTTTTTAGGGAGGGAGGGAGGGAAAAAATTATGCCCATTTTGCAGATGGGAAATTGGGCTCCAAGGCAGCAGTGAAATGCCAGTCCAGGGCTTATCCACCTCAGGCCCGGCTCAGGGCCCAGTAGAGAGACCTGCACTGCACCTCCCTCAAGGGTGCTGCACCTCGGGCAGCCCATCTCCAGGGAGGGCCCTTCTCTCTGAAGCATCTGGAAACCAGAGCTTCCCAACAGGCCTTGGAGTGAGCCAGCAGAGCGGCCCCTGCAGGAGACCTCCAAAGCCCATGAGGCTCCATCCAAAGGCAGGGCTGACGTGGGGGCAGGGATTGTGCACCCACCGAGCAGGTGGTCAAACTGAGGCTGAAGAACTGCTGGGCCAGGATGCGGATGGGAAGGGGGCCGCCATCAGATCCAGCCTGGAGGAGGTCTTCGAGGCCCTGCCAACCAGGGCCCTGGGGCTCTGATGGAGGGCTGCCCCGGAGAGTTAAGAGGTCAGCACCCACTTCAGGGGCCCTAGGAGGAAGGACTCAGTCACTACAGGGCAGCAGTCAAAGGGGACATGTCCAGCAGTCACTCTGTGACCAGCAGGAGAGAGTTAACTTCGTCATGGGGTCTACAGTTCCCGGAAAAGGAAAGGAAAAGAAAAGAGGAGGGAAACTCCCCTCTGTGCTTTCTAAACATCCAACAATCTTCAAAACATCCAAGCATCCCTGTCCTACACTCTGGGGAAGGCCTGGACAGAGGCCGCACAGCCTGCAGGCAGGCAGGCCCTGGGGCTCAGCAGGCAGCAGAGGCTGGCAAGGCCAAGGTCATCTGAGGGCACCCACCTCTCTCCTCCTGCATGGGGCCAACCCAGTCTCTTGGCAGTGGGGCCGTTTCTCATGGGAGAGGGCGGGAGGCCGAGCAGTGGACCCACAGCGCTCCCAGCACCACACCCTCCCTCCTGGAATTTCCAAAAGCCCTAGCTCCCTGGGAGCCCACAGGGTCAGCATGACACACCCAGTTCCCAGATGCTCCCTGCTGCCTGCCTTGGGCATGCAGGTTACCCCAGATGCCCTGCGTCTCTCTCATCAGAGTATCCCAGCCAAGAAGGAACACCCTTCAGAGCTAAAGCCAGTCCGCATGTCAGTTATAGGAAATATATAAAACACTTCCCAAGGTCCCAGAATTCCACCATTAGACATTCACTCCTTAGGAAAAGCTAAGGAGTTTTCAAAGGCTTCAGTTCATTCCCAAGATGGGGGACCTATTAAAGCATGGGTATCTTAACTAAGAGCAAAAATAGGCATGTTCCTGGGGCAGGAGCAGTCTGGAGCCCCACCTCAAAAACAAGGGCCCCTAGGGAGGGTTGGCAGACATTTCTAAGAAGCAGAAGGGTCTCTGGAGAATGAGGGGACAGCAAATGTGACTCCTAAAAGGGAAGTGAGAGGTGCAGAATTCTGGTGGGCCTCCAGCTTGTGTCCTGAGGGAACCCAGGGCTGCCTCTGAGCCCAGAGTGGGAGGAACAGAAGGTCCCAGCATGCAAGGGCTTTCCTGACAGGGCGAGATGCTAAGTGTGGGTCCCCTCCCCAAGTGCATGGATCTGCTCATGTTCCTAAACACACCAAGCTGTCACCCCTCTGCACGGGCTGCTCTTTCTGCTTGGGAAGCCTTCCCTCACCTTTGGAAATTCTTGTCCATCCTTCAAAGCCCACCTGATGCATCACCCTACCCCCCAGGCAGGCCATTCCCTCCCTCCAACTCCCATCACAGCTAGCGCAGACCCCGGGAAGGTGCCGGTCGGGTATGATACAATGTATGTATGTGCCTGTCACCCAGCAGGGACTCGGTCTCACCCACCTTTGGTCCCCTGCCCCTCATACTGAACCCAGGGCCAGGAACCCCAATCGAGAGGCATGCACACTGGTGCCTTCGGACCATGAGGCACGGTGCAAGCAGCCTGGCCTCACACACCTCTCCCTCTGTGGAGAAAGCATTCATCATGGTAATCACAGAAGCACCTGATGTTTACTGAGCACTTACTATGAACCGCATGTGACCCCAGGGGCTCTCCAGGCACCACCTCCTTTCATGGTTGCGACATCCCTCTAAGGGATTTCCTATCATTAACCCTGCTACACAAGGAAATCAGGCACAGAGAGGGGAAGTGAGCTGCCCAGGGGCGCACAGCTAATGAGAGTAGGACCCGAAACTCAGACCCTGGTGGTATGGTTCCCGAACCGGTGTCCTTAGCCGCTACAGATCCACTGGCGGGTAGGAAGATGGTCAGGGAGCAGGTGACAAGCTCTGCATAGAAGAGGAACTCAGAGATTTGAATGGCCAGTTCTTCCCAGGTCTTCTCTTTCCCCAGGTCCCAGCCAAAGACCCAAGAAGAGCAGCAGAGCCTCTTCCCAGACTGAGGCTGCTTGCAGGCCCACTCCTGTGCTGAGTGCCGGCTCTAAGAAACGTCAAAGGGCCGGCAAGCACCTTGGCCCGTACCAGGGTGGCACCCGGCTGCCCGCTGGGACGCAGAGCCATGATCTGGGGCTATTCTTAGCAAACCACTGGCTCCCCTCCCAGAGGCCTGGCAGGCAGCAGGCCCAAGCCTCCATACGCCCTGCCTGCCATTTCCTGACCCTGCATGTGGAGATCCCACGGGATTATGGAGTGGCTGGTGGGCAAGGGTTGAGGACAAAGCCCTCCAGCTTTCCAGTGAGAGGTGCGTGCCTGCCCCGCTTGCCTGGCCAGGCCCCTGGCTGCAGCTCTGGGGGGTCCTGGCCACAGGGGCAGGCTCGTCATCAAAGCTGCACAGGCAGTACTCACTCTGTACCATACCCTGGGCCACATGCCTTCCGCGGATTTCCTCCCATTTAACCCTCAAAGCACCCACAGGGGCTGGGGGTGACTGGCCCCATTTTAAAGATGAGGAGTTTTCTGCTAAAGGTAAATTAATTCAGACGTTAAGTAACTTGCCCAGGGTCGTGCAGTGGGTTAGTGTCAAACTGTGTCTAGACTCTGGGCTGGCTCCCAGTCTCCAGGTTGGGCAGAACCGAAGTGACGACAGCCAGAAGCTGGGGGCCCCCTTCCCTGGCCAAGCCCAGGGTTTAGGGGAGGGGGCACCTGAGGGCAATAGTCTCATCAAAGACCCCCCCCCCCCGCACATGTCTACCTTTTCTCTTCCCTAAGAATGGTCTCTTCCTGAGGCCCCTGGCTCTTCCTGAGGCACCTGGCTGGCTCAGTTGGTACAGCCCATGACTCTTGATCTCAGGGTCATGAGTTCGAGCCCCACGTTGGGTGTAGAAATTACTATTAAAAAAAATAAACTTTAAAAAAAAAAAGAATGGTCCCTTCCCTGCCAGAGACCCTCAGGCTTGGGCTCAAAAGGAGAGTCCCCAGCCAGGTTCCTTCCCTACCCAGGCCACAGAGCCTCACTTCAGGAAACTTCTGGAAACCCAAGGAAGATGAGACTTAAAGGTTCAAGGAGCCCCTGCTGGTGCTTAGGGCATGCACCCAGCCCTGTAACTAAGGGAGTAGGGAGGTCAAATGAGTCTCAGAGTAAAAGAGAGAATACTAAGCCTTTTGGGAGCTTCAAACCCCAGTGGGGACCTAGAAACAAAGCCACACCACAGATCACCTGCACCACCACCACCCTAAATGGGACAATTTCCTGCTGCCGCGCAGAGTCACAAGGATAACTGAGTAGTGCACACCTCAGACTCTATCTTGGAACCCACCTCTGTCCATGTCCTGGCCTTCCTGTCAGGCGACTCAGCAGGCCCACAGCCAACTCCACGTCTGCCTGGTACTCGAGCTACTTCCTTGTGACTCCACACCTCCTGTCTGTGAATGTCAGCTCACATCCATGCTCGTCATCCATATGCCTGCCCTTTACACATCTGCCTCTTGCGTGGGGAGGCTCGAGGCCCCGTGAAGGCGTAATCTGCTTATATAGAGTCTGTGGCCCACGTGTGGTCCACATTTATGTGTCCACGCTGTCTGCCCCTTCACATCTGTACCCCTGGGTTGCATGCCCACCTCTGTCACCTTCCTGTGTCTGTCTTCATTCACACGGGCATCCAGCTCCTGTCTCCGCCCACACGGCTGCAGACCCAAGCACGCACACATCTCTGTGCACACCTGTGCCTGGCTGACCCTGTGTGCGCCACCTGCTTGGAGGCGGGTGGGTGTACTCACACGGGTGCTCACAATGCCAGCCACGGGCCATGGCGTGAGCTCAGCACACCCTCTCCCAGAACAGCGCCCAAGGCCATGAGCACAATGCTGCCTCCACAAAGTGTTCCAGAAAAGCAAAAACCTGCCAGGGACGATGGGGGAGGGGGCAGAGCCCCCAGACAAAGCAGAACCTCAGAGTGAGGTCAGTACTGCCCCGGGACCACCCACATCAAGCCAACCCTGCCCTACCCTCCCCCCGCCACCTCCATCACCCCACCTTCAATACCTGATGGCCGGCAAAGGAAAGAGCGCCTGTCTGTGCTCACAGGAAACCCTGGCTCGGGGCCTCCAGCCTTCCAGCCTCATCCCCAGCCCCTGGCAATAGAGGCTCTTCAGAAATGAAATGAAGACTTCCTCCCTGCTGGCCTCTGAACCTCCCATAAGGTTGGATCTAGACCTCAAACCTCAGAGGCCCCAGGGAAGCTGGGAGAGTCCCGTGCTTGGCCTGACTCCAAAAACCAAATGGGTTTCTTCAGAAATCTACCAGCAGGAAAAAAACCGGAGAGTGGGGCTGGGGGCGCATACAAGCAAGAGAATCTCCTGAATCCTCCTGCTGCTCCCGGTCCATGGAGGTGGAGAGGTCCTCACTAGGAGCAGAATAACAGGGAGGGGAGGGGTATGGTGCTGGAACATTTTAAATAGATTTAAACATATGCATATGATTGCCTGAGAACAGGATTCCAGCCCCCCCAGCGATGGCAGCCTACACCACTCATTTAGCAATTAATCACGTGGAGCCTCTTGGCATTTCCACTATTATTAGTCCGGGACTGGTATGGAAAGCCTCTATCAACAAACTTTCTGTATATTTGTCTTGCATTCGCCATAGGGCTGAGCCACCTGAGGACAGCACCCCCGAGTCCTCCCACACTCCCATCCTCCCCAGCAGAGCCGGGGGCCTGACATTTAAGAGGTGCCCGGTCACTGCGTCCAGCTGCTCTGCACAGAAGCCAAGGAGTTGGTGCCTAGACCTTTGGTTGGGAGAGTAAAAAATCCCAGAAGCTTCCTGAAGCCAGGACACTTTCTTCCATCTCTGACTCCGCAAGAGATAAGAACAGGTTCCAATCATCCTGGCCACTTTAGAGGCAGGTGCAGCGGCTCTCCCACACCCCACTCTGCTTTCTGACAAGTCACTGACTCTTCAGGAAAAAACTCTGAAGATGAAAAGGGACTCTCCCAGGAGACCCAAGCCTGCAGAGGGACAGGGCCAGAGGGGCTCAGAATCAAAGCTTGAGCCCACTGGGACCTCATAACTCCAACCAGTCCCATGGGCCTAAAGCCCGTTAAAGATGAGCCCAGGGACCCCATGTGTGGATCATGAGACGGCTTCCCTCCTCCCAACTGCTCAGTGAGGCTGGCTCCGGGGGCCCGTGCCCCAGGCCTAGCCCCGAAGAGTGGAGGTGCCGCCAGCCCACGTTTACCCCAGTGCGAGGGAAACCTTGGGGGAGGAGACAGCCCAGCGCCCGGCAAACGACTCAATAACCGCCCACTCTTTATTGAGGTCCCGCTTCTCTCCCAGGCACCAATACCGTGCGGGTTTGGATGGGAGCCCAGAACCTCTCCTCTCCCGGAGCCCAGGAGGCGTGCACAGCCGGGGATGGGGAGTGGGTGGTCTGAGCCGCCCCGGGCAAGGGGGTGCCCAGGGGACTCCGGAGCTGCCCTCCCATCGCCAGCTCCGGGTCCGGACGCGTCGATACCTGCCAGCCCACGGCTCCGGGGGGCATCCGCGCTCCTGCGGCTGGCGCGCTGCGTCCGGACTGCGGGCGCCGAGTCAGGCAGCGGCTGGGCGCGCCACGCGCGGGCTCCGGCTCGCTCCTCCCCACTTCCCCAGCCCATCCGTGGGCAGAGGCGGCTCCGGAGGCGGGCAGGCCGGGCGCAACCAGGCGAGGCCAGGAGAACCGCAGCCCGAGCTCGCCGGTAGTGGAAGATGCGCGCCCCAGCCCCAGCGCGCAGCTCGGCGCCCCGCGCCCCCCACGCCGAGGGGCGGACCCGGGCGGGCCGCCAATCACCGCGCCCGCCCCCGGCCAGCCTGAGCCCCCGCCCCAACCGCCGAGGGGGCGGGGGGCTCGGATTTAAAGACACACTCACCCCAGCCGCGTCCGGATTGGCATCCCAGAGCCGCGACTCCGGGGCGGAGAGGGAAAGCCTGGCCCCACCTTCTGCGGCCCCGCTTCCTCCCTCTGCCCGCCCACCCTCCGCCGGGAGGAAAAGTTTGGGGCGGGGGAGACTGCCTGAGAAGCCAATTCCTCTTCCCTTGTCATTAGCTCGGCTCCTTCTGGAAGATGCCCAAACCCTCCATCCAGCCTGGCTGGAGAAAGAAGCAAATGCTCTCGGCGCCACACCCCCTCCCAGACTCCGGCTTCCCGGGAGATCCGGGGGCCAGGGCTTCCTTCGTCCCTCTCTGCTTTTTTAAAGCCCGGCCGTGCCTCGGCGGGACCCAGAGGAGCATCGGAGCCTGAATAAATGCCTCAGTGTGCTGTGCAACCTGAGCTGGGCGATTGCCCTGTCTGGGCCTCAGCCACTCCAGTGTCCACGGGCACAGAGCCGACTGTCCGCTCAGTCCTGGGCTCCTCCCAAGCCCTGGACGCCCCTCAGCCCTGAGGCTTAAAGGGAAGCGCGAGGCAGAAACTTCGGAAGGGGAGGGGACCCTCTGCCCCCATCCCGAGTGCCGGCGGTGACACGCCCAATCCCCGCCCCTTGGGTGCCAGGCTCCCGGTCCCCACGCCCCGGCAGCCCACGCGGGCCGGTGGCTCGCACGCCCCCGCCGGCGCCCACGTGCCTTCACTCTCTCGCCGCCGCTTCCTCTCCGGGAGACCGGCTTTGTTGTGGTTAGCGAGTCACTTCCTCCCTCTCTCCACACTCGGGAAATCCTTCTTCCTCACCTGTCACTACCTGTCTCGCCCCCACTCAGGGCTGGAGCGGGAGGTGGGGGAGCCGGATCTCCTCAGGAAGGAGGCAGCGCTGGCCAGAGGGCGACGGGCTGGAAGAGGGGCACGCATGCCCCCCCCCCCCCCCCCCCCACGCCCCGTCAGCCCTGGGAATAAATGAGGACAAAAGGAATGGTTGTCGTTTGTGGTTCTCTGATCAGGTCTCCAGCACCTAGGTTTCAAATGCTTCATTCACCTAGATGAGTTTATGGAAAAAGTACTGTTATTACCCCTACTTTAGTGGGTGGGGAAACTGAGGCCCAGGGAAGACTTGCCTTCCGCTCCAGGCCTGCCTCTGCCCCACCCAAGATGTGCCAGAAGAAGGGCAGAGGAAGTCCAGGAACCACTGGGGAAGCACTCCTGACCACCTTCAGAGTCCCGCAAAGCGAGGCTCAGATTGGCTCACAGTCTACGGGCTGTGTGGTGTGGGAAACGTGACATAAGCTCTCTGATCCCCAAGTTCCTCATCCATAAGCTGGTCTGTCCGCCTTCAAGGAGGTCCTGAGAAGCCAGAGAGCTGGGGTGCCTAATGCCTGGGGCTAGAACGCTGCCCATGGTAGGCTCCATCCTTGGGCGCCATTCCCTTTCTTCCTCCTCTTGCCACAACCCCATAATTCACCCCATCCCCTGCCAGATGCCCCACTGATGCCCCTGCCTGCCATCCTGAGGCTGCTGCATTCCTGGGTACTGCCCCCCTTGAGGCCGGGGGCTAAAGTAAGCGTGCATGCCCCCGCGCTAGCATGAGCGCGCGCACACACACGCATGCACACGCACACAAATACACACGCGTGCACACGTGCTTCTCCCCCTCCCTCACTGTCCAGCAGATGCCGGGGGCTGTGTCTGCGTCTATTCCTCTAAGACGGAGCTCCTGGAAGACAAAATTCTGACTCTGACCTGTCTTTTGGTCCCCAGCGCAATACCAAACTCCTGCATTTATAGTCACCATGCACACAGTAGGTGTTCTTGTTGAATCAAGCAGAAAAGCCCAGGGTAGAGGTGTCCCCAGGAGAGCCAGCAATCACAGCCCTTCTAGCTCCGACACACAGCCCCAAGGCTCAGCTGGTAGACCCCAGAAGTAAAGGACTGGAGGCCTCAGGTGTTTCAGGGTCACACCAGACACTCCATCTAGACCACAGTGCCCAGCCTCACCAGCCCACCCCCAGCTCCTGAAGTTCTGCCAAGTCCCTGCTGGTCTTGGGGCTAGGAGTCCCCCCCAACCACAAGAAAGGCTCAGGACCAGACGTGCCCCACCCTGGGCCTGGGAGGGAGAGAGAGCTGAATACTGAGGGAGAGAAGAAGGAAGGGACACAGAGCAGCCCTAAGTATGACCAAGAGAAGACACTCTGCTCTCTCCCTGGCCCAAAGCAGGAGGGAAGAATCCCTTGTGCCAACTCTTTCAGCCCAAACTGCCCCAGAAGCTTCCTAAGAGATCTGGAAGCTCAGAGCAGAAGCCCAAAAGTCCCTGGGAAGGGATGAATGGTCCCAGAACAGGACTTCAAAAACCAGAAGGCTCCGGACATACGCCCACTCTTATGGCACCCCCACCAGCACTATGACCACCCCACATTCGACACGTACATACGGCGCCCAAGACATCACGTCATCATCTAAAGAATGCCGGGGCCCCACGGATGGCCCTGTACAAATGTGTGCACTTGTGTGTGCATACATAGGTGCTTGTGTTCCTCATGTGTGAGCTCATGTTTGCAGGGATGTGAATAAGGGTAGGCACGTGTGCCCAAGTGTCCAACGGGCGTGAGAGTGGACATACAAGTGAGCATGTGTGTACACGTGAATATGTGTAGCACACACACAAACCAACCTATCGCAGCCCAAAGCTACACAGAATAGCCAATAACCCCACTACTCACACTTCCAGAATTGTCTGTGGCCTCCACAACCCCCTCTGCCCAAGCAAGCCAGGTGCTGGTTCTCTTGGAAGAGAACTCCCACGTCCAGTCCCTGCCCAGAAACATAAGCTGCGGGAACCCCAGTTCCCTCATGGGAACACTAGAGCCAAGAATTATTTCCTTGACAGGCACAAATGACTCGCCGGAAGGCAGAGGAGCTGAGTTCAAACCAGCAAAGATGAGACTTGACAAAAGATGAGAAACAGGCCCTCCTGCTCTTCTCTGCTTCTTGCTCCCTGCCAAACCCACCACAGGCCGCAGGAGGCTGGGCCCGAGACAAGGACAGAGTCAGGGCAGGGAGCCGACCTAGCTTTGCTCCCCAGGGCACTGCTTTGGTTGAGACCTGGGACCTACATGGGCCCTCCAGGCTGGGTGGGTGTCTTGGAGTCTGCGGTCTTTCCCCTGAGCCAGGTAGCCTCTGAGCCTCAGGTGATCACAGCTGCTGAGTCCCAGCCCAGACCATTTCCCACCTGCCCTGGCTATCTGGGGTCCTGCTGCACCTGTCTGGCCTTCCAGGCCCACTGCCCCATCTCCAGGACCCAGCACCCCTCTTCTGTTCAAGCCCCTCCCATGTATGGCCCAGGCCTTATACAGATGCGGGCTCTGAGCAGGGCAGACTTGCCCTGGATCTAGCCTCCGTAATGTTCCCTACCCTAAAAGCCCCCACATTTTTCGAGTCTCATTTTCCTCATTTGTAAAATGATGTGAGTGGTTCCTGCCTCCCAGGAGTGTCTGGAGGAATGAAGGGGTGCCTGGCACTCAGCCAGAGCTCACCGATGGCACCTCTTTCTAGCGTTCCTATTAGTGCGACCCGAGCTTGCACTCTGACCCAGCCCTGAACCTGCCAGGGCAGAGGGGTTTTTCAAGGCTGAGGTCACGTTCTACCTCCTCCAGGCAGTCTTCCCTGCTAACAGGATCTCTGTCTGCTCTGGATTCCTTCCCCCTCACCTCTGTGCAGGGCCCTAGACCTGAGCAGCCCTACCTGGCATGGAACACATGTTCAATAATTGGCATTATACTTATCAGCAGGATCATTAATTTTATTGCCTGTACTCTTTCAGGTCTAGGTTCAAGAATAACATCTCCCATGACTGAAATTCACACATCGGATTCCAATTTTTGTGACTGAGACTCGAAGTAAGAAATACGTTTTACATTGGGACCACCAGCTACCCAGAGCCATGAAAATGTGCGTGTGCCACAACAAAATGCTTAGCCTTCTGTGTGTGATGCATTCTGATCCTTTCTAGTCTATCCTGTCCTGTTTCTTTTTGTTTTTGCCAATTGCGGTACACAAAACTGATTTTACCTATGACCTACAGTGTGAAAATGCTGTCCCCAAAGGCAGGGGGACCTCCCTTCCCTCTCCCGAGTACCACTCAGTGCCTAATTGAAGACTGCCCAGGATATATGAGAGGAGGGTCATTCTGTCTCCAGAACATTCCTCAGGAACAACAGAGAGAGTGCTCCATCAGAAGAAGAGAGGAAAGGGAGAAGAAATCCTGGCTCTTTCGTTCAACAAATATTTCATTCATTTATTCATTCAGTCAGTTGCTCAGTCAGTCAGTCAACAAACATTTACAGAGCTCCTTCTCTATGCTAAGCCCTGTTGTAGGCTCTGAGCAGGGAATGAGGCAAACAAGGTCCTGCTTCTGTGGGGCTGACATTTTTGTTACAGCACAAGCCCAGGACCCACGCATGTATTGACTTGTCCCTCCCCATTCCGCCCCCACCTCCCTACTCCCATCCTACTCACCAGAATTAGGCCTAGCTCAGTTTGAGCTGTCCTCTCTCTAAAAGCTAGGGCACTGAAGAGTTAACTTCCTTCTAGTGGGGCGTCCCAGACCACCCAGGGCCAGATACCCCCTGCTCCCACACCCAGAGGCCTTCACCACTCTACCCTGTGCTTTGAAGGGCTCCCAGCTGATCAGACCACGCCTGCCCAGGAACCTGGAAGCTGGATCCCGGCAAGACAGCAAGAGGGTGCAGATCTGAAACCAGCCCCAGCGAAATGCTGAAGGGCCCAGGTCGGTCCAGCTGAGGCAGGGACGCCCCGGAGGAGGACATTGTCCTTCGGGCTCTGCAGGGCCGTCAGAGTGACAGTGAGGACCCTGTCTCAGGCATCTGAGCTCCGTGTGACCATGTTCTCTAAGTACCTACCATATGCCTGACCCTGGGCTCGGAGATAAGCAAGATCCCACCCCGCCCTAGGTGCTCACCAACCAGTGGGAGAGGCAGACAAGGGAATTGATCATTTCCCAGTGCCATGTTTCGGCAGAGGGGCGGTGGGACCCGGGTGCTGGGGGAGCAGGGATGGGGGCACTCAGCATGACCTTCCAGGTCAGGATGCAGTGGGTGCCCTGCCAGGGCCCTGCCAACTCTAGCCACGTACAGAGATTCGTTCCAGTTTCGGCATCAGACAGACCTGAGTTTAAATTCAGTTTCTGCCACTTCTTAGCTGTGTGACCTCTGAGCCCCTCTGAGCCTCTGTTTCCACATTTATAAAATGGAAATAGTCACATCTACCTCGACAGGGCTTTTTAAAGCTCTTAAAAATGAGTTGTTGGAGAGGAAGCTCAATACATACTAGTTGTTATGGCTACTAACATCATCAGAAGGTTCCCTCCGAGGCCTTGTTCCTCTGCCTCCCCGTCTTCCCTCCTCTGCCTTCCTTAGCCAGCACTTGCTTAGTGCCTCCCTAGAACATTCAGCGAATCCCCTGCCCTACTGCTATCAAGAGGGAGCTCTCAGTGGCCTTCTGCTGGGTCTCACTGCAGAATCCCAGGCCCTGGACACTGGGAATAATGAGGCAGGAGGTGGGGGGGAGCTTGAGAGGGGGTCTGCCAAACCCTGTGGCAGGGAGATCATCCACTCCTGAATAAACAGGCTGTCACCCCTTCCCTCCCTCCCTCTCTCTCCTTTAAATAACCCAGATCTGTTGCCCAGTTGTCTCCAAGCAACATCACTCAGGCTCCCAAGGATGCCTCACTCTGACAGAGCCATTTATGAAGATGCTGTAGGGGAGGTGGGGGCAGGGCGGGGGTGAAGGGAGCTACAGAGGCCTGACACAGCGTCTTCCCAGGACCTCCGAGTGGCAAGCTCCTGGGCCGACCCCTCAGTGGACCAGTGGGCAATGCTTGCTTACCAGATCCTTTCCAGGAGAGACGGAGGCCCCTAGACTTACAGCGAAGGTCCTCGGCTCCAAGCAGCTCGGGACATGCAGGAGCCAGCCAAATGCCTTGAAAAGATCACTAGCCCTGGCTCAGTCTCCTGGGCTCTAGTCTCAGTATTAACACTCACTAGCTGTGTCATCCCAGCCCAGTCACTCACCCTGTCTGAGCCTCAAAGAACCTTAGTGCTAGAAGACAGCTTTTTTGGGGGGGGGCGGCAGGAAAGGGGCACCGTCACACCTTCCGACAACATCTATCCATGTGACAAGTACTGTACAGACTCTGCTTCAGCAGCTGCACCCCCAGGAGTTTCCCCTACATTTGTACACGTGCACAGATTGACAACTGGACAAGGGTGCTCACGCTTCGTGGTGGTGAAAGATTGGGATCAAGCAAAATAGTCTGTGGACAGAGAGCTGAGGGCTAGCTAAACTCTGCAGCATCCAGAAACAGGAAATACCACGCCGATGTCTTAAAACACGAGGCAGATGTATGTGGGCTGATGGGAAAGGATGTCTAGAGCTGGGAGCAGCGTCCACACATGGACATGGACACGGATGGTCAGGGCAGTGTTGTCCGTGACGATGCAGGGCTGGAGTCAGCATCAGGGCCTGTCTCCAGAGGAATGGGTAAGTCACATGGATTCCAACCATGGAATCTTGGGCAAGTTACACTCAACAGTCCAGGTGTACACACAGAAATGGGGAGCAAGTGTGAAAATGCAGTATTCTGGGATAAACTAAGAAACAGAGCTCGATTGGCCACATAATACCATGGATGGAAAGCGACAATGCTTATACACAGAACAATATCAGGGTGAGGGTATGTACATTATGTGAAAACATTTGTCAAACTCACTCCCATGGGTGCTTATGAGAAAAAGGAATAAGATGAAGGGAAAATAAAGAGAACAACATAAGAGAAAAGCCTCACGCATATCAATGATGAGAAGGTGCTGTGGGTTCAGGAAAATCATTCACTCAACTCTGCAGAAGTTGGAGGGGAAGGAGGGAGGGGAGGCAATGGGAGGGAACCAGGGGAATAAAGTATAGGACAGAATCTCTAATATTCTAAGACTCGAGAAGCTGCGCACACACGCACGCTCACACAAACACACACACTGACTGTCTCTGAAGGACAGGTAAGAAACCAGTAACTTTAGTTGCCTCCAGGAAATCGGGTGGCTGGGGCCTCGGACAGGAGGGATGCTTTTTGCTGTACACCTTCCCATGGATTTGAATTTTGTTCCACGTAGATATGTTATCTATTTTAAAATAATTTTTAAAAATGAGCTCATAGATTTGTATACCCACCCTCAGTGTCTACAGGCTACAGAAGATGCTGGGTAGGGGGCTCAGCCCTCGAAGGGGAAATGGGGCCCAAGGAAGGGCAACCGACTGGCCTTCCACTCACTATCCTTTTGTACAGTAGAATTTTTTACCCCGTGCATCTAGGACACGTTCTGATAACTAAGTCATTTTTAGTTTTTATTTTGAACATTTTATATACGCACCAAAACAGAGACGAGTACACTCGATTCTATGTACCCATCATCCGGATAGGACAACTATCACAATTTTGCCACCCCTGCTCCAACTCCTGTTGTCTCTTTTTCTCTTTTGCTTTTCTTGCTGGAGGATTTTAAGGCAACCGCTCAACATCACACCATTTCACCCCCTGCATCAGGATACAATGGATGTAATAAAGGCAGTTTACAGGAACAAAGCCTAAGGGGCGAGTCAGTGCACCCTGCCGGACATGGAAGGATTCCCTGTATGAAATTGCCAAAGGTAGTGGTCCCTGCCTCCACTTGACTGTTCCCAGAGACCGGGAACTCACTACCTGACCCAGTCTCCTTCTTTGTCTGTGATGGCCTAGAACTAGGCCTCTCAGAAAGGACAGACACCACCCCACTCTCCCTTTGCGGTCTTGGAGGCGCCCAGCAGTGGGCCTGGGCAGTCAAAGCCACAGGGAAACAGGCCAGCTCATTAGAGGCTGTTCTTCTCCAAAACAAACTCGGAAGCATAATGGCACACCAAGCATATTCTCAGAAACCGGAGGCCCTTGAAGCTTGGCTGGCTTGGGGGGCCCATCCAGGCACCCCCCGCAGGCCATCTGAGACAGGCATTCACTGTCCTGGCAGTCAGGGGTAAATCTCAGGCCAGGACTGGATAGTCGTTCCCCGGCATGCCTGTGTGCCCATTTGAATCACCAGAGAGAAAGGTTCAGCCTCAGACCCTTAGGCTCCACTCCAGTCCTCCTACGCTAGGATCTCCAGGGCCGGAGACTGGAAGAACCCCCTGGCTGGTTCTAAGGCTGTAGTCACATCTGGTGTTTGGGGAACCACTGGGCCAATAATTCTGAGGCGTTCTTCCAGCTGCAATCGTCCATTCCAACTCTCAGCCACCTGCCCTTGTGCTAAGATTCCAGCCTCCCCCACCCATCAGCACCGATGCAACACTCCCACCTGCAGCTGATAGGGCGCTGGGTGGTGCCAAGTCCTCCTCAGAGTGTGCCGGCCAGGACGCCTGGGTGGCTCAGTCGGCTAAGCGTCTGCCTTCGGCTCAGGTCATGATCCCAGGGTCCTGGGATCGAGCCCCACGTCGGGCTCCCTGCTCCACGGGGAGCCTGCTTCTCCCTCTGCCTGTGCTTGTGCTCTTGTTCTCTCTCTCTTGCTCTCTCTCAAACAGATAAATAAAATCTTAAAAAAAAAAAAAAAAAAGGTGCTGGCCAAGGCTCAGAGAAGCACATACAGCCCCTCCACCAAACCCAGGGTGCTTTCTGGAGCTAGACACAGCAGATTCAGAGATGGCATCTTGCTCCCTCCTCTGCACCGTCTTCCCTCCTACAGGGAAGGACAGACACTGAGCATTCCCTCTGTGTCACAGTCCGTGTGCATTAACTCACTGAAGGCTGCCTCCATCCCGATGAGGCAGGAATCATCCTGATCTCCTTTAGCAGATGAGGAAACTGAGGCTCGGGGAGGTGAACTAACCTGCCCAGGGCACAGAGCTGGTAAGGGGCATAGAGGGGATTCTCATCAGGCAGCCTGACTTCAGAGCTCACCCTTCTCCATCCACAACACTTGGCAGCCCCCACACTCCAGCAATCTGAGACAGACATCTGAGGTCCCCTCTGGCCTGCCACCCAGAGTGAAGGTGCCACTTTATACTGGATGTCAGTAATGACCCCTGGAAGGCAGACCGCGAGGCAAAGTTAGCCATGCCAGAGGCTTACTGGGGGAATGCAGGTGAAAGACTGGGTGGAGAGGCAGGGGTAGGAGGGAGAGCATTCAGAGTGCCCTGCAGGCCTGACACCTGTGGGGGGGGGGGCGGGGGGCTGCAGGAAGGAGGGTGGGAAGGAAGAGCCCAAGACCTGGCACAGGCCTGAATGCATCGCGGCCAGGCCGAGGGGGCGGCCAAAGCAAAGGCTACCCAGTAAAGCAGTCCTGCTTCTGCTTCTGGCAAGCGTGGCCCAGCTAGTGCGTCAGCTGGGCTCGGCCACGGTCTGGGAGCAGCCCCGGGCGGATGGTGGCCTGCGTGTGAAGGCAGCAGTGGACCCTGAAGGGGTGGCTGCTGGGGGCAGCCAGGTCTCTGGAAGGGAGCTCAGAGTGCCCCTCTGCAAGGCCGCCACCCCCGGCGGGACCCATGGGTCATGGCTCGCCTGTCCCTTCCAGCACCAGGCAGTGGCTCCCAGAGGGCAGGGAACGTGCCGCGTTCATGTCTGTGTGCCAGCCCGGGCCATGGCATGTACGAGCAGCTTCCTGAATTCATGTGCAACTGGCCAGGCGTCCCCAGCAACCACTGCAGGCGGCGGCTCCCTCGGTGAGAGGCAGTTTCGGCAGAGAAAACAAGGACTACTTACCATATGCCAAGCTTGGGGCCAAGGTCTATGGGGTTTTTTGGGTTACGAAGGGCTTTCTCGAATGTACCATGTCGGTTATTCTCAGCCACACTGGGATGTAGCCACCACTCCCACCCCCCAAAGCAATGAGGCTCAGATGGTGACATCACTCATCTGAGGATGGCTCTCCTGAGGCCAAACCCTGCCAGGCTCTGTCCACGACAGCAGGTCCACAAGAGGCCCTGGGCAGGGGCTCCTCCTGGGACAAAGACAGAGAACTCCACACCTGAGACCTGAAGGAAGCTTCCTTCAAAACCGTGCCTGGTGCCCCTCACCCAGCCTTGTTCCCAGCAAGACAGTCAGGCAAACCCCCTAGCTCAGCGGAAAACCAAGGGGCCCTGCCCAGACAGGTCGGGTGTTCAGGGCCCTGACCAGGTTTCCGGAGACCCAAGGCCCTAACCCAGCTCCTGCCTCACCACGTCCACACTGGGCAAGTCAAGGGACTTCTCTGGCCTCATCTGTCAAATGGACTCAATAACTCTTGTCTTACACAGAAACACAAGGTACTCGCCTCACATCCCATCTGTGGTGGGTAGGGGGACATCTGGTGGCAGGTGACAAACTCAGACAACTCTGAACTCTGTCAGAATGAGCCCCGTGGTTCCCCTTCCATGGAACATCAGGGCTGAAGGATCCCTGGTGAGGATTTAATGGAACCCCGCCACCTCACCCAAGAATGCTCCCCACAAATACCCCTGTCCTTCATGGGGTGCTTTCTAAGTGCTCTGCACTGTGTTAAACTTCATATCCACAACCTCATTCCTCACTTTTTGAAAAGTATATCCCATTACTGTTCCTATTTTATGAAGAAACAGAGGCACAGAGAGGTTGAGGAACTCACCCAACGGCCCCCAGCCCTTTCTGACTCCAGAGCCCTGTGTCCAGCCAGTAAACTGCCACCCGACTGTAATCCTCCCAGGGACAGGGAGTGAGGTCCCTAGGGAGTCTTCCCTGCCAAACTGTGACTGGCATGAGGACGTCTTTCGTCTTTTTCCTAACATGAATCTGACACCCACTTCCCAGACACTCCCCTCAGTCCTCAGAGGGTCCTGTTCCCCCCCCACCCTGTGGGAGCACCAGATCACATTTCACTAAGTACCTCTTTCTTTCAAATATTTGAGAAATACCCATCTCATACCCCAGCCCCAGATGTCTTCAGCTGTTAACACCCCCAGGGCTTTCAAAGCTGGTGGGAACCTCCAGAACCAGGAGAAACCTTAATTATATTGTACCTCCAGACTCCCCCAGGAGGCTCCTTCCCAAGGGGGTAAAGAAGAGAATGAAGCCCTTCTTTCTCTCACCACTCAGCACGCCTCCTACCCCCCAGGAAGCTGGTCTCCTGGCTCTGACCTCACACCTAGCTGACATCTGACATTTAGAAACCTCTAGACAAATCTTGTGGGGCCACCAGCCACCTCCCAGCCTGTGCGGGTGCAGTGCTGAACTGTTGCTGGCACAAGGCAGTGAAGGGGTTAAAATGCACTCTGTGCCTGTAGGGGGAGAGAGGGAGCAGCTAGGATGGGGGCAGGAAGGAAATGAAGAGCCCAGTGCAGGAGTCAGGAAAACCCCAGCAGGGTCTTGAAGCTGAGCATGCTGAGTGTTCCACTCAGGGGCCCTGGTTGCCCCACAAATCCCTTTGTTCCACCCTCTCTCACTTCCTCTTGGCTTCCCCCACATCACTCAGGGAAGGCCACCTCCCGCCTCCCCTCGGAAAACCACTGTTCCAAAAGCCTCTGCGCGTCAGTGTTTAATGGGTAGAGAGTTCCACTGGGGGATAATGAGAAATCTGGAGATGGATGGTGGTGATGATTGCACAATGAAGATGTACTTGCTGCCACGGTACCGTATACTTAAAAGTGGTTAAAATGATCAATGTTAGATCATGTGTATTTTACCACAACTTTTTAGAAAGGACAACCCATGGAATGGAGACAATAGTCAGCCGCACCCACACCAAATGCCTCCCCAAGGTCTCAAGGTCCAGCTCTGAGGAAGGAAGACTAGGGTGCAGGAGGGGAAGACCCCGCACAGCCCCAGGGGGGTGGCCCTAAAGTCCCAAAGCCCCCTCTCCCCTCCCTTCTCCCTTGTGGCAGCCCTGGAGCATGGGGTCCCTGTCAGCAGACCCCCACTCCCAACCCCAGCTGAGAAAATCCTGGGAGCAACTCAAACATCCATCGAGAGGAGAGTAGATAAACAAACTGTGGTGTCCTCTCATAATGGAATACCCCCAGCAACTAAAATGAATGAACTACCCGTACAATATCCTGGGCGAATCCCACAGACTCCAGGAGTGAGAGAAGCCAGGTAGAGATGAGAAGGTGGCAGAAGATGTCCTCCACCAAACTGAAGTCCTAGGACAGGCCACACTAGCCTGTGATGGTCGAGGTCAGAGAGTGGTCACCCCTGGGTGAGGGGCGACACTGACTGGGGTGGGGGGGCCTGAGGGAACCTTCTGGGGTGCTGAGCATGTTCCACGTGTTGCTCCAGGTAGGGGTTACAGGGACGCACACATCCTGATGTGAAAGCCCAGCAGCTTGGGACTGTGTTGTCTTCCTCAGCCCCTTCACCCACTGAGTTCCAGCCTGACTTGCTTGAGTTCTTCCAATGGGCCAACCACAGGACCTCCTCAGGGCCTTTGCACTGGCTGATCCCTCTTCCTAGAATGCTCTTCCTCCAGGCCTTCCTTCCTTCTGCTTAGACCTTTGCTCAAGTGTGGCCTCCTTGGAGTGGCCTTCCCTGCCGCCCCACCTGAAGCCACCACTCATTCCCTCACTGTTGCCAAGCCCTGGATAATCCCCGGCACGGCACCCATCACCACCGGATGTTTATGTTCCCCCACCTCCGAGGCTGTCGCTCCATGAGAGCAGAGACATGTCCATCTGGGCTCATATCTGGACTCCACCCAGAGCAAAGGATGGTATGCAGTAGTAGCCACTTAATAAGGCTTTGTGGGATGAACAGGCCATCTCTAGAGCAGGTCAGATTATGTCTCGCAACGTTACTCTCTTCTAGGTGGTGAGAGGGAATTCATTTTGTGTTTTCAGCCATCCCACAAACATGCCAGACAGGCCACTATGTGCTGGGCGCAACCCGAACTCCTGAGGGGTTCACCATGGAACAGAGGAGAAAGGCCTACGCCAGACCTTTCTAGTAGTGTGTGAGGAATGGGCAAAAGGGGCATGTGCCCGGGGCTGGCTCCGCGTCCCGTTCCCAGGGCAGGGAAGCTGGGGTGGGCTCCGGGTGTGGCCATGGCTGCCCAAGCCAGCGGGGTGGCTGGGCAGCAGGAGGGCCTGGGCTCTGGCAGGAAGCCAGCCCCTTCTAAAAAGCCAGAGAGCTCGGCCAAGGCCAGCCACCGTCCCCCCTGCAGGCCCCATCCCCGGCTGCCGTGGCAACCTGTCCTGTCAAGCCAGTGGCACTGAGCGCAGGGGGCACAGTGTCAGGAAGGTGACAGGGCATCTGCTGGGCTCCCCCGTCCTGGCACGGGAGGCACCTGGGCCCACCTGAGCTGCGGCTGGGAGCGCTGTGTGCTGTTCCCGTACCCTTCCCTGTGTGCACGTGTGAGGCTGCCCAGGGCCACCGTGGGCAATCTCTCCGGCACCTGTGGTTGGGGGCTCCGGCAGGGGGTAAAGAATTGTTCCATTGAGCTGCCCTTCACTGAGCATCCACTCCACACCAGGCACCATTCTAAATACTTTCCACGTATTTCCTCAGTCTGGTCTCACAATGACCCTATGAGGCAAGGGCTGGTCTCATTTTTACAGAAAAGCAGCCACTGATTGGTTAACTCACTTGCCCCAAATCTCACAAGTAAGCAACAGAGCCTCCCAGGCAATTGGGCTCCAAAGCCTTCACACTGACCACCAGGAGGACGGCCTCTCCCCAGGACCAAGTCACCTTGTTTCCCACTAGTCATTGGTTCTGGAGCTCTGCACTGTCGCCAAGGGGGAAACGGGGTTAGATCCAATCTCTGGTTTAAGCGGCCACTAGACCTCTGCAGGAGATGTGGGCCAAAATAACCATGATGCAATACTTAAAGATAAAGGGGGTTGGGTGCCTGGGTGGCTCAGTCGGTTGGGCGCCCCGCTTTTGATTTCAGCGCAGGTCATGATCTCAGGGTTGTGAGATGCACTGATGTCGGGCTCCTCACTCAGCAGGGAGTCCGCTTGACATTCTCTCTCTCTCCCTCTGCCCCTCTCCCCCCACCCTCTCTCTCTCTCAAATAAGTAAATCTTAAAAACACACACACACACACACACACACACAACGAGGAGCCACAAGTCTCAAAGAAGTGCAGAGGGCAAGCTGGCTCCCATACCTGCCTTTTGGATCTCCAGCAGCTGGGGGCCCAGAGACCAGGTGAGCAGTCCCGGAATGGGAGGACCCATGAAGTTCTGTCTTGGGAGGCCACCTGCTGGCCAGATGGCAACAGGACAGCCTCGCCTCTCCTCTCCCTCACAACAGGTAGCTCCTGGGTGCCCACTGGGTGCTTAGCACCGTACCAAGCATAGAGATGCAGAACAACACAGACAGTAAAGTCAACAGCCCTGTGGGTGCTTACAGTCTGGTAGCGGAGGCCGACAGAAACCAGTAGCCCCACGAGTAAAGACGAAACTAGAGCTGACAGTAAGTGCTCTGAAGGAAATATATGGGGTATTTGGAGGGAGTGTGTGTTGGGGGGGTCGTCTTTGGACAGGGTGGTGGGGGGAGGCCTCCCTAGGGAAGTCATATTTAAGCAAAGACTTGAAGGCTGAAGAGGTGTCTGCCAGGCAGAGTGGGAGAAAAGGCATTCCAGGCAGACGGGACAGCAAGGACAAAGGCCCTGAGGTGGGAAGAAGCTCATCAAAGCCCAGGAACTGAGAGAAGGCTGGTGTAGCCAGAGAGTGGGGAGGCCTGCAGGGGGGGAGGGGGGCGGGCTTCAGGAGCTTGTACTTGATCCTAAAGGCGGTGGGAGGCTCTGAAGGGTCTTCATGAGTGAAGCACTATAGTCCCATCTATGATAGCAGCTCCCAAGAGGAGTGGATTATGGGGGGCGGAGGAGGAAGACCAGCAAGAAGGCCACTACAGTTGTCCAGGCGAGAGTTGACAGTAGCTGGGACCAGGGTGGTGACAGAGGAGATGGAGAGGAACAGACAGGTTCTAGAGAATGATTTTGGAAGCAAAATCAACGGGGCTGGTATTGGATTGGATGTTGGGGTGTTGAGGGAATCAGGGTTGAGTAACTGGGTCGAGGGAGGGGCTTGAGTGAAATGGGAACAGTGGGCAAGGAACACGACAGAGCTCAGTCCTAGATGGGGTGGGGGGGAGAGCTCAAGATGTCCCAAGGGAGCCCAGGCGAGATGCCCAGGTGGGTGGTGGATCAAGGGTCCCGGGCTCCGAGTAGTGGTCTGGGGTAGAGAAAGGCAGGGCACTATGGGTATCAGGTGGGGTTCAAAGCCTCCAGGGGAAGCGAGTAGTGGGAGGTCAGGAAAGCCATCTGAGCAGAGTAGAGGTGGGGTGGAGGGAAGTGAAGGAAGAAGAGGCGGAACAGCCAGGGAGGTGGAAGGGAAGCTGGGTGGCACGAAGCCCAAGGGGTAGGGAAGTGTTCCGACTGTGTCAAAGGCTGGTGTGAGGTCAACAGGGCTAGAACCCGTTTGGCAGCAGTGTCCTACAACCCAGCGTGGTGGGTGGGACAGCAGGAGGCACTCTCGGGGGTGAAGAGCGACCCTGGGAGGCAGGGATTGTGCGGAAGCAGAACCCATCAACAGCTTGGCTGTGAGGAGAAGATGCAGCAGCTGGAAGGGAACTGGGGTGCGTAGCTGTAAAGATGGGGTGTCAGGGCACCGTGGTGGTGTGTGCTGATGGGATGAGGGGCAGGGAGGCAAATAGAGGACTTTGGACGGGCTGTAGGAGCCAGCAGCTTTCCAGAGCCTCTTGTGCTCCATCCCCTTCCCCCTGGTTTCTGCAGTCAATGACCACTCCTTCCTCTGATGAGCAAAACTGAGCCCCACAGAGAGGTCCCAGGTCCCAGGAGGGCTCTGCCGAAGCTGGCTCTTTCCACAGTAGACAAAGGGGGTGGGTGATGGGGGAGGGGCAGGCTGTTTGGAGTCCTGGGAAGCCAAGAATCATGGTGTGGTCATGGGAGCTCCTTGACCAGGTCTGGGTGCCCTTCCCTCCCTGCCAGGCCTGCACACACACACACACACACACACACACACACACACACATACACACACACCTGGACAGTGTGGCAGAGGATGGCAGACAGAAGAGGTACCCAAGAGAGATCACTTGTTGTGGGGCCTGAGACTCTCATACTGTTGGGGGAGGGAGTCATTAAAAGAAAATACAAAAGTACAAATACAAAATAGGGTGGGGGGCCTTGGAAGGGTCTGAAACTTACACTTCATTAGCTTCAGGGTAACTCCTCCTGTGGTTGCCATGACCTCAAGCAAGTGACAGGACCTCTCAGTGCCCACTCTGTAGAGCTGGGAGCACCAAAGGAGACAAGTGTGTAAAGCGTTTCCCGCTGTCTGGCTCGGGGGCGGGTGCGCTGGCGTAGCCCGGGCTTCTCGGGGGCTGGAGGGTGTGGGGACAGCCCTGCTCTCAGTGAGCCCAGGGCCGGCAGCAACTCCTGGGGGCAGGAAACACTGAGGAGGACAAAAGGCGGGTAGTGGTGTGTGTGTGACCCACCCCTCCTGTCGCACCCCTGTCCCAGAGCTAGCCTGGCACCTCCTGGGGGCTCTGCGGATGGCCCTGAACTATGACTTTATCCTCGGGCCCCCGGTTTACAGAGCAGGCACGTGCCACCCCTCCAGGGAGTGGCAAGAGAATTAGGCTATTGGACAGAGGCCCAGAGTGGGGATGGGGCAGGTGGGAGAGGGACGCATCCAGCCGCCCCCAGAGCCCTGACCACCCTGCTGCCCAGGCGGGGGCTCACCTCGGAGTGCCCCCGTTTGGCGGGGCTCGCGTCCAGGACCCCCTGGTGGTGGCGAGACCCGCAGGGCTGGGGAGATGCCCGCGGGGCGGCTCCAAGTCGCGGGCGCAGCAGACAGGACTGGGGCGACTCCACAGCGCACTCAGGCCAGGGGGAGGGGGGGCTTGGGGAGGGGGCACCCCTGCCCTCCCGGCCCCGGGACACTCACCGCTGCCTCGGGCCTCCTGTGCCCTCACGCGCCGCAGCCGCTCAGCTCCCGTCCCGCCGGGTCCGCAGTCTCGGGGCACCTGGGCTGGGCCAGCGCAGCGCGGGGCGCGCCAGGAGGACTGGGCATCGCCCCCTCACATCCCTTTCTGACCCTTCTCCACAAACAAGGACGCGAACCAGAGGCAGGCACACACGCTGAAGGGCACAGGTTGGACTCCTGGGCCAGCCGATGCTCCTTTCCTCCACCTCGGCCACCTCCCTGTGACAGCACCCAACCTTCCTGGGGAACGCAAGCTCTCTGATAAGAAAAGTACCCTTTTGTGTTTCATTTATTAGCAGCTACTGTACACAGGGCACTGAGTGCAGGGGTCAAAAGGAGACTTCTGCTGCCTGGAAGCTCATAGTCCAAGAGGAGGTGGGTCATAGGGGGCATGATGTAAGGGCCCTGGAATCATGCCAAATGCAGAAACAGGCTCCCTGGGGCCATGTGCCCTGGCCAAGGTCACATGTTGGTGTGGATTGAGCTGAGAAGAGATCCTAGGTGTCCCAACTCCCTTCACCTACCCCCAACATACTGCAAGTCTAATTGGTACTAATTTAAACCAATACCATCTCCCCCTCCTGGCTTCCCTGACCTGGGCCTGGAGGGGGGGTTTTCTTGGCTGGATGCCCCAGCGGGGCAGGGCCTGTCAGTTTCTATTACCAGTTCCTCCAGCTCTGCTAGGGCAGCTCAGGACCTGAGGCAGGTACAGGCAAAGAGTTCCGTGATCTTAAATCTTACCAGTGGGGAAAGAACGGCGTTTTGTGGGTGCAGCCCACAGGAAGGACAGAAAAGGGGAGCGGAGGGATGAGGTGGGAGAGGAGAGGGCAGGGGTGCTGTGAGCCGGGAGTAGGAACTGGGCCAGGGTCTCCTTGGAGGGAAGCCAGTGTAGCCTTTCCCACACCTCATAAACCTGGTCCCCTAGCTCTGAGTGTCAGCTGTCAAGGGAGTGATAGGGGTGTGGGGGATGGATATGGGAGCCGCAGGATAAGGTGGGGGTGTGGGGGGTCTTGTAGATATATAACATCTCAAATCCTGGGGACATGATCTCAGCACTGGATTACCCAGTCCCTGTCCCCCAAAGATGCAAATGTGGTAAGTGGGCAACCAGGCCCAGGGCCACCACCTCCTGTGCATGCCACACTCACACCAGAGTGAAGAAAAGACCAGAAGAACACCCGGGGGTCTTAGCTGATTGTCCGCTTCCAAATGATAGGATGTCGAATGAGAGTTAGTCAAAACGGACCTAGGCTCCAATTCCAGCTCAGCAGCTTAGTACCAATGTGACCTCGGGCAAGTATTTAAGCAATCCAAGCCTCAGCTTTCTCATCAGTAAAATGGGAATAATTATACCTATAGAATACAATGTGAAGGGAGTTGTGCATGAGACCCGTGTCCAAAGCACTCAGCACTATGCCTGGCACAAAATTGGTAACAACTGGTTTCCAACGTGTTTTTCCATCTATGGAATGGCCCCCACCTCACCCCTAATTCCCAGGTGTCTACAGTGTCTGTTAGTAGCCATAGAATGAAAGATGCTGGGGGGTGGGGGGTGAGAATGTATTCAAGTTCCTTCCATTGAATTATCTGCTCCGTGAAGACTCTTCCTGCCCCATTGGGTCTCTGGTTAATCATATTAGCTCTCCTGGGCCTTTCCTGCATACCCAGCCAGCTATGTGCATCTCCCTTTAACCTGCCTTTGAAGCCTGGGGCCCTTTGATGTGAGTGGGGGATGCATCAGCCTGGGATCCTGCCCGCCTTGTGGTCAGTAGCCAACAGGGCACAGGGCTTAGTGGAGTTTGGAAATACAAGTCCCCCCACCCTGCCTGAGTTACCCCAAGTGCAGGCTTTGCGTCAGACTGCCTGGGGCCCGGATTCTAGCACTGCTTTTAACTGCCTGCGTGACCTGGGGCAATGCACCCAGCCCCTCTGAGCCTCGAACCCCTCAGCTGTAGAACAAACCTGACAGAAGCACCTACCTCGTGGGTTTGTGGAAAGACAGAAGAGAGAGGAAAAAAGAGAAAGAGATGATGCTGTTTTCCATCGTACTTAGTAAGACTCCTCCAGTGAGTCTACAGACCTAGAAGGCTTTGGTATTCCAAATTTTAGTGCACTTTGAGGCTTCAGCAGAAGTATAGTCTATTAAGCGGACTTCTATTTCAGAGCTATAAAAGCTACAAATTTACAAAGAACCCAAGCTTAATTATCTAAATTTCTTTTTTTTTTTAAGATTGACTTATTTATTTTAGAGAGAAAGCAGGGAGGGGTAGAGGGAGAGGGAGGGAATCTCAAACAGACTCCCCGCTGAGCTGGGAGCCCGATGTGGGGCTCAATCTCACGACCCTGAGATCATGACCTGAGCTGAAATCAAGAGTCAGATGCTTAACCATCTGAGCCACCCAGGCACCCCTCTAAATTTCTTTTATGCTTATTTAGTTTTATGGATTTTGAATAATAATTTTTGTATTTCGAAGACTTATTATAGTTACACTCATTGTGACAAATTTATTTTCTTATTTTTTTTAAAGATCTTATTTAAGTAATTGCTATACCCAGCATGGGGCCTGAACTTACTACCTGAGATCAAGAATCCCACACTTGGGCCCCTGGGTGGCTCATTTGGTTAAGCAACTGCCTTCTGCTCAGGTCATGATCCCAGGGTCCTGGGATCGAGTCCCGCATCGGGCTCCCTGCTCAGTGGCGAGTCTGCTTCTCCCTCTGCCTCTGCCTGCCACTCCCCCTGCTTGTGCTCTTTCTCTCTCTCTGTCAAATAAATAAATAACATCTCTTGAAAAAAATTTTTTTTTAATTAAAAAAAAAAAAGAATCCCACACTCTACCGACTGAGCCAGCCAGGTGCCCCCATTGTTACAGCTTTAGTAAAGTATAACTGACACGCATCAGCTGCAGATACCTGAAGTGTTTGGTAAAGCCTTGACATACTATACATCCATTGTTACAATCAAGACAATAAATGTACTTATCACCCCCAAAACTCTCCTTGTGCCGTTTTGTAATATCTCCCTCTCCCCTCTCCTCCCAGACAACCACTTAGCCACATTCTGCACTGCTTATCTGCAATCATTAGGTTGCATTTTCTAAAATTTGATAGAAATAGAATCATACAGTATATCCTATCTTTTGTCTGGCTTCTTTAACTCAGCATCATTATTTTGAGGTTCACCCTCGCTGCGTGTATCAACAGTTAATTGTCAAGCAGCATTCCAATGTACAGATACACTACAGTTTGTGTGTCCAGTCACCCACGAATGGGCGCTCGGGTTGTTCTGAATTTCAGATAACGAAATTTTCATTTAATGTTTTTTGGAAGACAGCAAAGGTCAGCTGGAATGAAAAAAATTAAATAAAAATGTCTTATTAAAAATTCACAAACTAGGGGCACCTGGGTGGCTCAGTCAGTTAAGCGTCTGCCTTCGGCTCAGGTCATGATCCCAGGGTCCTGGGATTGGGGCCCCATATCGGGCTCCCTGCTCCGCGGGAAGCCTGCTTCTCCCTCTCCCACTCCCCCTGCTTGTGTTCCCTCTCTCGCTGTGTCTCTCTCTGTCAAATAAATAAATAAAATCTTAAAAAAAAATTCACAAACTAAATTAGTACGAAAGGAATTTATATAATTGCACTGTCAAAGGGTGGTTTTGTAAGTTTCTCTCCTTGGTACTTTTGACATGGTTAACATTTCAAAGGGCACGAAAAGTGCACCCTGACTTTGGGGGCTCCCTTTAATAAGTGCCCCCAGGGGATTACTGTGGTCAAGCAGTTCCGGGGGACACCAAGTCACAGTGCACGTAAATCTCTCAGCAGAGCCAGTACCTGGCACGGGGGTGACACTCCCTAGGCTCTCCTTATTCTCCCTCGAAGGTTTGCCCTTAGTTCTGCTTCTTTTCCCTGCTCCCCCCACACGCGCGCACTCACACACACACGCGCGCACACACGCATGCGCACGCACGCGCACGCACGCAGGCACGCACGCACGGAGGCTCTCCACCCCCAGCCTCGCTTGTATCGTCTGACTCCAGCTTACCTTCAGCACCAGCGAGTCCTAGGGGAAGGAGATGGGGAGGTGGGAAGCAGGAGGTGGCTGGCGGGGCTGTGGGAATCTCTGAGAAGCTTCCCAGTGGGAGGACAGGGATTCTCTTGGTGGTCTCTTTGTTTGTTTCCCAGGGCAGGCTGAGCCTTCACCTCCTGACCCTGTGGGAAGCACAAGTGGAGCCTGGGCTCTACTCAGGAGGGGTTGGGAAGGAGAGCCCGGGCTGGACTGAGCATCAGATTCCAAGTCAGACAGGCCTGGCCCCTACCGGCTGTACCATCTCAGGCTAGTCGCCCTCTCCAAGGGTGATGCCAGCCCTGCTCAGGTCACCCAGCTCCTGCAAGGCTCTGGAGCGCGAATGGAGGCAAGAGGGTGGCACAGATGGTTCCCTAACATGAATCATGGTCAGACGGAGCCAGAAGCACTAAGGAGGCACTCTCTTGCTGATGTTAAGACATCAGCAGGCTAAGACAGGTGTACTAAGCATTTATTGAGCATCTACTGTGTACCCCCCCTCCATGTGCTCAGGACAGTGAAGTAGAAGAACTTGAAACCAGAGGAAGCTGGTGACCCTGTGGGGCTTACGTCCTTTTGGTGCCCACTGGATCTCCCTGTCCTTGTCTTCTTACCTCTGTGTCCCCCAGTCCAGGGACTGGGTTAGGTGTGTTTATTCAATGAATACGTACTGAGCACCGTATGTGTCCAGATCTGTGCTAAACCCTGGAGGTTCAGTGATGAACTGAACAGACAGGGAATCTGGCTTAAAGCCCAGTGCTGATGGAGGGAAGAGACAAAAACTGAGCAGTACCAAGCACAAGTTAATTTCTGACCATGGAAGAAACAAACATGGTGATGTGATAGAGTGCAGAAGACCAACTGAGATGGGGTAAGTGGAGAAGGTCTTCTCTGTGCAAGGGTGGTAATAAACGACAGTATTGGGACATGGTAGTATCCAGTCTCACTTTAAAAAGTCAGAATAACTTAGGGTCCATCACAGCTTGACCATTTGCTGGGGGTTCCACCTTGAGCAAGCTCTGAGCCACAGTTTCTTCACCTGTAAAATGGGAGTAAATCTCCAGTCTGCTTTCTAGGGATAAGAGGGGTAAATTAGATAATGCAAACACCTTGTGGTAAGCACTTATTAAATAATAGATTATTTATAGCTCATCCAGCCTGGGCCAGGTATCCACAATCTGTGGGTTAGTCCCCGTGGAGCAGAACACTCGTGAGTCTGTTTCCTAACTGATTCCAGAGTGTCTTTCTCTCATCCAACATACAGCACGCGTCTCAAACTCACTTATCTCAGGGGGCCAGGCAAATGGGCGCAATAAGTTAAGGAGTGGTGGGGACCATGGCACACTGTAGAAAACAGAGCCTGCCAGAAAGAAAGCAGCTACCATTCAGCTTTAGGGAACATTTGCCATGTTGAAATGAGGGCCAAGACCTTTATAAAACCATTTTATTCAGGGGCGCCTGGCTGGCTCAGTCGGTAGAGCATGTGACTCCTGATCTCAGGGTCATGAGTTTGAGCCCCACGTTGGGGGTAGAGGTTACTTTTAAAAAATGCAAAACTACTTTATTCAAAATCTAAAGCATTTTTAGTGTTGATGATTTAAATAAAAACCTTCCAAAACATTGTTGGGGGTAGACAAAACACTGCTATAAGCCCAGAATGGCTGCAGGCATGGTTTGCAACCTCCACTTACGGAGTTCCAAGCCCTCTGCTGAGCACTCGGAAGAATGCAGAGCAAGGAGGGTGGCAGGCTCGCTGGTGGAAACCTCCTGAGGGCTTGAGGACCTCAACCCTCAACAAAGAGTGGCTTGGTTCAGAGTCTACACGGGGAGAGAGACCAAGTCACCCTTTGTTGAGGGTTGAGGTCCTCAAGCCCTCAGGAGGTTTCCACCAG